>NW_026777428.1:0-300000 GCF_028023285.1 Balaenoptera ricei | reverse complement strand
GAGTTATCATTTATAACTCTGCAGGTTTGTGAATTGCAGTGCCCTGAAGCTCCATTTTACAACTCGCTTTTTAGGGAGCTTGCCGCCAAAGCGCAGGATGGCTTCAGGCCCTGTTCTGGTTCCGGGGGGCAGGCTGAGCCTGTGGTTAATTCTTCTTCCTGATGGGAAAATAGAGTGACCTGTGCCTGTCCCTACACCAAGATCTAGTCTCTCATTGGTTCCACGTCTTCCCGTTCACCCTCAGGACAAATTGCAACCTGTACGGAACAGGAGGTTAAAGGTGCTGATGCTCCAAGTAGGGAGATTGCTAGTAAAGCGGCTGGAATAGCGAACCCGGGCACAAGGAGATGAGAAATGAGGTGCGTTTTAGAAACCTTTCCCCATCACACGGTGTACCATCTTCTGGGTTTCTCATGCATGTTTTCGAAGTAGGAAGATGCCCTTGAACCTGGAGATTTGGGGCCCATTGGATGGCCACCACTCACTATTATTTTAAAGGGTCTGCGTTTGCTCACCCAACCTCACCAAACCTCTCAGCCCCAAGAGTGTCCACCCTTATGTCTCATCCAGCTGTGGGTCTAGATATGGTCAATCCAGGTTGCATCACAGCCCCTGAACGCATTGTGTAAGAATTTCTCTCTCTTTCACTGTCTTTGTTTCTTGGGTTTTTCGAAGTAATTTATTTTTATAATGGGGTTTAGCTGCTTTTCACTGCTGTGTTTATGCCGCTTTACACCCACTTAACACACTAACAGAGAGATATCAATACATAGGTTTTAAGATTATTACTAGTCAGATATATTCTTGTGCGGTGAATAGGGCGTGTTGAGTCCAGTTCTCTGAGCAAGGAGTAGGTCTTGTCTATTACATATTGGGTTTATGGAACGGTATCTGAGCTAATTTGAAACCCTTGTTTTATGTATCACCCCACCTCACCTTTCCCGTTAAGCAGCCATAGTGTGTTTTCTGCATGTGTGACTCTGTTCTGTTTTGTAATTCAGTTCAAGTGTAACGGTTTTTACATTCCCTCTATAAGTGATACCTTATGAGAAGTGTCCTTTTCTGTGTGACTTATTTCACTTAGAATCGTCGTACCTAAATCCACTCATCATGCTGCTACTAGCCTTATGACATTGATTTCATGGCTGAGTGATATTCCATTGTACATAAGGACCACAACTTCTTTATCCATTTTTCTCTTTCCTGGGATATTGAAGGTGGAATGAAGTGGAGGTCCTTGTCAACAGAGCAGCCCTAAACTTTGGGGTGCTTGTGTCTTGCAGATTTTTCATTTTGCCAATTTATACCCCCATGAGTGGAAGTGCCCTATGCTCTCTAAGCTGTGTTTTTTAGATGTTTCAGGACACACCGTACACTTCTCCAGAGTGGCTGTTGGCAATTTACATCCCGCCCATCAGTGTAGCAAGGCTCCCATTTCTCCATGGCCTGTCCTGCATTTCTGGTTTTGAGACTTTTTTCAGCATGGCCCTTTTGACCGATGGGTAGCGAGTCTTCTTCGTAGCGCTGATTTGCCTTTCCAGGTTGCTTGGTTGGCCAAAAAGGGCGTATGCGTTTTTTCCTGAATATATTCAGGACAAAACGCATACGCCCTTTTTGGCCAAGGGCATCATTGTCAACGTTTTGCCGCATTTCATGTGCTTTAAAGGCGATTCGAATCTACCTCCTGAAATCTGTTTCCTGCAATTCTGCCTTGATTTCAAATCCTCTTCTTTGCCTTCCCTCAATATATTTGTGGACGAGAGTTATCATTTATAACTCTGCAGGTTTGTGAATTGCAGTGCCCTGAAGCTCCATTTTACAACTCGCTTTTTTGGGAGCTGGCCGCAAAAGCGCAGGATGGCTTCAGGCCCTGTTCTGGTTCCGGGGGGGAGGATGAGCCTGTGGTTAATTCTTCTTCCTGATGGGAAAATAGAGTGACCTGTGCCTGTCCCAACACCAAGAGCTAGTCTCTCACTGGTTCCCCGTCTACCCGTTCATCCTCAGGACAAATTGCAACCTGTACAGAACAGGAGGTTAAAGGTGCTGATGCTCCAAGTAGGGAGATTGTTAGTAAAGCGGCTGGAATGGCGAACCCGGGCACAAGGAGATGAGAAATGAGGTGCGTTTTAGAAACCTTTCCCCATCACACGGTGTACCATCTTCTGGGTTTCTCATGCATGTTTTCGATGTAGCAAGATGCCCTTGAACCTGGAGATTTGGGACCCATGCGATGGGTACCACGCAGTATTACTTTAAAGGGTCTGCGTTTGCTCACCCAACCTCACCAAACCTCTCAGCCCCAAGAGTGTCCACCCTTATGTCTCATCCAGCTGTGGGTCTAGATATGGTCAATCCAGGTTGCATCACAGCCCCTGAACGCATTGTGTAAGAATTTCGCTCTCTTTCACTGTCTTTGTTTCATGGGTTTTTCAAAGTAATTTATTTTTATAATGGGGTTTAGCTGCTTTTCATTGCTGTGTTTATCCCGCTTTACACCCACTTGACACACTAACAGAGAGATATCAATACATAGGTTTTAAGATTATTACTAGTCAGATATATTCTTGTGCGGTGAATAGGGCGTGTTGAGTCCAGTTCTCTGAGCAAGGAGTAGGTCTTGTCTATTACATATTGGGTTTATGGAACGGTATCTGAGCTAATTTGAAACCCTTGTTTTATGTATCACCCCACCTCACCTTTCCCGTTAAGCAGCCATAGTGTGTTTTCTGCATGTGTGACTCCGTTCTGTTTTGTAATTCAGTTCAAGTGTAACGGTTTTTACATTCCCTCTATCAGTGATACCTTATGAGAAGTGTCCTTTTCTGTGTGACTTATTTCACTTAGAATCGTCGTACCTAAATCCACTCATCATGCTGCTACTAGCCTTATGACATTGATTTCATGGCTGAGTGATATTCCATTGTACATAAGGACCACAACTTCTTTATCCATTTTTCTCTTTCCTGGGATATTGAAGGTGGAATGAAGTGGAGGTCCTTGTCAACAGGGCAGTCCTAAACTTTGCGGTGCTTGTGTCTTGCTGATTTTTTATTTTCCCAATTTATACCCCCATGAGTGGAAGTGCCCTATGCTCACTAAGCTGTGTTGTTTAGATGTTTAAGGACACACCGTACACTTCTCCAGAGTGGCTGTTGGCAATTTACATCCCACCCATCAGTGTAGCAAGGCTCCCATTTCTCCATGGCCTGTCCTGCATTTCTGGTTTTGACACTTTTTTCAGCATGGCCCTTTTGACCGATGGGAAGCGAGTCTTCTTTGTAGCGCTGATTTGCCTTTCCAGGTTGCTTGGTTGGCCAAAAAGGGCGTATGCGTTTTTTCCTGAATATATTCAGGAAAAAACGCATACGCCCTTTTTGGCCAAGGGCATCATTGTCAACGTTTTGCCGCTTTTCATGTGCTTTAAAGGCGATTCGAATCTACCTCCTGAAATCTGTTTCCTGCAATTCTGCCTTGATTTCAAATCCTCTTCTTTGCCTTCCCTCAATATATTTGTGGACGAGAGTTATCATTTATAACTCTGCAGGTTTGTGAATTGCAGTGCCCTGAAGCTCCATTTTACAACTCGCTTTTTAGGGAGCTTGCCGCCAAAGCGCAGGATGGCTTCAGGCCCTGTTCTGGTTCCGGGGGGCAGGCTGAGCCTGTGGTTAATTCTTCTTCCTGATGGGAAAATAGAGTGACCTGTGCCTGTCCCTACACCAAGATCTAGTCTCTCATTGGTTCCACGTCTTCCCGTTCACCCTCAGGACAAATTGCAACCTGTACGGAACAGGAGGTTAAAGGTGCTGATGCTCCAAGTAGGGAGATTGCTAGTAAAGCGGCTGGAATAGCGAACCCGGGCACAAGGAGATGAGAAATGAGGTGCGTTTTAGAAACCTTTCCCCATCACACGGTGTACCATCTTCTGGGTTTCTCATGCATGTTTTCGAAGTAGGAAGATGCCCTTGAACCTGGAGATTTGGGGCCCATTGGATGGCCACCACTCACTATTATTTTAAAGGGTCTGCGTTTGCTCACCCAACCTCACCAAACCTCTCAGCCCCAAGAGTGTCCACCCTTATGTCTCATCCAGCTGTGGGTCTAGATATGGTCAATCCAGGTTGCATCACAGCCCCTGAACGCATTGTGTAAGAATTTCGCTCTCTTTCACTGTCTTTGTTTCATGGGTTTTTCAAAGTAATTTATTTTTATAATGGGGTTTAGCTGCTTTTCACTGCCGTGTTTATGCCGCTTTACACCCACTTGACACACTAACAGAGAGATATCAATACATAGGTTTTAAGATTATTACTAGTCAGATATATTCTTGTGCGGTGAATAGGGCGTGTTGAGTCCAGTTCTCTGAGCAAGGAGTAGGTCTTGTCTATTACATATTGGGTTTATGGAATGGTATCTGAGCTAATTTGAAACCCTTGTTTTATGTATCACCCCACCTCACCTTTCCCGTTAAGCAGCCATAGTGTGTTTTCTGCATGTGTGACTCTGTTCTGTTTTGTAATTCAGTTCAAGTGTAACGGTTTTTACATTCCCTCTATAAGTGATACATTATGAGAAGTGTCCTTTTCTGTGTGACTTATTTCACTTAGAATCGTCGTACCTAAATCCACTCATCATGCTGCTACTAGCCTTATGACATTGATTTCATGGCTGAGTGATATTCCATTGTATATAAGGACCACAACTTCTTTATCCATTTTTCTCTTTCCTGGGATATTGAAGGTGGAATGAAGTGGAGGTCCTTGTCAAGAGAGCAGCCCTAAACTTTGGGGTGCTTGTGTCTTGCTGATTTTTAATTTTCCCAATTTATACCCCCATGAGTGGAAGTGCCCTATGCTCTCTAAGCTTTGCTTTTTAGACGTTTCAGGACTCTCCGTACACTTCTCCAGAGTGGCTGTTGGCAATTTACATCCCGCCCATCAGTGTAGCACGGCTCCCATTTCTCCATGGCCTTTCCTGCATTTCTGGTTTTGAGAGTTTTTTCAGCATGGCCATTTTGACCAATGGGTAGCGAGACTTATTTTTAGCGGTGATTTGCCTTTCCAGGTTGCTTGGTTGGCCAAAAAGGGCGTATGCGTTTTTTCCTGAATATATTCAGGAAAAAACGCATACGCCCTTTTTGGCCAATGGCATCATTGTCAACGTATTGCCGCTTTTTATGTGCTTTAAAGGCGATTCGAATCTACCTCCTGAAATCTGTTTCCTGCAATTCTGCCTTGATTTCAAATCCTCTTCTTTGCCTTCCCTCAATATATTTGTGGACGAGAGTTATCATTTAAAACTCTGCAGGTTTGTGAATTGCAGTGCCCTGAAGCTCCATTTTACAACTCGCTTTTTAGGGAGCTGGCCGCAAAAGCGTAGGAGGGCTTCAGGCCCTGTTCTGGTTCCGGGGGGCAGGCTGAGCCTGTTGTTAATTCTTCTTCCTGATGGGAAAATAGGGTGACCTGTGCCTGTCCCCACACCAAGAGCTAGTATCTCATTGGTTCCACGTCATCCCGTTCATCCTCAGGACAAATTGCAACCTGTACGGAACAGGAGGTTAAAGGTGCTGATGCTCCAAGGAGGGAGATTGCTAGTAAAGTGGCTGGAATGGCGAACCCGGGCACAAGGAGATGAGAAATGAGGTGCGTTTTAGAAACCTTTCCCCATCACACGGTGTACCATCTTCTGTGTTTCTCATGCATGTTTTCGATGTAGCAAGATGACCTTGAACCTGGAGATTTGGGACCCATGCGATGGGTACCACGCAGTATTACTTTAAAGGGTCTGCGTTTGCTCACCCAACCTCACCAAACCTCTCAGCCCCAAGAGTGTCCAACCTTTTGTCTCATCCAGCTGTGGGTCTAGATATGGTCAATCCAGGTTGCATCACAGCCCCTGAACGCATTGTGTAAGAATTTCGCTCTCTTTCACTGTCTTTGTTTCATGGGTTTTTCAAAGTAATTTATTTTTATAATGGGGTTTAGCTGCTTTTCACTGCTGTGTTTATGCCGCTTTACACCCACTTGACACACTAACAGAGAGATATCAATACATAGGTTTTAAGATTATTACTAGTCAGATATATTCTTGTGCGGTGAATAGGGCGTGTTGAGTCCAGTTCTCTGAGCAAGGAGTAGGTCTTGTCTATTACATATTGGGTTTATGGAACGGTATCTGAGCTAATTTGAAACCCTTGTTTTATGTATCACCCCACCTCACCTTTCCCGTTAAGCAGCTATAGTTTGTTTTCTGCATGTGTGACTCTGTTCTGTTTTGTAATTCAGTTCAAGTGTAACGGTTTTTACATTCCCTCTATAAGTGATACCTTATGAGAAGTGTCCTTTTCTGTGTGACTTATTTCACTTAGAATCGCCGTACCTAAATCCACTCATCATGCTGCTACTAGCCTTATGACATTGATTTCATGGCTGAGTGATATTCCATTGTACATAAGGACCACAACTTCTTTATCCATTTTTCTCTTTCCTGGGATATTGAAGGTGGAATGAAGTGGAGGTCCTTGTCAACAGAGCAGCCCTAAACTTTGGGGTGCTTGTGTCTTGCTGATTTTTCATTTTCCCAATTTATACCCCCATGAGTGGAAGTGCCCTATGCTCTCTAAGCTGTGTTTTTTAGATGTTTCAGGACACACCGTACACTTCTCCAGAGTGGCTGTTGGCAATTTACATCCCGCCCATCAGTATAGCAAGGCTCCCATTTCTCCATGGCCTGTCCTGCATTTCTGGTTTTGAGACTTTTTTCAGCATGGCCCTTTTGACCGATGGGTAGCGAGTCTTCTTTGTAGCGCTGATTTGCCTTTCCAGGTTGCTTTGTTGGCCAAAAAGGGCGTATGCGTTTTTTCCTGAATATATTCAGGAAAAAACGCATACGCCCTTTTTGGCCAAGGGCATCATTGTCAACGTTTTGCCGCTTTTCATGTGCTTTAAAGGCGATTCGAATCTACCTCCTGAAATCTGTTTCCTGCAATTCTGCCTTGATTTCAAATCCTCTTCTTTGCCTTCCCTCAATATATTTGTGGACGAGAGTTATCATTTATAACTCTGCAGGTTTGTGAATTGCAGTGCCCTGAAGCTCCATTTTACAACTCGCTTTTTTGGGAGCTGGCCGCAAAAGCGCAGGATGGCTTCAGGCCCTGTTCCGGTTCCGGGGGGGAGGATGAGCCTGTGGTTCATTCTTCTTCCTGATGGGAAAATAGAGTGACCTGTGCCTGTCCCAACACCAAGAGCTAGTCTCTCACTGGTTCCCCGTCTACCCGTTCATCCTCAGGACAAATTGCAACCTGTACAGAACAGGAGGTTAAAGGTGCTGATGCTCCAAGTAGGGAGATTGTTAGTAAAGCGGCTGGAATGGCGAACCCGGGCACAAGGAGAAGAGAAATGAGGTGCGTATTAGAAACCTTTCCCCATCACATGGTGTACCATCTTTTTGTTTTCTCATGCATGTTTTCGATGTAGGAAGATGCCCTTGAACATGGAGATTTGGGACCCATGCGATGGGTACCACGCAGTATTACTTTAAAGGGTCTGCGTTTGCTCACCCAACCTCACCAAACCTCTCAGCCCCAAGAGTGTCCACCCTTATGTCTCATCCAGCTGTGGGTCTAGATATGGTCAATCCAGGTTGCATCACAGCCCCTGAACGCATTGTGTAAGAATTTCGCTCTCTTTCACTGTCTTTGTTTCATGGGTTTTTCAAAGTAATTTATTTTTATAATGGGGTTTAGCTGCTTTTCATTGCTGTGTTTATGCCGCTTTACACCCACTTGACACACTAACAGAGAGATATCAATACATAGGTTTTAAGATTATTACTAGTCAGATATATTCTTGTGCGGTGAATAGGGCGTGTTGAGTCCAGTTCTCTGAGCAAGGAGTAGGTCTTGTCTATTACATATTGGGTTTATGGAACGGTATCTGAGCTAATTTGAAACCCTTGTTTTATGTATCACCCCACCTCACTTTTCCCGTTAAGCAGCCATAGTGTGTTTTCTGCATGTGTGACTCTGTTCTGTTTTGTAATTCAGTTCAAGTGTAACGGTTTTTACATTCCCTCTATAAGTGATACCTTATGAGAAGTGTCCTTTTCTGTGTGACTTATTTCACTTAGAATCGCCGTACCTAAATCCACTCATCATGCTGCTACTAGCCTTATGACATTGATTTCATGGCTGAGTGATATTCCATTGTACATAAGGACCACAACTTCTTTATCCATTTTTCTCTTTCCTGGGATATTGAAGGTGGAATGAAGTGGAGGTCCTTGTCAACAGAGCAGCCCTAAACTTTGGGGTGCTTGTGTCTTGCTGATTTTTCATTTTCCCAATTTATACCCCCATGAGTGGAAGTGCCCTATGCTCTCTAAGCTGTGTTTTTTAGATGTTTCAGGACACACCGTACACTTCTCCAGAGTGGCTGTTGGCAATTTACATCCCGCCCATCAGTGTAGCAAGGCTCCCATTTCTCCATGGCCTGTCCTGCATTTCTGGTTTTGAGACTTTTTTCAGCATGGCCCTTTTGACCGATGGGTAGCGAGTCTTCTTTGTAGCGCTGATTTGCCTTTCCAGGTTGCTTTGTTGGCCAAAAAGGGCGTATGCGTTTTTTCCTGAATATATTCAGGAAAAAACGCATACGCCCTTTTTGGCCAAGGGCATCATTGTCAACGTTTTGCCGCTTTTCATGTGCTTTAAAGGCGATTCGAATCTACCTCCTGAAATCTGTTTCCTGCAATTCTGCCTTGATTTCAAATCCTCTTCTTTGCCTTCCCTCAATATATTTGTGGACGAGAGTTATCATTTATAACTCTGCAGGTTTGTGAATTGCAGTGACCTGAAGCTCCGTTTTACAACTCGCTTTTTTGGGAGCTGGCCGCAAAAGCGCAGGATGGCTTCAGGCCCTGTTCCGGTTCCGGGGGGGAGGATGAGCCTGTGGTTCATTCTTCTTCCTGATGGGAAAATAGAGTGACCTGTGCCTGTCCCAACACCAAGAGCTAGTCTCTCACTGGTTCCCCGTCTACCCGTTCATCCTCAGGACAAATTGCAACCTGTACAGAACAGGAGGTTAAAGGTGCTGATGCTCCAAGTAGGGAGATTGTTAGTAAAGCGGCTGGAATGGCGAACCCGGGCACAAGGAGAAGAGAAATGAGGTGCGTATTAGAAACCTTTCCCCATCACATGGTGTACCATCTTTTTGTTTTCTCATGCATGTTTTCGATGTAGGAAGATGCCCTTGAACCTGGAGATTTGGGACCCATGCGATGGGTACCACGCAGTATTACTTTAAAGGGTCTGCGTTTGCTCACCCAACCTCACCAAACCTCTCAGCCCCAAGAGTGTCCACCCTAATGTCTCATCCAGCTGTGGGTCTAGATATGGTCAATCCAGGTTGCATCACAGCCCCTGAACGCATTGTGTAAGAATTTCGCTCTCTTTCACTGTCTTTGTTTCATGGGTTTTTCAAAGTAATTTATTTTTATAATGGGGTTTAGCTGCTTTTCACTGCTGTGTTTATGCCGCTTTACACCCACTTGACACACTAACAGAGAGATATCAATACATAGGTTTTAAGATTATTACTAGTCAGATATATTCTTGTGCGGTGAATAGGGCGTGTTGAGTCCAGTTCTCTGAGCAAGGAGTAGGTCTTGTCTATTACATATTGGGTTTATGGAACGGTATCTGAGCTAATTTGAAACCCTTGTTTTATGTATCACCCCACCTCACTTTTCCCGTTAAGCAGCCATAGTGTGTTTTCTGCATGTGTGACTCTGTTCTGTTTTGTAATTCAGTTCAAGTGTAACGGTTTTTACATTCCCTCTATAAGTGATACCTTATGAGAAGTGTCCTTTTCTGTGTGACTTATTTCACTTAGAATCGCCGTACCTAAATCCACTCATCATGCTGCTACTAGCCTTATGACATTGATTTCATGGCTGAGTGATATTCCATTGTACATAAGGACCACAACTTCTTTATCCATTTTTCTCTTTCCTGGGATATTGAAGGTGGAATGAAGTGGAGGTCCTTGTCAACAGAGCAGCCCTAAACTTTGGGGTGCTTGTGTCTTGCTGATTTTTCATTTTCCCAATTTATACCCCCATGAGTGGAAGTGCCCTATGCTCTCTAAGCTGTGTTTTTTAGATGTTTCAGGACACACCGTACACTTCTCCAGAGTGGCTGTTGGCAATTTACATCCCGCCCATCAGTGTAGCAAGGCTCCCATTTCTCCATGGCCTGTCCTGCATTTCTGGTTTTGAGACTTTTTTCAGCATGGCCCTTTTGACCGATGGGTAGCGAGTCTTCTTTGTAGCGCTGATTTGCCTTTCCAGGTTGCTTTGTTGGCCAAAAAGGGCGTATGCGTTTTTTCCTGAATATATTCAGGAAAAAACGCATACGCCCTTTTTGGCCAAGGGAATCATTGTCAACGTTTTGCCGCTTTTCATGTGCTTTAAAGGCGATTCGAATCTACCTCCTGAAATCTGTTTCCTGCAATTCTGCCTTGATTTCAAATCCTCTTCTTTGCCTTCCCTCAATATATTTGTGGACGAGAGTTATCATTTATAACTCTGCAGGTTTGTGAATTGCAGTGCCCTGAAGCTCCATTTTACAACTCGCTTTTTTGGGAGCTGGCCGCAAAAGCGCAGGATGGCTTCAGGCCCTGTTCCGGTTCCGGGGGGGAGGATGAGCCTGTGGTTCATTCTTCTTCCTGATGGGAAAATAGAGTGACCTGTGCCTGTCCCAACACCAAGAGCTAGTCTCTCACTGGTTCCCCGTCTACCCGTTCATCCTCAGGACAAATTGCAACCTGTACAGAACAGGAGGTTAAAGGTGCTGATGCTCCAAGTAGGGAGATTGTTAGTAAAGCGGCTGGAATGGCGAACCCGGGCACAAGGAGAAGAGAAATGAGGTGCGTATTAGAAACCTTTCCCCATCACATGGTGTACCATCTTTTTGTTTTCTCATGCATGTTTTCGATGTAGGAAGATGCCCTTGAACATGGAGATTTGGGACCCATGCGATGGGTACCACGCAGTATTACTTTAAAGGGTCTGCGTTTGCTCACCCAACCTCACCAAACCTCTCAGCCCCAAGAGTGTCCACCCTTATGTCTCATCCAGCTGTGGGTCTAGATATGGTCAATCCAGGTTGCATCACAGCCCCTGAACGCATTGTGTAAGAATTTCGCTCTCTTTCACTGTCTTTGTTTCATGGGTTTTTCAAAGTAATTTATTTTTATAATGGGGTTTAGCTGCTTTTCACTGCTGTGTTTATGCCGCTTTACACCCACTTGACACACTAACAGAGAGATATCAATACATAGGTTTTAAGATTATTACTAGTCAGATATATTCTTGTGCGGTGAATAGGGCGTGTTGAGTCCAGTTCTCTGAGCAAGGAGTAGGTCTTGTCTATTACATATTGGGTTTATGGAACGGTATCTGAGCTAATTTGAAACCCTTGTTTTATGTATCACCCCACCTCACCTTTCCCGTTAAGCAGCTATAGTTTGTTTTCTGCATGTGTGACTCTGTTCTGTTTTGTAATTCAGTTCAAGTGTAACGGTTTTTACATTCCCTCTATAAGTGATACCTTATGAGAAGTGTCCTTTTCTGTGTGACTTATTTCACTTAGAATCGCCGTACCTAAATCCACTCATCATGCTGCTACTAGCCTTATGACATTGATTTCATGGCTGAGTGATATTCCATTGTACATAAGGACCACAACTTCTTTATCCATTTTTCTCTTTCCTGGGATATTGAAGGTGGAATGAAGTGGAGGTCCTTGTCAACAGAGCAGCCCTAAACTTTGGGGTGCTTGTGTCTTGCTGATTTTTCATTTTCCCAATTTATACCCCCATGAGTGGAAGTGCCCTATGCTCTCTAAGCTGTGTTTTTTAGATGTTTCAGGACACACCGTACACTTCTCCAGAGTGGCTGTTGGCAATTTACATCCCGCCCATCAGTATAGCAAGGCTCCCATTTCTCCATGGCCTGTCCTGCATTTCTGGTTTTGAGACTTTTTTCAGCATGGCCCTTTTGACCGATGGGTAGCGAGTCTTCTTTGTAGCGCTGATTTGCCTTTCCAGGTTGCTTTGTTGGCCAAAAAGGGCGTATGCGTTTTTTCCTGAATATATTCAGGAAAAAACGCATACGCCCTTTTTGGCCAAGGGCATCATTGTCAACGTTTTGCCGCTTTTCATGTGCTTTAAAGGCGATTCGAATCTACCTCCTGAAATCTGTTTCCTGCAATTCTGCCTTGATTTCAAATCCTCTTCTTTGCCTTCCCTCAATATATTTGTGGACGAGAGTTATCATTTATAACTCTGCAGGTTTGTGAATTGCAGTGCCCTGAAGCTCCATTTTACAACTTGCTTTTTTGGGAGCTGGCCGCAAAAGCGCAGGATGGCTTCAGGCCCTGTTCCGGTTCCGGGGGGGAGGATGAGCCTGTGGTTCATTCTTCTTCCTGATGGGAAAATAGAGTGACCTGTGCCTGTCCCAACACCAAGAGCTAGTCTCTCACTGGTTCCCCGTCTACCCGTTCATCCTCAGGACAAATTGCAACCTGTACAGAACAGGAGGTTAAAGGTGCTGATGCTCCAAGTAGGGAGATTGTTAGTAAAGCGGCTGGAATGGCGAACCCGGGCACAAGGAGAAGAGAAATGAGGTGCGTATTAGAAACCTTTCCCCATCACATGGTGTACCATCTTTTTGTTTTCTCATGCATGTTTTCGATGTAGGAAGATGCCCTTGAACATGGAGATTTGGGACCCATGCGATGGGTACCACGCAGTATTACTTTAAAGGGTCTGCGTTTGCTCACCCAACCTCACCAAACCTCTCAGCCCCAAGAGTGTCCACCCTTATGTCTCATCCAGCTGTGGGTCTAGATATGGTCAATCCAGGTTGCATCACAGCCCCTGAACGCATTGTGTAAGAATTTCGCTCTCTTTCACTGTCTTTGTTTCATGGGTTTTTCAAAGTAATTTATTTTTATAATGGGGTTTAGCTGCTTTTCACTGCTGTGTTTATGCCGCTTTACACCCACTTGACACACTAACAGAGAGATATCAATACATAGGTTTTAAGATTATTACTAGTCAGATATATTCTTGTGCGGTGAATAGGGCGTGTTGAGTCCAGTTCTCTGAGCAAGGAGTAGGTCTTGTCTATTACATATTGGGTTTATGGAACGGTATCTGAGCTAATTTGAAACCCTTGTTTTATGTATCACCCCACCTCACTTTTCCCGTTAAGCAGCCATAGTGTGTTTTCTGCATGTGTGACTCTGTTCTGTTTTGTAATTCAGTTCAAGTGTAACGGTTTTTACATTCCCTCTATAAGTGATACCTTATGAGAAGTGTCCTTTTCTGTGTGACTTATTTCACTTAGAATCGCCGTACCTAAATCCACTCATCATGCTGCTACTAGCCTTATGACATTGATTTCATGGCTGAGTGATATTCCATTGTACATAAGGACCACAACTTCTTTATCCATTTTTCTCTTTCCTGGGATATTGAAGGTGGAATGAAGTGGAGGTCCTTGTCAACAGAGCAGCCCTAAACTTTGGGGTGCTTGTGTCTTGCTGATTTTTCATTTTCCCAATTTATACCCCCATGAGTGGAAGTGCCCTATGCTCTCTAAGCTGTGTTTTTTAGATGTTTCAGGACACACCGTACACTTCTCCAGAGTGGCTGTTGGCAATTTACATCCCGCCCATCAGTGTAGCAAGGCTCCCATTTCTCCATGGCCTGTCCTGCATTTCTGGTTTTGAGACTTTTTTCAGCATGGCCCTTTTGACCGATGGGTAGCGAGTCTTCTTTGTAGCGCTGATTTGCCTTTCCAGGTTGCTTTGTTGGCCAAAAAGGGCGTATGCGTTTTTTCCTGAATATATTCAGGAAAAAACGCATACGCCCTTTTTGGCCAAGGGCATCATTGTCAACGTTTTGCCGCTTTTCATGTGCTTTAAAGGCGATTTGAATCTACCTCCTGAAATCTGTTTCCTGCAATTCTGCCTTGATTTCAAATCCTCTTCTTTGCCTTCCCTCAATATATTTGTGGACGAGAGTTATCATTTATAACTCTGCAGGTTTGTGAATTGCAGTGCCCTGAAGCTCCATTTTACAACTCGCTTTTTTGGGAGCTGGCCGCAAAAGCGCAGGATGGCTTCAGGCCCTGTTCCGGTTCCGGGGGGGAGGATGAGCCTGTGGTTCATTCTTCTTCCTGATGGGAAAATAGAGTGACCTGTGCCTGTCCCAACACCAAGAGCTAGTCTCTCACTGGTTCCCCGTCTACTCGTTCATCCTCAGGACAAATTGCAACCTGTACGGAACAGGAGGTTAAAGGTGCTGATGCTCCAAGTAGGGAGATTGTTAGTAAAGCGGCTGGAATGGCGAACCCGGGCACAAGGAGAAGAGAAATTAGGTGCGTATTAGAAACCTTTCCCCATCACATGGTGTACCATCTTTTTGTTTTCTCATGCATGTTTTCGATGTAGGAAGATGCCCTTGAACATGGAGATTTGGGACCCATGCGATGGGTACCACGCAGTATTACTTTAAAGGGTCTGCATTTGCTCACCCAACCTCACCAAACCTCTCAGCCCCAAGAGTGTCCACCCTTATGTCTCATCCAGCTGTGGGTCTAGATATGGTCAATCCAGGTTGCATCACAGCCCCTGAACGCATTGTGTAAGAATTTCGCTCTCTTTCACTGTCTTTGTTTCATGGGTTTTTCAAAGTAATTTATTTTTATAATGGGGTTTAGCTGCTTTTCACTGCTGTGTTTATGCCGCTTTACACCCACTTGACACACTAACAGAGAGATATCAATACATAGGTTTTAAGATTATTACTAGTCAGATATATTCTTGTGCGGTGAATAGGGCGTGTTGAGTCCAGTTCTCTGAGCAAGGAGTAGGTCTTGTCTATTACATATTGGGTTTATGGAACGGTATCTGAGCTAATTTGAAACCCTTGTTTTATGTATCACCCCACCTCACTTTTCCCGTTAAGCAGCCATAGTGTGTTTTCTGCATGTGTGACTCTGTTCTGTTTTGTAATTCAGTTCAAGTGTAACGGTTTTTACATTCCCTCTATAAGTGATACCTTATGAGAAGTGTCCTTTTCTGTGTGACTTATTTCACTTAGAATCGCCGTACCTAAATCCACTCATCATGCTGCTACTAGCCTTATGACATTGATTTCATGGCTGAGTGATATTCCATTGTACATAAGGACCACAACTTCTTTATCCATTTTTCTCTTTCCTGGGATATTGAAGGTGGAATGAAGTGGAGGTCCTTGTCAACAGAGCAGCCCTAAACTTTGGGGTGCTTGTGTCTTGCTGATTTTTCATTTTCCCAATTTATACCCCCATGAGTGGAAGTGCCCTATGCTCTCTAAGCTGTGTTTTTTAGATGTTTCAGGACACACCGTACACTTCTCCAGAGTGGCTGTTGGCAATTTACATCCCGCCCATCAGTGTAGCAAGGCTCCCATTTCTCCATGGCCTGTCCTGCATTTCTGGTTTTGAGACTTTTTTCAGCATGGCCCTTTTGACCGATGGGTAGCGAGTCTTCTTTGTAGCGCTGATTTGCCTTTCCAGGTTGCTTTGTTGGCCAAAAAGGGCGTATGCGTTTTTTCCTGAATATATTCAGGAAAAAACGCATACGCCCTTTTTGGCCAAGGGCATCATTGTCAACGTTTTGCCGCTTTTCATGTGCTTTAAAGGCGATTTGAATCTACCTCCTGAAATCTGTTTCCTGCAATTCTGCCTTGATTTCAAATCCTCTTCTTTGCCTTCCCTCAATATATTTGTGGACGAGAGTTATCATTTATAACTCTGCAGGTTTGTGAATTGCAGTGCCCTGAAGCTCCGTTTTACAACTCGCTTTTTTGGGAGCTGGCCGCAAAAGCGCAGGATGGCTTCAGGCCCTGTTCCGGTTCCGGGGGGGAGGATGAGCCTGTGGTTCATTCTTCTTCCTGATGGGAAAATAGAGTGACCTGTGCCTGTCCCAACACCAAGAGCTAGTCTCTCACTGGTTCCCCGTCTACCCGTTCATCCTCAGGACAAATTGCAACCTGTACAGAACAGGAGGTTAAAGGTGCTGATGCTCCAAGTAGGGAGATTGTTAGTAAAGCGGCTGGAATGGCGAACCCGGGCACAAGGAGAAGAGAAATGAGGTGCGTATTAGAAACCTTTCCCCATCACATGGTGTACCATCTTTTTGTTTTCTCATGCATGTTTTCGATGTAGGAAGATGCCCTTGAACATGGAGATTTGGGACCCATGCGATGGGTACCACGCAGTATTACTTTAAAGGGTCTGCGTTTGCTCACCCAACCTCACCAAACCTCTCAGCCCCAAGAGTGTCCACCCTAATGTCTCATCCAGCTGTGGGTCTAGATATGGTCAATCCAGGTTGCATCACAGCCCCTGAACGCATTGTGTAAGAATTTCGCTCTCTTTCACTGTCTTTGTTTCATGGGTTTTTCAAAGTAATTTATTTTTATAATGGGGTTTAGCTGCTTTTCACTGCTGTGTTTATGCCGCTTTACACCCACTTGACACACTAACAGAGAGATATCAATACATAGGTTTTAAGATTATTACTAGTCAGATATATTCTTGTGCGGTGAATAAGGCGTGTTGAGTCCAGTTCTCTGAGCAAGGAGTAGGTCTTGTCTATTACATATTGGGTTTATGGAACGGTATCTGAGCTAATTTGAAACCCTTGTTTTATGTATCACCCCACCTCACTTTTCCCGTTAAGCAGCCATAGTGTGTTTTCTGCATGTGTGACTCTGTTCTGTTTTGTAATTCAGTTCAAGTGTAACGGTTTTTACATTCCCTCTATAAGTGATACCTTATGAGAAGTGTCCTTTTCTGTGTGACTTATTTCACTTAGAATCGCCGTACCTAAATCCACTCATCATGCTGCTACTAGCCTTATGACATTGATTTCATGGCTGAGTGATATTCCATTGTACATAAGGACCACAACTTCTTTATCCATTTTTCTCTTTCCTGGGATATTGAAGGTGGAATGAAGTGGAGGTCCTTGTCAACAGAGCAGCCCTAAACTTTGGGGTGCTTGTGTCTTGCTGATTTTTCATTTTCCCAATTTATACCCCCATGAGTGGAAGTGCCCTATGCTCTCTAAGCTGTGTTTTTTAGATGTTTCAGGACACACCGTACACTTCTCCAGAGTGGCTGTTGGCAATTTACATCCCGCCCATCAGTGTAGCAAGGCTCCCATTTCTCCATGGCCTGTCCTGCATTTCTGGTTTTGAGACTTTTTTCAGCATGGCCCTTTTGACCGATGGGTAGCGAGTCTTCTTTGTAGCGCTGATTTGCCTTTCCAGGTTGCTTGGTTGGCCAAAAAGGGCGTATGCGTTTTTTCCTGAATATATTCAGGAAAAAACGCATACGCCCTTTTTGGCCAAGGGAATCATTGTCAACGTTTTGCCGCTTTTCATGTGCTTTAAAGGCGATTCGAATCTACCTCCTGAAATCTGTTTCCTGCAATTCTGCCTTGATTTCAAATCCTCTTCTTTGCCTTCCCTCAATATATTTGTGGACGAGAGTTATCATTTATAACTCTGCAGGTTTGTGAATTGCAGTGCCCTGAAGCTCCATTTTACAACTCGCTTTTTTGGGAGCTGGCCGCAAAAGCGCAGGATGGCTTCAGGCCCTGTTCCGGTTCCGGGGGGGAGGATGAGCCTGTGGTTCATTCTTCTTCCTGATGGGAAAATAGAGTGACCTGTGCCTGTCCCAACACCAAGAGCTAGTCTCTCACTGGTTCCCCGTCTACTCGTTCATCCTCAGGACAAATTGCAACCTGTACGGAACAGGAGGTTAAAGGTGCTGATGCTCCAAGTAGGGAGATTGTTAGTAAAGCGGCTGGAATGGCGAACCCGGGCACAAGGAGAAGAGAAATTAGGTGCGTATTAGAAACCTTTCCCCATCACATGGTGTACCATCTTTTTGTTTTCTCATGCATGTTTTCGATGTAGGAAGATGCCCTTGAACATGGAGATTTGGGACCCATGCGATGGGTACCACGCAGTATTACTTTAAAGGGTCTGCATTTGCTCACCCAACCTCACCAAACCTCTCAGCCCCAAGAGTGTCCACCCTTATGTCTCATCCAGCTGTGGGTCTAGATATGGTCAATCCAGGTTGCATCACAGCCCCTGAACGCATTGTGTAAGAATTTCGCTCTCTTTCACTGTCTTTGTTTCATGGGTTTTTCAAAGTAATTTATTTTTATAATGGGGTTTAGCTGCTTTTCACTGCTGTGTTTATGCCGCTTTACACCCACTTGACACACTAACAGAGAGATATCAATACATAGGTTTTAAGATTATTACTAGTCAGATATATTCTTGTGCGGTGAATAGGGCGTGTTGAGTCCAGTTCTCTGAGCAAGGAGTAGGTCTTGTCTATTACATATTGGGTTTATGGAACGGTATCTGAGCTAATTTGAAACCCTTGTTTTATGTATCACCCCACCTCACTTTTCCCGTTAAGCAGCCATAGTGTGTTTTCTGCATGTGTGACTCTGTTCTGTTTTGTAATTCAGTTCAAGTGTAACGGTTTTTACATTCCCTCTATAAGTGATACCTTATGAGAAGTGTCCTTTTCTGTGTGACTTATTTCACTTAGAATCGCCGTACCTAAATCCACTCATCATGCTGCTACTAGCCTTATGACATTGATTTCATGGCTGAGTGATATTCCATTGTACATAAGGACCACAACTTCTTTATCCATTTTTCTCTTTCCTGGGATATTGAAGGTGGAATGAAGTGGAGGTCCTTGTCAACAGAGCAGCCCTAAACTTTGGGGTGCTTGTGTCTTGCTGATTTTTCATTTTCCCAATTTATACCCCCATGAGTGGAAGTGCCCTATGCTCTCTAAGCTGTGTTTTTTAGATGTTTCAGGACACACCGTACACTTCTCCAGAGTGGCTGTTGGCAATTTACATCCCGCCCATCAGTGTAGCAACGCTCCCATTTCTCCATGGCCTGTCCTGCATTTCTGGTTTTGAGACTCTTTTCAGCATGGCCCTTTTGACCGATGGGTAGCGAGTCTTCTTTGTAGCGCTGATTTGCCTTTCCAGGTTGCTTTGTTGGCCAAAAAGGGCGTATGCGTTTTTTCCTGAATATATTCAGGACAAAACGCATACGCCCTTTTTGGCCAAGGGCATCATTGTCAACGTTTTGCCGCTTTTCATGTGCTTTAAAGGCGATTCGAATCTACCTCCTGAAATCTGTTTCCTGCAATTCTGCCTTGATTTCAAATCCTCTTCTTTGCCTTCCCTCAATATATTTGTGGTCGAGAGTTATCATTTATAACTCTGCAGGTTTGTGAATTGCAGTGCCCTGAAGCTCCATTTTACAACTCGCTTTTTAGGGAGCTGGCCGCAAAAGCGCAGGATGGCTTCAGGCCCTGTTCCGGTTCCGGGGGGGAGGATGAGCCTGTGGTTCATTCTTCTTCCTGATGGGAAAATAGAGTGACCTGTGCCTGTCCCAACACCAAGAGCTAGTCTCTCACTGGTTCCCCGTCTACCCGTTCATCCTCAGGACAAATTGCAACCTGTACGGAACAGGAGGTTAAAGGTGCTGATGCTCCAAGTAGGGAGATTGTTAGTAAAGCGGCTGGAATGGCGAACCCGGGCACAAGGAGAAGAGAAATGAGGTGCGTGTTAGAAACCTTTCCCCATCACATGGTGTACCATCTTTTTGTTTTCTCATGCATGTTTTCGATGTAGGAAGATGCCCTTGAACATGGAGATTTGGGACCCATGCGATGGGTACCACGCAGTATTACTTTAAAGGGTCTGCGTTTGCTCACCCAACCTCACCAAACCTCTCAGCCCCAAGAGTGTCCACCCTAATGTCTCATCCAGCTGTGGGTCTAGATATGGTCAATCCAGGTTGCATCACAGCCCCTGAACGCATTGTGTAAGAATTTCGCTCTCTTTCACTGTCTTTGTTTCATGGGTTTTTCAAAGTAATTTATTTTTATAATGGGGTTTAGCTGCTTTTCACTGCTGTGTTTATGCCGCTTTACACCCACTTGACACACTAACAGAGAGATATCAATACATAGGTTTTAAGATTATTACTAGTCAGATATATTCTTGTGCGGTGAATAGGGCGTGTTGAGTCCAGTTCTCTGAGCAAGGAGTAGGTCTTGTCTATTACATATTGGGTTTATGGAACGGTATCTGAGCTAATTTGAAACCCTTGTTTTATGTATCACCCCACCTCACTTTTCCCGTTAAGCAGCCATAGTGTGTTTTCTGCATGTGTGACTCTGTTCTGTTTTGTAATTCAGTTCAAGTGTAACGGTTTTTACATTCCCTCTATAAGTGATACCTTATGAGAAGTGTCCTTTTCTGTGTGACTTATTTCACTTAGAATCGCCGTACCTAAATCCACTCATCATGCTGCTACTAGCCTTATGACATTGATTTCATGGCTGAGTGATATTCCATTGTACATAAGGACCACAACTTCTTTATCCATTTTTCTCTTTCCTGGGATATTGAAGGTGGAATGAAGTGGAGGTCCTTGTCAACAGAGCAGCCCTAAACTTTGGGGTGCTTGTGTCTTGCTGATTTTTCATTTTCCCAATTTATACCCCCATGAGTGGAAGTGCCCTATGCTCTCTAAGCTGTGTTTTTTAGATGTTTCAGGACACACCGTACACTTCTCCAGAGTGGCTGTTGGCAATTTACATCCCGCCCATCAGTGTAGCAAGGCTCCCATTTCTCCATGGCCTGTCCTGCATTTCTGGTTTTGAGACTTTTTTCAGCATGGCCCTTTTGACCGATGGGTAGCGAGTCTTCTTTGTAGCGCTGATTTGCCTTTCCAGGTTGCTTTGTTGGCCAAAAAGGGCGTATGCGTTTTTTCCTGAATATATTCAGGAAAAAACGCATACGCCCTTTTTGGCCAAGGGAATCATTGTCAACGTTTTGCCGCTTTTCATGTGCTTTAAAGGCGATTCGAATCTACCTCCTGAAATCTGTTTCCTGCAATTCTGCCTTGATTTCAAATCCTCTTCTTTGCCTTCCCTCAATATATTTGTGGACGAGAGTTATCATTTATAACTCTGCAGGTTTGTGAATTGCAGTGCCCTGAAGCTCCATTTTACAACTCGCTTTTTTGGGAGCTGGCCGCAAAAGCGCAGGATGGCTTCAGGCCCTGTTCCGGTTCCGGGGGGGAGGATGAGCCTGTGGTTCATTCTTCTTCCTGATGGGAAAATAGAGTGACCTGTGCCTGTCCCAACACCAAGAGCTAGTCTCTCACTGGTTCCCCGTCTACCCGTTCATCCTCAGGACAAATTGCAACCTGTACAGAACAGGAGGTTAAAGGTGCTGATGCTCCAAGTAGGGAGATTGTTAGTAAAGCGGCTGGAATGGCGAACCCGGGCACAAGGAGAAGAGAAATGAGGTGCGTATTAGAAACCTTTCCCCATCACATGGTGTACCATCTTTTTGTTTTCTCATGCATGTTTTCGATGTAGGAAGATGCCCTTGAACATGGAGATTTGGGACCCATGCGATGGGTACCACGCAGTATTACTTTAAAGGGTCTGCGTTTGCTCACCCAACCTCACCAAACCTCTCAGCCCCAAGAGTGTCCACCCTTATGTCTCATCCAGCTGTGGGTCTAGATATGGTCAATCCAGGTTGCATCACAGCCCCTGAACGCATTGTGTAAGAATTTCGCTCTCTTTCACTGTCTTTGTTTCATGGGTTTTTCAAAGTAATTTATTTTTATAATGGGGTTTAGCTGCTTTTCACTGCTGTGTTTATGCCGCTTTACACCCACTTGACACACTAACAGAGAGATATCAATACATAGGTTTTAAGATTATTACTAGTCAGATATATTCTTGTGCGGTGAATAGGGCGTGTTGAGTCCAGTTCTCTGAGCAAGGAGTAGGTCTTGTCTATTACATATTGGGTTTATGGAACGGTATCTGAGCTAATTTGAAACCCTTGTTTTATGTATCACCCCACCTCACCTTTCCCGTTAAGCAGCTATAGTTTGTTTTCTGCATGTGTGACTCTGTTCTGTTTTGTAATTCAGTTCAAGTGTAACGGTTTTTACATTCCCTCTATAAGTGATACCTTATGAGAAGTGTCCTTTTCTGTGTGACTTATTTCACTTAGAATCGCCGTACCTAAATCCACTCATCATGCTGCTACTAGCCTTATGACATTGATTTCATGGCTGAGTGATATTCCATTGTACATAAGGACCACAACTTCTTTATCCATTTTTCTCTTTCCTGGGATATTGAAGGTGGAATGAAGTGGAGGTCCTTGTCAACAGAGCAGCCCTAAACTTTGGGGTGCTTGTGTCTTGCTGATTTTTCATTTTCCCAATTTATACCCCCATGAGTGGAAGTGCCCTATGCTCTCTAAGCTGTGTTTTTTAGATGTTTCAGGACACACCGTACACTTCTCCAGAGTGGCTGTTGGCAATTTACATCCCGCCCATCAGTATAGCAAGGCTCCCATTTCTCCATGGCCTGTCCTGCATTTCTGGTTTTGAGACTTTTTTCAGCATGGCCCTTTTGACCGATGGGTAGCGAGTCTTCTTTGTAGCGCTGATTTGCCTTTCCAGGTTGCTTTGTTGGCCAAAAAGGGCGTATGCGTTTTTTCCTGAATATATTCAGGAAAAAACGCATACGCCCTTTTTGGCCAAGGGCATCATTGTCAACGTTTTGCCGCTTTTCATGTGCTTTAAAGGCGATTCGAATCTACCTCCTGAAATCTGTTTCCTGCAATTCTGCCTTGATTTCAAATCCTCTTCTTTGCCTTCCCTCAATATATTTGTGGACGAGAGTTATCATTTATAACTCTGCAGGTTTGTGAATTGCAGTGCCCTGAAGCTCCATTTTACAACTCGCTTTTTTGGGAGCTGGCCGCAAAAGCGCAGGATGGCTTCAGGCCCTGTTCCGGTTCCGGGGGGGAGGATGAGCCTGTGGTTCATTCTTCTTCCTGATGGGAAAATAGAGTGACCTGTGCCTGTCCCAACACCAAGAGCTAGTCTCTCACTGGTTCCCCGTCTACCCGTTCATCCTCAGGACAAATTGCAACCTGTACAGAACAGGAGGTTAAAGGTGCTGATGCTCCAAGTAGGGAGATTGTTAGTAAAGCGGCTGGAATGGCGAACCCGGGCACAAGGAGAAGAGAAATGAGGTGCGTATTAGAAACCTTTCCCCATCACATGGTGTACCATCTTTTTGTTTTCTCATGCATGTTTTCGATGTAGGAAGATGCCCTTGAACATGGAGATTTGGGACCCATGCGATGGGTACCACGCAGTATTACTTTAAAGGGTCTGCGTTTGCTCACCCAACCTCACCAAACCTCTCAGCCCCAAGAGTGTCCACCCTTATGTCTCATCCAGCTGTGGGTCTAGATATGGTCAATCCAGGTTGCATCACAGCCCCTGAACGCATTGTGTAAGAATTTCGCTCTCTTTCACTGTCTTTGTTTCATGGGTTTTTCAAAGTAATTTATTTTTATAATGGGGTTTAGCTGCTTTTCACTGCTGTGTTTATGCCGCTTTACACCCACTTGACACACTAACAGAGAGATATCAATACATAGGTTTTAAGATTATTACTAGTCAGATATATTCTTGTGCGGTGAATAGGGCGTGTTGAGTCCAGTTCTCTGAGCAAGGAGTAGGTCTTGTCTATTACATATTGGGTTTATGGAACGGTATCTGAGCTAATTTGAAACCCTTGTTTTATGTATCACCCCACCTCACCTTTCCCGTTAAGCAGCTATAGTTTGTTTTCTGCATGTGTGACTCTGTTCTGTTTTGTAATTCAGTTCAAGTGTAACGGTTTTTACATTCCCTCTATAAGTGATACCTTATGAGAAGTGTCCTTTTCTGTGTGACTTATTTCACTTAGAATCGCCGTACCTAAATCCACTCATCATGCTGCTACTAGCCTTATGACATTGATTTCATGGCTGAGTGATATTCCATTGTACATAAGGACCACAACTTCTTTATCCATTTTTCTCTTTCCTGGGATATTGAAGGTGGAATGAAGTGGAGGTCCTTGTCAACAGAGCAGCCCTAAACTTTGGGGTGCTTGTGTCTTGCTGATTTTTCATTTTCCCAATTTATACCCCCATGAGTGGAAGTGCCCTATGCTCTCTAAGCTGTGTTTTTTAGATGTTTCAGGACACACCGTACACTTCTCCAGAGTGGCTGTTGGCAATTTACATCCCGCCCATCAGTATAGCAAGGCTCCCATTTCTCCATGGCCTGTCCTGCATTTCTGGTTTTGAGACTTTTTTCAGCATGGCCCTTTTGACCGATGGGTAGCGAGTCTTCTTTGTAGCGCTGATTTGCCTTTCCAGGTTGCTTTGTTGGCCAAAAAGGGCGTATGCGTTTTTTCCTGAATATATTCAGGAAAAAACGCATACGCCCTTTTTGGCCAAGGGCATCATTGTCAACGTTTTGCCGCTTTTCATGTGCTTTAAAGGCGATTCGAATCTACCTCCTGAAATCTGTTTCCTGCAATTCTGCCTTGATTTCAAATCCTCTTCTTTGCCTTCCCTCAATATATTTGTGGTCGAGAGTTATCATTTATAACTCTGCAGGTTTGTGAATTGCAGTGCCCTGAAGCTCCATTTTACAACTCGCTTTTTAGGGAGCTGGCCGCAAAAGCGCAGGATGGCTTCAGGCCCTGTTCCGGTTCCGGGGGGGAGGATGAGCCTGTGGTTCATTCTTCTTCCTGATGGGAAAATAGAGTGACCTGTGCCTGTCCCAACACCAAGAGCTAGTCTCTCACTGGTTCCCCGTCTACCCGTTCATCCTCAGGACAAATTGCAACCTGTACGGAACAGGAGGTTAAAGGTGCTGATGCTCCAAGTAGGGAGATTGTTAGTAAAGCGGCTGGAATGGCGAACCCGGGCACAAGGAGAAGAGAAATGAGGTGCGTGTTAGAAACCTTTCCCCATCACATGGTGTACCATCTTTTTGTTTTCTCATGCATGTTTTCGATGTAGGAAGATGCCCTTGAACATGGAGATTTGGGACCCATGCGATGGGTACCACGCAGTATTACTTTAAAGGGTCTGCGTTTGCTCACCCAACCTCACCAAACCTCTCAGCCCCAAGAGTGTCCACCCTAATGTCTCATCCAGCTGTGGGTCTAGATATGGTCAATCCAGGTTGCATCACAGCCCCTGAACGCATTGTGTAAGAATTTCGCTCTCTTTCACTGTCTTTGTTTCATGGGTTTTTCAAAGTAATTTATTTTTATAATGGGGTTTAGCTGCTTTTCACTGCTGTGTTTATGCCGCTTTACACCCACTTGACACACTAACAGAGAGATATCAATACATAGGTTTTAAGATTATTACTAGTCAGATATATTCTTGTGCGGTGAATAGGGCGTGTTGAGTCCAGTTCTCTGAGCAAGGAGTAGGTCTTGTCTATTACATATTGGGTTTATGGAACGGTATCTGAGCTAATTTGAAACCCTTGTTTTATGTATCACCCCACCTCACTTTTCCCGTTAAGCAGCCATAGTGTGTTTTCTGCATGTGTGACTCTGTTCTGTTTTGTAATTCAGTTCAAGTGTAACGGTTTTTACATTCCCTCTATAAGTGATACCTTATGAGAAGTGTCCTTTTCTGTGTGACTTATTTCACTTAGAATCGCCGTACCTAAATCCACTCATCATGCTGCTACTAGCCTTATGACATTGATTTCATGGCTGAGTGATATTCCATTGTACATAAGGACCACAACTTCTTTATCCATTTTTCTCTTTCCTGGGATATTGAAGGTGGAATGAAGTGGAGGTCCTTGTCAACAGAGCAGCCCTAAACTTTGGGGTGCTTGTGTCTTGCTGATTTTTCATTTTCCCAATTTATACCCCCATGAGTGGAAGTGCCCTATGCTCTCTAAGCTGTGTTTTTTAGATGTTTCAGGACACACCGTACACTTCTCCAGAGTGGCTGTTGGCAATTTACATCCCGCCCATCAGTGTAGCAAGGCTCCCATTTCTCCATGGCCTGTCCTGCATTTCTGGTTTTGAGACTTTTTTCAGCATGGCCCTTTTGACCGATGGGTAGCGAGTCTTCTTTGTAGCGCTGATTTGCCTTTCCAGGTTGCTTTGTTGGCCAAAAAGGGCGTATGCGTTTTTTCCTGAATATATTCAGGAAAAAACGCATACGCCCTTTTTGGCCAAGGGAATCATTGTCAACGTTTTGCCGCTTTTCATGTGCTTTAAAGGCGATTCGAATCTACCTCCTGAAATCTGTTTCCTGCAATTCTGCCTTGATTTCAAATCCTCTTCTTTGCCTTCCCTCAATATATTTGTGGACGAGAGTTATCATTTATAACTCTGCAGGTTTGTGAATTGCAGTGCCCTGAAGCTCCATTTTACAACTCGCTTTTTTGGGAGCTGGCCGCAAAAGCGCAGGATGGCTTCAGGCCCTGTTCCGGTTCCGGGGGGGAGGATGAGCCTGTGGTTCATTCTTCTTCCTGATGGGAAAATAGAGTGACCTGTGCCTGTCCCAACACCAAGAGCTAGTCTCTCACTGGTTCCCCGTCTACCCGTTCATCCTCAGGACAAATTGCAACCTGTACAGAACAGGAGGTTAAAGGTGCTGATGCTCCAAGTAGGGAGATTGTTAGTAAAGCGGCTGGAATGGCGAACCCGGGCACAAGGAGAAGAGAAATGAGGTGCGTATTAGAAACCTTTCCCCATCACATGGTGTACCATCTTTTTGTTTTCTCATGCATGTTTTCGATGTAGGAAGATGCCCTTGAACATGGAGATTTGGGACCCATGCGATGGGTACCACGCAGTATTACTTTAAAGGGTCTGCGTTTGCTCACCCAACCTCACCAAACCTCTCAGCCCCAAGAGTGTCCACCCTTATGTCTCATCCAGCTGTGGGTCTAGATATGGTCAATCCAGGTTGCATCACAGCCCCTGAACGCATTGTGTAAGAATTTCGCTCTCTTTCACTGTCTTTGTTTCATGGGTTTTTCAAAGTAATTTATTTTTATAATGGGGTTTAGCTGCTTTTCACTGCTGTGTTTATGCCGCTTTACACCCACTTGACACACTAACAGAGAGATATCAATACATAGGTTTTAAGATTATTACTAGTCAGATATATTCTTGTGCGGTGAATAGGGCGTGTTGAGTCCAGTTCTCTGAGCAAGGAGTAGGTCTTGTCTATTACATATTGGGTTTATGGAACGGTATCTGAGCTAATTTGAAACCCTTGTTTTATGTATCACCCCACCTCACCTTTCCCGTTAAGCAGCTATAGTTTGTTTTCTGCATGTGTGACTCTGTTCTGTTTTGTAATTCAGTTCAAGTGTAACGGTTTTTACATTCCCTCTATAAGTGATACCTTATGAGAAGTGTCCTTTTCTGTGTGACTTATTTCACTTAGAATCGCCGTACCTAAATCCACTCATCATGCTGCTACTAGCCTTATGACATTGATTTCATGGCTGAGTGATATTCCATTGTACATAAGGACCACAACTTCTTTATCCATTTTTCTCTTTCCTGGGATATTGAAGGTGGAATGAAGTGGAGGTCCTTGTCAACAGAGCAGCCCTAAACTTTGGGGTGCTTGTGTCTTGCTGATTTTTCATTTTCCCAATTTATACCCCCATGAGTGGAAGTGCCCTATGCTCTCTAAGCTGTGTTTTTTAGATGTTTCAGGACACACCGTACACTTCTCCAGAGTGGCTGTTGGCAATTTACATCCCGCCCATCAGTATAGCAAGGCTCCCATTTCTCCATGGCCTGTCCTGCATTTCTGGTTTTGAGACTTTTTTCAGCATGGCCCTTTTGACCGATGGGTAGCGAGTCTTCTTTGTAGCGCTGATTTGCCTTTCCAGGTTGCTTTGTTGGCCAAAAAGGGCGTATGCGTTTTTTCCTGAATATATTCAGGAAAAAACGCATACGCCCTTTTTGGCCAAGGGCATCATTGTCAACGTTTTGCCGCTTTTCATGTGCTTTAAAGGCGATTCGAATCTACCTCCTGAAATCTGTTTCCTGCAATTCTGCCTTGATTTCAAATCCTCTTCTTTGCCTTCCCTCAATATATTTGTGGACGAGAGTTATCATTTATAACTCTGCAGGTTTGTGAATTGCAGTGCCCTGAAGCTCCATTTTACAACTCGCTTTTTTGGGAGCTGGCCGCAAAAGCGCAGGATGGCTTCAGGCCCTGTTCCGGTTCCGGGGGGGAGGATGAGCCTGTGGTTCATTCTTCTTCCTGATGGGAAAATAGAGTGACCTGTGCCTGTCCCAACACCAAGAGCTAGTCTCTCACTGGTTCCCCGTCTACCCGTTCATCCTCAGGACAAATTGCAACCTGTACAGAACAGGAGGTTAAAGGTGCTGATGCTCCAAGTAGGGAGATTGTTAGTAAAGCGGCTGGAATGGCGAACCCGGGCACAAGGAGAAGAGAAATGAGGTGCGTATTAGAAACCTTTCCCCATCACATGGTGTACCATCTTTTTGTTTTCTCATGCATGTTTTCGATGTAGGAAGATGCCCTTGAACATGGAGATTTGGGACCCATGCGATGGGTACCACGCAGTATTACTTTAAAGGGTCTGCGTTTGCTCACCCAACCTCACCAAACCTCTCAGCCCCAAGAGTGTCCACCCTTATGTCTCATCCAGCTGTGGGTCTAGATATGGTCAATCCAGGTTGCATCACAGCCCCTGAACGCATTGTGTAAGAATTTCGCTCTCTTTCACTGTCTTTGTTTCATGGGTTTTTCAAAGTAATTTATTTTTATAATGGGGTTTAGCTGCTTTTCACTGCTGTGTTTATGCCGCTTTACACCCACTTGACACACTAACAGAGAGATATCAATACATAGGTTTTAAGATTATTACTAGTCAGATATATTCTTGTGCGGTGAATAGGGCGTGTTGAGTCCAGTTCTCTGAGCAAGGAGTAGGTCTTGTCTATTACATATTGGGTTTATGGAACGGTATCTGAGCTAATTTGAAACCCTTGTTTTATGTATCACCCCACCTCACCTTTCCCGTTAAGCAGCTATAGTTTGTTTTCTGCATGTGTGACTCTGTTCTGTTTTGTAATTCAGTTCAAGTGTAACGGTTTTTACATTCCCTCTATAAGTGATACCTTATGAGAAGTGTCCTTTTCTGTGTGACTTATTTCACTTAGAATCGCCGTACCTAAATCCACTCATCATGCTGCTACTAGCCTTATGACATTGATTTCATGGCTGAGTGATATTCCATTGTACATAAGGACCACAACTTCTTTATCCATTTTTCTCTTTCCTGGGATATTGAAGGTGGAATGAAGTGGAGGTCCTTGTCAACAGAGCAGCCCTAAACTTTGGGGTGCTTGTGTCTTGCTGATTTTTCATTTTCCCAATTTATACCCCCATGAGTGGAAGTGCCCTATGCTCTCTAAGCTGTGTTTTTTAGATGTTTCAGGACACACCGTACACTTCTCCAGAGTGGCTGTTGGCAATTTACATCCCGCCCATCAGTATAGCAAGGCTCCCATTTCTCCATGGCCTGTCCTGCATTTCTGGTTTTGAGACTTTTTTCAGCATGGCCCTTTTGACCGATGGGTAGCGAGTCTTCTTTGTAGCGCTGATTTGCCTTTCCAGGTTGCTTTGTTGGCCAAAAAGGGCGTATGCGTTTTTTCCTGAATATATTCAGGAAAAAACGCATACGCCCTTTTTGGCCAAGGGCATCATTGTCAACGTTTTGCCGCTTTTCATGTGCTTTAAAGGCGATTCGAATCTACCTCCTGAAATCTGTTTCCTGCAATTCTGCCTTGATTTCAAATCCTCTTCTTTGCCTTCCCTCAATATATTTGTGGACGAGAGTTATCATTTATAACTCTGCAGGTTTGTGAATTGCAGTGCCCTGAAGCTCCATTTTACAACTTGCTTTTTTGGGAGCTGGCCGCAAAAGCGCAGGATGGCTTCAGGCCCTGTTCCGGTTCCGGGGGGGAGGATGAGCCTGTGGTTCATTCTTCTTCCTGATGGGAAAATAGAGTGACCTGTGCCTGTCCCAACACCAAGAGCTAGTCTCTCACTGGTTCCCCGTCTACCCGTTCATCCTCAGGACAAATTGCAACCTGTACAGAACAGGAGGTTAAAGGTGCTGATGCTCCAAGTAGGGAGATTGTTAGTAAAGCGGCTGGAATGGCGAACCCGGGCACAAGGAGAAGAGAAATGAGGTGCGTATTAGAAACCTTTCCCCATCACATGGTGTACCATCTTTTTGTTTTCTCATGCATGTTTTCGATGTAGGAAGATGCCCTTGAACATGGAGATTTGGGACCCATGCGATGGGTACCACGCAGTATTACTTTAAAGGGTCTGCGTTTGCTCACCCAACCTCACCAAACCTCTCAGCCCCAAGAGTGTCCACCCTTATGTCTCATCCAGCTGTGGGTCTAGATATGGTCAATCCAGGTTGCATCACAGCCCCTGAACGCATTGTGTAAGAATTTCGCTCTCTTTCACTGTCTTTGTTTCATGGGTTTTTCAAAGTAATTTATTTTTATAATGGGGTTTAGCTGCTTTTCACTGCTGTGTTTATGCCGCTTTACACCCACTTGACACACTAACAGAGAGATATCAATACATAGGTTTTAAGATTATTACTAGTCAGATATATTCTTGTGCGGTGAATAGGGCGTGTTGAGTCCAGTTCTCTGAGCAAGGAGTAGGTCTTGTCTATTACATATTGGGTTTATGGAACGGTATCTGAGCTAATTTGAAACCCTTGTTTTATGTATCACCCCACCTCACTTTTCCCGTTAAGCAGCCATAGTGTGTTTTCTGCATGTGTGACTCTGTTCTGTTTTGTAATTCAGTTCAAGTGTAACGGTTTTTACATTCCCTCTATAAGTGATACCTTATGAGAAGTGTCCTTTTCTGTGTGACTTATTTCACTTAGAATCGCCGTACCTAAATCCACTCATCATGCTGCTACTAGCCTTATGACATTGATTTCATGGCTGAGTGATATTCCATTGTACATAAGGACCACAACTTCTTTATCCATTTTTCTCTTTCCTGGGATATTGAAGGTGGAATGAAGTGGAGGTCCTTGTCAACAGAGCAGCCCTAAACTTTGGGGTGCTTGTGTCTTGCTGATTTTTCATTTTCCCAATTTATACCCCCATGAGTGGAAGTGCCCTATGCTCTCTAAGCTGTGTTTTTTAGATGTTTCAGGACACACCGTACACTTCTCCAGAGTGGCTGTTGGCAATTTACATCCCGCCCATCAGTGTAGCAAGGCTCCCATTTCTCCATGGCCTGTCCTGCATTTCTGGTTTTGAGACTTTTTTCAGCATGGCCCTTTTGACCGATGGGTAGCGAGTCTTCTTTGTAGCGCTGATTTGCCTTTCCAGGTTGCTTGGTTGGCCAAAAAGGGCGTATGCGTTTTTTCCTGAATATATTCAGGAAAAAACGCATACGCCCTTTTTGGCCAAGGGCATCATTGTCAACGTTTTGCCGCTTTTCATGTGCTTTAAAGGCGATTTGAATCTACCTCCTGAAATCTGTTTCCTGCAATTCTGCCTTGATTTCAAATCCTCTTCTTTGCCTTCCCTCAATATATTTGTGGACGAGAGTTATCATTTATAACTCTGCAGGTTTGTGAATTGCAGTGCCCTGAAGCTCCGTTTTACAACTCGCTTTTTTGGGAGCTGGCCGCAAAAGCGCAGGATGGCTTCAGGCCCTGTTCCGGTTCCGGGGGGGAGGATGAGCCTGTGGTTCATTCTTCTTCCTGATGGGAAAATAGAGTGACCTGTGCCTGTCCCAACACCAAGAGCTAGTCTCTCACTGGTTCCCCGTCTACCCGTTCATCCTCAGGACAAATTGCAACCTGTACAGAACAGGAGGTTAAAGGTGCTGATGCTCCAAGTAGGGAGATTGTTAGTAAAGCGGCTGGAATGGCGAACCCGGGCACAAGGAGAAGAGAAATGAGGTGCGTATTAGAAACCTTTCCCCATCACATGGTGTACCATCTTTTTGTTTTCTCATGCATGTTTTCGATGTAGGAAGATGCCCTTGAACATGGAGATTTGGGACCCATGCGATGGGTACCACGCAGTATTACTTTAAAGGGTCTGCGTTTGCTCACCCAACCTCACCAAACCTCTCAGCCCCAAGAGTGTCCACCCTTATGTCTCATCCAGCTGTGGGTCTAGATATGGTCAATCCAGGTTGCATCACAGCCCCTGAACGCATTGTGTAAGAATTTCGCTCTCTTTCACTGTCTTTGTTTCATGGGTTTTTCAAAGTAATTTATTTTTATAATGGGGTTTAGCTGCTTTTCACTGCTGTGTTTATGCCGCTTTACACCCACTTGACACACTAACAGAGAGATATCAATACATAGGTTTTAAGATTATTACTAGTCAGATATATTCTTGTGCGGTGAATAAGGCGTGTTGAGTCCAGTTCTCTGAGCAAGGAGTAGGTCTTGTCTATTACATATTGGGTTTATGGAACGGTATCTGAGCTAATTTGAAACCCTTGTTTTATGTATCACCCCACCTCACTTTTCCCGTTAAGCAGCCATAGTGTGTTTTCTGCATGTGTGACTCTGTTCTGTTTTGTAATTCAGTTCAAGTGTAACGGTTTTTACATTCCCTCTATAAGTGATACCTTATGAGAAGTGTCCTTTTCTGTGTGACTTATTTCACTTAGAATCGCCGTACCTAAATCCACTCATCATGCTGCTACTAGCCTTATGACATTGATTTCATGGCTGAGTGATATTCCATTGTACATAAGGACCACAACTTCTTTATCCATTTTTCTCTTTCCTGGGATATTGAAGGTGGAATGAAGTGGAGGTCCTTGTCAACAGAGCAGCCCTAAACTTTGGGGTGCTTGTGTCTTGCTGATTTTTCATTTTCCCAATTTATACCCCCATGAGTGGAAGTGCCCTATGCTCTCTAAGCTGTGTTTTTTAGATGTTTCAGGACACACCGTACACTTCTCCAGAGTGGCTGTTGGCAATTTACATCCCGCCCATCAGTGTAGCAAGGCTCCCATTTCTCCATGGCCTGTCCTGCATTTCTGGTTTTGAGACTTTTTTCAGCATGGCCCTTTTGACCGATGGGTAGCGAGTCTTCTTTGTAGCGCTGATTTGCCTTTCCAGGTTGCTTGGTTGGCCAAAAAGGGCGTATGCGTTTTTTCCTGAATATATTCAGGAAAAAACGCATACGCCCTTTTTGGCCAAGGGAATCATTGTCAACGTTTTGCCGCTTTTCATGTGCTTTAAAGGCGATTCGAATCTACCTCCTGAAATCTGTTTCCTGCAATTCTGCCTTGATTTCAAATCCTCTTCTTTGCCTTCCCTCAATATATTTGTGGACGAGAGTTATCATTTATAACTCTGCAGGTTTGTGAATTGCAGTGCCCTGAAGCTCCATTTTACAACTCGCTTTTTTGGGAGCTGGCCGCAAAAGCGCAGGATGGCTTCAGGCCCTGTTCCGGTTCCGGGGGGGAGGATGAGCCTGTGGTTCATTCTTCTTCCTGATGGGAAAATAGAGTGACCTGTGCCTGTCCCAACACCAAGAGCTAGTCTCTCACTGGTTCCCCGTCTACTCGTTCATCCTCAGGACAAATTGCAACCTGTACGGAACAGGAGGTTAAAGGTGCTGATGCTCCAAGTAGGGAGATTGTTAGTAAAGCGGCTGGAATGGCGAACCCGGGCACAAGGAGAAGAGAAATGAGGTGCGTATTAGAAACCTTTCCCCATCACATGGTGTACCATCTTTTTGTTTTCTCATGCATGTTTTCGATGTAGGAAGATGCCCTTGAACATGGAGATTTGGGACCCATGCGATGGGTACCACGCAGTATTACTTTAAAGGGTCTGCATTTGCTCACCCAACCTCACCAAACCTCTCAGCCCCAAGAGTGTCCACCCTTATGTCTCATCCAGCTGTGGGTCTAGATATGGTCAATCCAGGTTGCATCACAGCCCCTGAACGCATTGTGTAAGAATTTCGCTCTCTTTCACTGTCTTTGTTTCATGGGTTTTTCAAAGTAATTTATTTTTATAATGGGGTTTAGCTGCTTTTCACTGCTGTGTTTATGCCGCTTTACACCCACTTGACACACTAACAGAGAGATATCAATACATAGGTTTTAAGATTATTACTAGTCAGATATATTCTTGTGCGGTGAATAGGGCGTGTTGAGTCCAGTTCTCTGAGCAAGGAGTAGGTCTTGTCTATTACATATTGGGTTTATGGAACGGTATCTGAGCTAATTTGAAACCCTTGTTTTATGTATCACCCCACCTCACTTTTCCCGTTAAGCAGCCATAGTGTGTTTTCTGCATGTGTGACTCTGTTCTGTTTTGTAATTCAGTTCAAGTGTAACGGTTTTTACATTCCCTCTATAAGTGATACCTTATGAGAAGTGTCCTTTTCTGTGTGACTTATTTCACTTAGAATCGCCGTACCTAAATCCACTCATCATGCTGCTACTAGCCTTATGACATTGATTTCATGGCTGAGTGATATTCCATTGTACATAAGGACCACAACTTCTTTATCCATTTTTCTCTTTCCTGGGATATTGAAGGTGGAATGAAGTGGAGGTCCTTGTCAACAGAGCAGCCCTAAACTTTGGGGTGCTTGTGTCTTGCTGATTTTTCATTTTCCCAATTTATACCCCCATGAGTGGAAGTGCCCTATGCTCTCTAAGCTGTGTTTTTTAGATGTTTCAGGACACACCGTACACTTCTCCAGAGTGGCTGTTGGCAATTTACATCCCGCCCATCAGTGTAGCAACGCTCCCATTTCTCCATGGCCTGTCCTGCATTTCTGGTTTTGAGACTCTTTTCAGCATGGCCCTTTTGACCGATGGGTAGCGAGTCTTCTTTGTAGCGCTGATTTGCCTTTCCAGGTTGCTTTGTTGGCCAAAAAGGGCGTATGCGTTTTTTCCTGAATATATTCAGGACAAAACGCATACGCCCTTTTTGGCCAAGGGCATCATTGTCAACGTTTTGCCGCTTTTCATGTGCTTTAAAGGCGATTCGAATCTACCTCCTGAAATCTGTTTCCTGCAATTCTGCCTTGATTTCAAATCCTCTTCTTTGCCTTCCCTCAATATATTTGTGGTCGAGAGTTATCATTTATAACTCTGCAGGTTTGTGAATTGCAGTGCCCTGAAGCTCCATTTTACAACTCGCTTTTTAGGGAGCTGGCCGCAAAAGCGCAGGATGGCTTCAGGCCCTGTTCCGGTTCCGGGGGGGAGGATGAGCCTGTGGTTCATTCTTCTTCCTGATGGGAAAATAGAGTGACCTGTGCCTGTCCCAACACCAAGAGCTAGTCTCTCACTGGTTCCCCGTCTACCCGTTCATCCTCAGGACAAATTGCAACCTGTACGGAACAGGAGGTTAAAGGTGCTGATGCTCCAAGTAGGGAGATTGTTAGTAAAGCGGCTGGAATGGCGAACCCGGGCACAAGGAGAAGAGAAATGAGGTGCGTGTTAGAAACCTTTCCCCATCACATGGTGTACCATCTTTTTGTTTTCTCATGCATGTTTTCGATGTAGGAAGATGCCCTTGAACATGGAGATTTGGGACCCATGCGATGGGTACCACGCAGTATTACTTTAAAGGGTCTGCGTTTGCTCACCCAACCTCACCAAACCTCTCAGCCCCAAGAGTGTCCACCCTAATGTCTCATCCAGCTGTGGGTCTAGATATGGTCAATCCAGGTTGCATCACAGCCCCTGAACGCATTGTGTAAGAATTTCGCTCTCTTTCACTGTCTTTGTTTCATGGGTTTTTCAAAGTAATTTATTTTTATAATGGGGTTTAGCTGCTTTTCACTGCTGTGTTTATGCCGCTTTACACCCACTTGACACACTAACAGAGAGATATCAATACATAGGTTTTAAGATTATTACTAGTCAGATATATTCTTGTGCGGTGAATAAGGCGTGTTGAGTCCAGTTCTCTGAGCAAGGAGTAGGTCTTGTCTATTACATATTGGGTTTATGGAACGGTATCTGAGCTAATTTGAAACCCTTGTTTTATGTATCACCCCACCTCACTTTTCCCGTTAAGCAGCCATAGTGTGTTTTCTGCATGTGTGACTCTGTTCTGTTTTGTAATTCAGTTCAAGTGTAACGGTTTTTACATTCCCTCTATAAGTGATACCTTATGAGAAGTGTCCTTTTCTGTGTGACTTATTTCACTTAGAATCGCCGTACCTAAATCCACTCATCATGCTGCTACTAGCCTTATGACATTGATTTCATGGCTGAGTGATATTCCATTGTACATAAGGACCACAACTTCTTTATCCATTTTTCTCTTTCCTGGGATATTGAAGGTGGAATGAAGTGGAGGTCCTTGTCAACAGAGCAGCCCTAAACTTTGGGGTGCTTGTGTCTTGCTGATTTTTCATTTTCCCAATTTATACCCCCATGAGTGGAAGTGCCCTATGCTCTCTAAGCTGTGTTTTTTAGATGTTTCAGGACACACCGTACACTTCTCCAGAGTGGCTGTTGGCAATTTACATCCCGCCCATCAGTGTAGCAAGGCTCCCATTTCTCCATGGCCTGTCCTGCATTTCTGGTTTTGAGACTTTTTTCAGCATGGCCCTTTTGACCGATGGGTAGCGAGTCTTCTTTGTAGCGCTGATTTGCCTTTCCAGGTTGCTTGGTTGGCCAAAAAGGGCGTATGCGTTTTTTCCTGAATATATTCAGGAAAAAACGCATACGCCCTTTTTGGCCAAGGGAATCATTGTCAACGTTTTGCCGCTTTTCATGTGCTTTAAAGGCGATTCGAATCTACCTCCTGAAATCTGTTTCCTGCAATTCTGCCTTGATTTCAAATCCTCTTCTTTGCCTTCCCTCAATATATTTGTGGACGAGAGTTATCATTTATAACTCTGCAGGTTTGTGAATTGCAGTGCCCTGAAGCTCCATTTTACAACTCGCTTTTTTGGGAGCTGGCCGCAAAAGCGCAGGATGGCTTCAGGCCCTGTTCCGGTTCCGGGGGGGAGGATGAGCCTGTGGTTCATTCTTCTTCCTGATGGGAAAATAGAGTGACCTGTGCCTGTCCCAACACCAAGAGCTAGTCTCTCACTGGTTCCCCGTCTACTCGTTCATCCTCAGGACAAATTGCAACCTGTACGGAACAGGAGGTTAAAGGTGCTGATGCTCCAAGTAGGGAGATTGTTAGTAAAGCGGCTGGAATGGCGAACCCGGGCACAAGGAGAAGAGAAATGAGGTGCGTATTAGAAACCTTTCCCCATCACATGGTGTACCATCTTTTTGTTTTCTCATGCATGTTTTCGATGTAGGAAGATGCCCTTGAACATGGAGATTTGGGACCCATGCGATGGGTACCACGCAGTATTACTTTAAAGGGTCTGCATTTGCTCACCCAACCTCACCAAACCTCTCAGCCCCAAGAGTGTCCACCCTTATGTCTCATCCAGCTGTGGGTCTAGATATGGTCAATCCAGGTTGCATCACAGCCCCTGAACGCATTGTGTAAGAATTTCGCTCTCTTTCACTGTCTTTGTTTCATGGGTTTTTCAAAGTAATTTATTTTTATAATGGGGTTTAGCTGCTTTTCACTGCTGTGTTTATGCCGCTTTACACCCACTTGACACACTAACAGAGAGATATCAATACATAGGTTTTAAGATTATTACTAGTCAGATATATTCTTGTGCGGTGAATAGGGCGTGTTGAGTCCAGTTCTCTGAGCAAGGAGTAGGTCTTGTCTATTACATATTGGGTTTATGGAACGGTATCTGAGCTAATTTGAAACCCTTGTTTTATGTATCACCCCACCTCACTTTTCCCGTTAAGCAGCCATAGTGTGTTTTCTGCATGTGTGACTCTGTTCTGTTTTGTAATTCAGTTCAAGTGTAACGGTTTTTACATTCCCTCTATAAGTGATACCTTATGAGAAGTGTCCTTTTCTGTGTGACTTATTTCACTTAGAATCGCCGTACCTAAATCCACTCATCATGCTGCTACTAGCCTTATGACATTGATTTCATGGCTGAGTGATATTCCATTGTACATAAGGACCACAACTTCTTTATCCATTTTTCTCTTTCCTGGGATATTGAAGGTGGAATGAAGTGGAGGTCCTTGTCAACAGAGCAGCCCTAAACTTTGGGGTGCTTGTGTCTTGCTGATTTTTCATTTTCCCAATTTATACCCCCATGAGTGGAAGTGCCCTATGCTCTCTAAGCTGTGTTTTTTAGATGTTTCAGGACACACCGTACACTTCTCCAGAGTGGCTGTTGGCAATTTACATCCCGCCCATCAGTGTAGCAACGCTCCCATTTCTCCATGGCCTGTCCTGCATTTCTGGTTTTGAGACTCTTTTCAGCATGGCCCTTTTGACCGATGGGTAGCGAGTCTTCTTTGTAGCGCTGATTTGCCTTTCCAGGTTGCTTTGTTGGCCAAAAAGGGCGTATGCGTTTTTTCCTGAATATATTCAGGACAAAACGCATACGCCCTTTTTGGCCAAGGGCATCATTGTCAACGTTTTGCCGCTTTTCATGTGCTTTAAAGGCGATTCGAATCTACCTCCTGAAATCTGTTTCCTGCAATTCTGCCTTGATTTCAAATCCTCTTCTTTGCCTTCCCTCAATATATTTGTGGTCGAGAGTTATCATTTATAACTCTGCAGGTTTGTGAATTGCAGTGCCCTGAAGCTCCATTTTACAACTCGCTTTTTAGGGAGCTGGCCGCAAAAGCGCAGGATGGCTTCAGGCCCTGTTCCGGTTCCGGGGGGGAGGATGAGCCTGTGGTTCATTCTTCTTCCTGATGGGAAAATAGAGTGACCTGTGCCTGTCCCAACACCAAGAGCTAGTCTCTCACTGGTTCCCCGTCTACCCGTTCATCCTCAGGACAAATTGCAACCTGTACGGAACAGGAGGTTAAAGGTGCTGATGCTCCAAGTAGGGAGATTGTTAGTAAAGCGGCTGGAATGGCGAACCCGGGCACAAGGAGAAGAGAAATGAGGTGCGTGTTAGAAACCTTTCCCCATCACATGGTGTACCATCTTTTTGTTTTCTCATGCATGTTTTCGATGTAGGAAGATGCCCTTGAACATGGAGATTTGGGACCCATGCGATGGGTACCACGCAGTATTACTTTAAAGGGTCTGCGTTTGCTCACCCAACCTCACCAAACCTCTCAGCCCCAAGAGTGTCCACCCTAATGTCTCATCCAGCTGTGGGTCTAGATATGGTCAATCCAGGTTGCATCACAGCCCCTGAACGCATTGTGTAAGAATTTCGCTCTCTTTCACTGTCTTTGTTTCATGGGTTTTTCAAAGTAATTTATTTTTATAATGGGGTTTAGCTGCTTTTCACTGCTGTGTTTATGCCGCTTTACACCCACTTGACACACTAACAGAGAGATATCAATACATAGGTTTTAAGATTATTACTAGTCAGATATATTCTTGTGCGGTGAATAGGGCGTGTTGAGTCCAGTTCTCTGAGCAAGGAGTAGGTCTTGTCTATTACATATTGGGTTTATGGAACGGTATCTGAGCTAATTTGAAACCCTTGTTTTATGTATCACCCCACCTCACTTTTCCCGTTAAGCAGCCATAGTGTGTTTTCTGCATGTGTGACTCTGTTCTGTTTTGTAATTCAGTTCAAGTGTAACGGTTTTTACATTCCCTCTATAAGTGATACCTTATGAGAAGTGTCCTTTTCTGTGTGACTTATTTCACTTAGAATCGCCGTACCTAAATCCACTCATCATGCTGCTACTAGCCTTATGACATTGATTTCATGGCTGAGTGATATTCCATTGTACATAAGGACCACAACTTCTTTATCCATTTTTCTCTTTCCTGGGATATTGAAGGTGGAATGAAGTGGAGGTCCTTGTCAACAGAGCAGCCCTAAACTTTGGGGTGCTTGTGTCTTGCTGATTTTTCATTTTCCCAATTTATACCCCCATGAGTGGAAGTGCCCTATGCTCTCTAAGCTGTGTTTTTTAGATGTTTCAGGACACACCGTACACTTCTCCAGAGTGGCTGTTGGCAATTTACATCCCGCCCATCAGTGTAGCAAGGCTCCCATTTCTCCATGGCCTGTCCTGCATTTCTGGTTTTGAGACTTTTTTCAGCATGGCCCTTTTGACCGATGGGTAGCGAGTCTTCTTTGTAGCGCTGATTTGCCTTTCCAGGTTGCTTGGTTGGCCAAAAAGGGCGTATGCGTTTTTTCCTGAATATATTCAGGAAAAAACGCATACGCCCTTTTTGGCCAAGGGAATCATTGTCAACGTTTTGCCGCTTTTCATGTGCTTTAAAGGCGATTCGAATCTACCTCCTGAAATCTGTTTCCTGCAATTCTGCCTTGATTTCAAATCCTCTTCTTTGCCTTCCCTCAATATATTTGTGGACGAGAGTTATCATTTATAACTCTGCAGGTTTGTGAATTGCAGTGCCCTGAAGCTCCATTTTACAACTCGCTTTTTTGGGAGCTGGCCGCAAAAGCGCAGGATGGCTTCAGGCCCTGTTCCGGTTCCGGGGGGGAGGATGAGCCTGTGGTTCATTCTTCTTCCTGATGGGAAAATAGAGTGACCTGTGCCTGTCCCAACACCAAGAGCTAGTCTCTCACTGGTTCCCCGTCTACTCGTTCATCCTCAGGACAAATTGCAACCTGTACGGAACAGGAGGTTAAAGGTGCTGATGCTCCAAGTAGGGAGATTGTTAGTAAAGCGGCTGGAATGGCGAACCCGGGCACAAGGAGAAGAGAAATGAGGTGCGTATTAGAAACCTTTCCCCATCACATGGTGTACCATCTTTTTGTTTTCTCATGCATGTTTTCGATGTAGGAAGATGCCCTTGAACATGGAGATTTGGGACCCATGCGATGGGTACCACGCAGTATTACTTTAAAGGGTCTGCATTTGCTCACCCAACCTCACCAAACCTCTCAGCCCCAAGAGTGTCCACCCTTATGTCTCATCCAGCTGTGGGTCTAGATATGGTCAATCCAGGTTGCATCACAGCCCCTGAACGCATTGTGTAAGAATTTCGCTCTCTTTCACTGTCTTTGTTTCATGGGTTTTTCAAAGTAATTTATTTTTATAATGGGGTTTAGCTGCTTTTCACTGCTGTGTTTATGCCGCTTTACACCCACTTGACACACTAACAGAGAGATATCAATACATAGGTTTTAAGATTATTACTAGTCAGATATATTCTTGTGCGGTGAATAGGGCGTGTTGAGTCCAGTTCTCTGAGCAAGGAGTAGGTCTTGTCTATTACATATTGGGTTTATGGAACGGTATCTGAGCTAATTTGAAACCCTTGTTTTATGTATCACCCCACCTCACTTTTCCCGTTAAGCAGCCATAGTGTGTTTTCTGCATGTGTGACTCTGTTCTGTTTTGTAATTCAGTTCAAGTGTAACGGTTTTTACATTCCCTCTATAAGTGATACCTTATGAGAAGTGTCCTTTTCTGTGTGACTTATTTCACTTAGAATCGCCGTACCTAAATCCACTCATCATGCTGCTACTAGCCTTATGACATTGATTTCATGGCTGAGTGATATTCCATTGTACATAAGGACCACAACTTCTTTATCCATTTTTCTCTTTCCTGGGATATTGAAGGTGGAATGAAGTGGAGGTCCTTGTCAACAGAGCAGCCCTAAACTTTGGGGTGCTTGTGTCTTGCTGATTTTTCATTTTCCCAATTTATACCCCCATGAGTGGAAGTGCCCTATGCTCTCTAAGCTGTGTTTTTTAGATGTTTCAGGACACACCGTACACTTCTCCAGAGTGGCTGTTGGCAATTTACATCCCGCCCATCAGTGTAGCAACGCTCCCATTTCTCCATGGCCTGTCCTGCATTTCTGGTTTTGAGACTCTTTTCAGCATGGCCCTTTTGACCGATGGGTAGCGAGTCTTCTTTGTAGCGCTGATTTGCCTTTCCAGGTTGCTTTGTTGGCCAAAAAGGGCGTATGCGTTTTTTCCTGAATATATTCAGGACAAAACGCATACGCCCTTTTTGGCCAAGGGCATCATTGTCAACGTTTTGCCGCTTTTCATGTGCTTTAAAGGCGATTCGAATCTACCTCCTGAAATCTGTTTCCTGCAATTCTGCCTTGATTTCAAATCCTCTTCTTTGCCTTCCCTCAATATATTTGTGGTCGAGAGTTATCATTTATAACTCTGCAGGTTTGTGAATTGCAGTGCCCTGAAGCTCCATTTTACAACTCGCTTTTTAGGGAGCTGGCCGCAAAAGCGCAGGATGGCTTCAGGCCCTGTTCCGGTTCCGGGGGGGAGGATGAGCCTGTGGTTCATTCTTCTTCCTGATGGGAAAATAGAGTGACCTGTGCCTGTCCCAACACCAAGAGCTAGTCTCTCACTGGTTCCCCGTCTACCCGTTCATCCTCAGGACAAATTGCAACCTGTACGGAACAGGAGGTTAAAGGTGCTGATGCTCCAAGTAGGGAGATTGTTAGTAAAGCGGCTGGAATGGCGAACCCGGGCACAAGGAGAAGAGAAATGAGGTGCGTGTTAGAAACCTTTCCCCATCACATGGTGTACCATCTTTTTGTTTTCTCATGCATGTTTTCGATGTAGGAAGATGCCCTTGAACATGGAGATTTGGGACCCATGCGATGGGTACCACGCAGTATTACTTTAAAGGGTCTGCGTTTGCTCACCCAACCTCACCAAACCTCTCAGCCCCAAGAGTGTCCACCCTAATGTCTCATCCAGCTGTGGGTCTAGATATGGTCAATCCAGGTTGCATCACAGCCCCTGAACGCATTGTGTAAGAATTTCGCTCTCTTTCACTGTCTTTGTTTCATGGGTTTTTCAAAGTAATTTATTTTTATAATGGGGTTTAGCTGCTTTTCACTGCTGTGTTTATGCCGCTTTACACCCACTTGACACACTAACAGAGAGATATCAATACATAGGTTTTAAGATTATTACTAGTCAGATATATTCTTGTGCGGTGAATAGGGCGTGTTGAGTCCAGTTCTCTGAGCAAGGAGTAGGTCTTGTCTATTACATATTGGGTTTATGGAACGGTATCTGAGCTAATTTGAAACCCTTGTTTTATGTATCACCCCACCTCACTTTTCCCGTTAAGCAGCCATAGTGTGTTTTCTGCATGTGTGACTCTGTTCTGTTTTGTAATTCAGTTCAAGTGTAACGGTTTTTACATTCCCTCTATAAGTGATACCTTATGAGAAGTGTCCTTTTCTGTGTGACTTATTTCACTTAGAATCGCCGTACCTAAATCCACTCATCATGCTGCTACTAGCCTTATGACATTGATTTCATGGCTGAGTGATATTCCATTGTACATAAGGACCACAACTTCTTTATCCATTTTTCTCTTTCCTGGGATATTGAAGGTGGAATGAAGTGGAGGTCCTTGTCAACAGAGCAGCCCTAAACTTTGGGGTGCTTGTGTCTTGCTGATTTTTCATTTTCCCAATTTATACCCCCATGAGTGGAAGTGCCCTATGCTCTCTAAGCTGTGTTTTTTAGATGTTTCAGGACACACCGTACACTTCTCCAGAGTGGCTGTTGGCAATTTACATCCCGCCCATCAGTGTAGCAAGGCTCCCATTTCTCCATGGCCTGTCCTGCATTTCTGGTTTTGAGACTTTTTTCAGCATGGCCCTTTTGACCGATGGGTAGCGAGTCTTCTTTGTAGCGCTGATTTGCCTTTCCAGGTTGCTTGGTTGGCCAAAAAGGGCGTATGCGTTTTTTCCTGAATATATTCAGGAAAAAACGCATACGCCCTTTTTGGCCAAGGGAATCATTGTCAACGTTTTGCCGCTTTTCATGTGCTTTAAAGGCGATTCGAATCTACCTCCTGAAATCTGTTTCCTGCAATTCTGCCTTGATTTCAAATCCTCTTCTTTGCCTTCCCTCAATATATTTGTGGACGAGAGTTATCATTTATAACTCTGCAGGTTTGTGAATTGCAGTGCCCTGAAGCTCCATTTTACAACTCGCTTTTTTGGGAGCTGGCCGCAAAAGCGCAGGATGGCTTCAGGCCCTGTTCCGGTTCCGGGGGGGAGGATGAGCCTGTGGTTAATTCTTCTTCCTGATGGGAAAATAGAGTGACCTGTGCCTGTCCCAACACCAAGAGCTAGTCTCTCACTGGTTCCCCGTCTACTCGTTCATCCTCAGGACAAATTGCAACCTGTACGGAACAGGAGGTTAAAGGTGCTGATGCTCCAAGTAGGGAGATTGTTAGTAAAGCGGCTGGAATGGCGAACCCGGGCACAAGGAGAAGAGAAATGAGGTGCGTATTAGAAACCTTTCCCCATCACATGGTGTACCATCTTTTTGTTTTCTCATGCATGTTTTCGATGTAGGAAGATGCCCTTGAACATGGAGATTTGGGACCCATGCGATGGGTACCACGCAGTATTACTTTAAAGGGTCTGCGTTTGCTCACCCAACCTCACCAAACCTCTCAGCCCCAAGAGTGTCCACCCTTATGTCTCATCCAGCTGTGGGTCTAGATATGGTCAATCCAGGTTGCATCACAGCCCCTGAACGCATTGTGTAAGAATTTCGCTCTCTTTCACTGTCTTTGTTTCATGGGTTTTTCAAAGTAATTTATTTTTATAATGGGGTTTAGCTGCTTTTCACTGCTGTGTTTATGCCGCTTTACACCCACTTGACACACTAAGAGAGAGATATCAATACATAGGTTTTAAGATTATTACTAGTCAGATATATTCTTGTGCGGTGAATAGGGCGTGTTGAGTCCAGTTCTCTGAGCAAGGAGTAGGTCTTGTCTATTACATATTGGGTTTATGGAACGGTATCTGAGCTAATTTGAAACCCTTGTTTTATGTATCACCCCACCTCACTTTTCCCGTTAAGCAGCCATAGTGTGTTTTCTGCATGTGTGACTCTGTTCTGTTTTGTAATTCAGTTCAAGTGTAACGGTTTTTACATTCCCTCTATAAGTGATACCTTATGAGAAGTGTCCTTTTCTGTGTGACTTATTTCACTTAGAATCGCCGTACCTAAATCCACTCATCATGCTGCTACTAGCCTTATGACATTGATTTCATGGCTGAGTGATATTCCATTGTACATAAGGACCACAACTTCTTTATCCATTTTTCTCTTTCCTGGGATATTGAAGGTGGAATGAAGTGGAGGTCCTTGTCAACAGAGCAGCCCTAAACTTTGGGGTGCTTGTGTCTTGCTGATTTTTCATTTTCCCAATTTATACCCCCATGAGTGGAAGTGCCCTATGCTCTCTAAGCTGTGTTTTTTAGATGTTTCAGGACACACCGTACACTTCTCCAGAGTGGCTGTTGGCAATTTACATCCCGCCCATCAGTGTAGCAACGCTCCCATTTCTCCATGGCCTGTCCTGCATTTCTGGTTTTGAGACTCTTTTCAGCATGGCCCTTTTGACCGATGGGTAGCGAGTCTTCTTTGTAGCGCTGATTTGCCTTTCCAGGTTGCTTTGTTGGCCAAAAAGGGCGTATGCGTTTTTTCCTGAATATATTCAGGACAAAACGCATACGCCCTTTTTGGCCAAGGGCATCATTGTCAACGTTTTGCCGCTTTTCATGTGCTTTAAAGGCGATTCGAATCTACCTCCTGAAATCTGTTTCCTGCAATTCTGCCTTGATTTCAAATCCTCTTCTTTGCCTTCCCTCAATATATTTGTGGTCGAGAGTTATCATTTATAACTCTGCAGGTTTGTGAATTGCAGTGCCCTGAAGCTCCATTTTACAACTCGCTTTTTAGGGAGCTGGCCGCAAAAGCGCAGGATGGCTTCAGGCCCTGTTCCGGTTCCGGGGGGGAGGATGAGCCTGTGGTTCATTCTTCTTCCTGATGGGAAAATAGAGTGACCTGTGCCTGTCCCAACACCAAGAGCTAGTCTCTCACTGGTTCCCCGTCTACCCGTTCATCCTCAGGACAAATTGCAACCTGTACGGAACAGGAGGTTAAAGGTGCTGATGCTCCAAGTAGGGAGATTGTTAGTAAAGCGGCTGGAATGGCGAACCCGGGCACAAGGAGAAGAGAAATGAGGTGCGTGTTAGAAACCTTTCCCCATCACATGGTGTACCATCTTTTTGTTTTCTCATGCATGTTTTCGATGTAGGAAGATGCCCTTGAACATGGAGATTTGGGACCCATGCGATGGGTACCACGCAGTATTACTTTAAAGGGTCTGCGTTTGCTCACCCAACCTCACCAAACCTCTCAGCCCCAAGAGTGTCCACCCTAATGTCTCATCCAGCTGTGGGTCTAGATATGGTCAATCCAGGTTGCATCACAGCCCCTGAACGCATTGTGTAAGAATTTCGCTCTCTTTCACTGTCTTTGTTTCATGGGTTTTTCAAAGTAATTTATTTTTATAATGGGGTTTAGCTGCTTTTCACTGCTGTGTTTATGCCGCTTTACACCCACTTGACACACTAACAGAGAGATATCAATACATAGGTTTTAAGATTATTACTAGTCAGATATATTCTTGTGCGGTGAATAGGGCGTGTTGAGTCCAGTTCTCTGAGCAAGGAGTAGGTCTTGTCTATTACATATTGGGTTTATGGAACGGTATCTGAGCTAATTTGAAACCCTTGTTTTATGTATCACCCCACCTCACTTTTCCCGTTAAGCAGCCATAGTGTGTTTTCTGCATGTGTGACTCTGTTCTGTTTTGTAATTCAGTTCAAGTGTAACGGTTTTTACATTCCCTCTATAAGTGATACCTTATGAGAAGTGTCCTTTTCTGTGTGACTTATTTCACTTAGAATCGCCGTACCTAAATCCACTCATCATGCTGCTACTAGCCTTATGACATTGATTTCATGGCTGAGTGATATTCCATTGTACATAAGGACCACAACTTCTTTATCCATTTTTCTCTTTCCTGGGATATTGAAGGTGGAATGAAGTGGAGGTCCTTGTCAACAGAGCAGCCCTAAACTTTGGGGTGCTTGTGTCTTGCTGATTTTTCATTTTCCCAATTTATACCCCCATGAGTGGAAGTGCCCTATGCTCTCTAAGCTGTGTTTTTTAGATGTTTCAGGACACACCGTACACTTCTCCAGAGTGGCTGTTGGCAATTTACATCCCGCCCATCAGTGTAGCAAGGCTCCCATTTCTCCATGGCCTGTCCTGCATTTCTGGTTTTGAGACTTTTTTCAGCATGGCCCTTTTGACCGATGGGTAGCGAGTCTTCTTTGTAGCGCTGATTTGCCTTTCCAGGTTGCTTGGTTGGCCAAAAAGGGCGTATGCGTTTTTTCCTGAATATATTCAGGAAAAAACGCATACGCCCTTTTTGGCCAAGGGAATCATTGTCAACGTTTTGCCGCTTTTCATGTGCTTTAAAGGCGATTCGAATCTACCTCCTGAAATCTGTTTCCTGCAATTCTGCCTTGATTTCAAATCCTCTTCTTTGCCTTCCCTCAATATATTTGTGGACGAGAGTTATCATTTATAACTCTGCAGGTTTGTGAATTGCAGTGCCCTGAAGCTCCATTTTACAACTCGCTTTTTTGGGAGCTGGCCGCAAAAGCGCAGGATGGCTTCAGGCCCTGTTCCGGTTCCGGGGGGGAGGATGAGCCTGTGGTTAATTCTTCTTCCTGATGGGAAAATAGAGTGACCTGTGCCTGTCCCAACACCAAGAGCTAGTCTCTCACTGGTTCCCCGTCTACTCGTTCATCCTCAGGACAAATTGCAACCTGTACGGAACAGGAGGTTAAAGGTGCTGATGCTCCAAGTAGGGAGATTGTTAGTAAAGCGGCTGGAATGGCGAACCCGGGCACAAGGAGAAGAGAAATGAGGTGCGTATTAGAAACCTTTCCCCATCACATGGTGTACCATCTTTTTGTTTTCTCATGCATGTTTTCGATGTAGGAAGATGCCCTTGAACATGGAGATTTGGGACCCATGCGATGGGTACCACGCAGTATTACTTTAAAGGGTCTGCGTTTGCTCACCCAACCTCACCAAACCTCTCAGCCCCAAGAGTGTCCACCCTTATGTCTCATCCAGCTGTGGGTCTAGATATGGTCAATCCAGGTTGCATCACAGCCCCTGAACGCATTGTGTAAGAATTTCGCTCTCTTTCACTGTCTTTGTTTCATGGGTTTTTCAAAGTAATTTATTTTTATAATGGGGTTTAGCTGCTTTTCACTGCTGTGTTTATGCCGCTTTACACCCACTTGACACACTAAGAGAGAGATATCAATACATAGGTTTTAAGATTATTACTAGTCAGATATATTCTTGTGCGGTGAATAGGGCGTGTTGAGTCCAGTTCTCTGAGCAAGGAGTAGGTCTTGTCTATTACATATTGGGTTTATGGAACGGTATCTGAGCTAATTTGAAACCCTTGTTTTATGTATCACCCCACCTCACTTTTCCCGTTAAGCAGCCATAGTGTGTTTTCTGCATGTGTGACTCTGTTCTGTTTTGTAATTCAGTTCAAGTGTAACGGTTTTTACATTCCCTCTATAAGTGATACCTTATGAGAAGTGTCCTTTTCTGTGTGACTTATTTCACTTAGAATCGCCGTACCTAAATCCACTCATCATGCTGCTACTAGCCTTATGACATTGATTTCATGGCTGAGTGATATTCCATTGTACATAAGGACCACAACTTCTTTATCCATTTTTCTCTTTCCTGGGATATTGAAGGTGGAATGAAGTGGAGGTCCTTGTCAACAGAGCAGCCCTAAACTTTGGGGTGCTTGTGTCTTGCTGATTTTTCATTTTCCCAATTTATACCCCCATGAGTGGAAGTGCCCTATGCTCTCTAAGCTGTGTTTTTTAGATGTTTCAGGACACACCGTACACTTCTCCAGAGTGGCTGTTGGCAATTTACATCCCGCCCATCAGTGTAGCAACGCTCCCATTTCTCCATGGCCTGTCCTGCATTTCTGGTTTTGAGACTCTTTTCAGCATGGCCCTTTTGACCGATGGGTAGCGAGTCTTCTTTGTAGCGCTGATTTGCCTTTCCAGGTTGCTTTGTTGGCCAAAAAGGGCGTATGCGTTTTTTCCTGAATATATTCAGGACAAAACGCATACGCCCTTTTTGGCCAAGGGCATCATTGTCAACGTTTTGCCGCTTTTCATGTGCTTTAAAGGCGATTCGAATCTACCTCCTGAAATCTGTTTCCTGCAATTCTGCCTTGATTTCAAATCCTCTTCTTTGCCTTCCCTCAATATATTTGTGGTCGAGAGTTATCATTTATAACTCTGCAGGTTTGTGAATTGCAGTGCCCTGAAGCTCCATTTTACAACTCGCTTTTTAGGGAGCTGGCCGCAAAAGCGCAGGATGGCTTCAGGCCCTGTTCCGGTTCCGGGGGGGAGGATGAGCCTGTGGTTCATTCTTCTTCCTGATGGGAAAATAGAGTGACCTGTGCCTGTCCCAACACCAAGAGCTAGTCTCTCACTGGTTCCCCGTCTACCCGTTCATCCTCAGGACAAATTGCAACCTGTACGGAACAGGAGGTTAAAGGTGCTGATGCTCCAAGTAGGGAGATTGTTAGTAAAGCGGCTGGAATGGCGAACCCGGGCACAAGGAGAAGAGAAATGAGGTGCGTGTTAGAAACCTTTCCCCATCACATGGTGTACCATCTTTTTGTTTTCTCATGCATGTTTTCGATGTAGGAAGATGCCCTTGAACATGGAGATTTGGGACCCATGCGATGGGTACCACGCAGTATTACTTTAAAGGGTCTGCGTTTGCTCACCCAACCTCACCAAACCTCTCAGCCCCAAGAGTGTCCACCCTAATGTCTCATCCAGCTGTGGGTCTAGATATGGTCAATCCAGGTTGCATCACAGCCCCTGAACGCATTGTGTAAGAATTTCGCTCTCTTTCACTGTCTTTGTTTCATGGGTTTTTCAAAGTAATTTATTTTTATAATGGGGTTTAGCTGCTTTTCACTGCTGTGTTTATGCCGCTTTACACCCACTTGACACACTAACAGAGAGATATCAATACATAGGTTTTAAGATTATTACTAGTCAGATATATTCTTGTGCGGTGAATAGGGCGTGTTGAGTCCAGTTCTCTGAGCAAGGAGTAGGTCTTGTCTATTACATATTGGGTTTATGGAACGGTATCTGAGCTAATTTGAAACCCTTGTTTTATGTATCACCCCACCTCACTTTTCCCGTTAAGCAGCCATAGTGTGTTTTCTGCATGTGTGACTCTGTTCTGTTTTGTAATTCAGTTCAAGTGTAACGGTTTTTACATTCCCTCTATAAGTGATACCTTATGAGAAGTGTCCTTTTCTGTGTGACTTATTTCACTTAGAATCGCCGTACCTAAATCCACTCATCATGCTGCTACTAGCCTTATGACATTGATTTCATGGCTGAGTGATATTCCATTGTACATAAGGACCACAACTTCTTTATCCATTTTTCTCTTTCCTGGGATATTGAAGGTGGAATGAAGTGGAGGTCCTTGTCAACAGAGCAGCCCTAAACTTTGGGGTGCTTGTGTCTTGCTGATTTTTCATTTTCCCAATTTATACCCCCATGAGTGGAAGTGCCCTATGCTCTCTAAGCTGTGTTTTTTAGATGTTTCAGGACACACCGTACACTTCTCCAGAGTGGCTGTTGGCAATTTACATCCCGCCCATCAGTGTAGCAAGGCTCCCATTTCTCCATGGCCTGTCCTGCATTTCTGGTTTTGAGACTTTTTTCAGCATGGCCCTTTTGACCGATGGGTAGCGAGTCTTCTTTGTAGCGCTGATTTGCCTTTCCAGGTTGCTTGGTTGGCCAAAAAGGGCGTATGCGTTTTTTCCTGAATATATTCAGGAAAAAACGCATACGCCCTTTTTGGCCAAGGGAATCATTGTCAACGTTTTGCCGCTTTTCATGTGCTTTAAAGGCGATTCGAATCTACCTCCTGAAATCTGTTTCCTGCAATTCTGCCTTGATTTCAAATCCTCTTCTTTGCCTTCCCTCAATATATTTGTGGACGAGAGTTATCATTTATAACTCTGCAGGTTTGTGAATTGCAGTGCCCTGAAGCTCCATTTTACAACTCGCTTTTTTGGGAGCTGGCCGCAAAAGCGCAGGATGGCTTCAGGCCCTGTTCCGGTTCCGGGGGGGAGGATGAGCCTGTGGTTAATTCTTCTTCCTGATGGGAAAATAGAGTGACCTGTGCCTGTCCCAACACCAAGAGCTAGTCTCTCACTGGTTCCCCGTCTACTCGTTCATCCTCAGGACAAATTGCAACCTGTACGGAACAGGAGGTTAAAGGTGCTGATGCTCCAAGTAGGGAGATTGTTAGTAAAGCGGCTGGAATGGCGAACCCGGGCACAAGGAGAAGAGAAATGAGGTGCGTATTAGAAACCTTTCCCCATCACATGGTGTACCATCTTTTTGTTTTCTCATGCATGTTTTCGATGTAGGAAGATGCCCTTGAACATGGAGATTTGGGACCCATGCGATGGGTACCACGCAGTATTACTTTAAAGGGTCTGCGTTTGCTCACCCAACCTCACCAAACCTCTCAGCCCCAAGAGTGTCCACCCTTATGTCTCATCCAGCTGTGGGTCTAGATATGGTCAATCCAGGTTGCATCACAGCCCCTGAACGCATTGTGTAAGAATTTCGCTCTCTTTCACTGTCTTTGTTTCATGGGTTTTTCAAAGTAATTTATTTTTATAATGGGGTTTAGCTGCTTTTCACTGCTGTGTTTATGCCGCTTTACACCCACTTGACACACTAAGAGAGAGATATCAATACATAGGTTTTAAGATTATTACTAGTCAGATATATTCTTGTGCGGTGAATAGGGCGTGTTGAGTCCAGTTCTCTGAGCAAGGAGTAGGTCTTGTCTATTACATATTGGGTTTATGGAACGGTATCTGAGCTAATTTGAAACCCTTGTTTTATGTATCACCCCACCTCACTTTTCCCGTTAAGCAGCCATAGTGTGTTTTCTGCATGTGTGACTCTGTTCTGTTTTGTAATTCAGTTCAAGTGTAACGGTTTTTACATTCCCTCTATAAGTGATACCTTATGAGAAGTGTCCTTTTCTGTGTGACTTATTTCACTTAGAATCGCCGTACCTAAATCCACTCATCATGCTGCTACTAGCCTTATGACATTGATTTCATGGCTGAGTGATATTCCATTGTACATAAGGACCACAACTTCTTTATCCATTTTTCTCTTTCCTGGGATATTGAAGGTGGAATGAAGTGGAGGTCCTTGTCAACAGAGCAGCCCTAAACTTTGGGGTGCTTGTGTCTTGCTGATTTTTCATTTTCCCAATTTATACCCCCATGAGTGGAAGTGCCCTATGCTCTCTAAGCTGTGTTTTTTAGATGTTTCAGGACACACCGTACACTTCTCCAGAGTGGCTGTTGGCAATTTACATCCCGCCCATCAGTGTAGCAACGCTCCCATTTCTCCATGGCCTGTCCTGCATTTCTGGTTTTGAGACTCTTTTCAGCATGGCCCTTTTGACCGATGGGTAGCGAGTCTTCTTTGTAGCGCTGATTTGCCTTTCCAGGTTGCTTTGTTGGCCAAAAAGGGCGTATGCGTTTTTTCCTGAATATATTCAGGACAAAACGCATACGCCCTTTTTGGCCAAGGGCATCATTGTCAACGTTTTGCCGCTTTTCATGTGCTTTAAAGGCGATTCGAATCTACCTCCTGAAATCTGTTTCCTGCAATTCTGCCTTGATTTCAAATCCTCTTCTTTGCCTTCCCTCAATATATTTGTGGTCGAGAGTTATCATTTATAACTCTGCAGGTTTGTGAATTGCAGTGCCCTGAAGCTCCATTTTACAACTCGCTTTTTAGGGAGCTGGCCGCAAAAGCGCAGGATGGCTTCAGGCCCTGTTCCGGTTCCGGGGGGGAGGATGAGCCTGTGGTTCATTCTTCTTCCTGATGGGAAAATAGAGTGACCTGTGCCTGTCCCAACACCAAGAGCTAGTCTCTCACTGGTTCCCCGTCTACCCGTTCATCCTCAGGACAAATTGCAACCTGTACGGAACAGGAGGTTAAAGGTGCTGATGCTCCAAGTAGGGAGATTGTTAGTAAAGCGGCTGGAATGGCGAACCCGGGCACAAGGAGAAGAGAAATGAGGTGCGTGTTAGAAACCTTTCCCCATCACATGGTGTACCATCTTTTTGTTTTCTCATGCATGTTTTCGATGTAGGAAGATGCCCTTGAACATGGAGATTTGGGACCCATGCGATGGGTACCACGCAGTATTACTTTAAAGGGTCTGCGTTTGCTCACCCAACCTCACCAAACCTCTCAGCCCCAAGAGTGTCCACCCTTATGTCTCATCCAGCTGTGGGTCTAGATATGGTCAATCCAGGTTGCATCACAGCCCCTGAACGCATTGTGTAAGAATTTCGCTCTCTTTCACTGTCTTTGTTTCATGGGTTTTTCAAAGTAATTTATTTTTATAATGGGGTTTAGCTGCTTTTCACTGCTGTGTTTATGCCGCTTTACACCCACTTGACACACTAACAGAGAGATATCAATACATAGGTTTTAAGATTATTACTAGTCAGATATATTCTTGTGCGGTGAATAGGGCGTGTTGAGTCCAGTTCTCTGAGCAAGGAGTAGGTCTTGTCTATTACATATTGGGTTTATGGAACGGTATCTGAGCTAATTTGAAACCCTTGTTTTATGTATCACCCCACCTCACTTTTCCCGTTAAGCAGCCATAGTGTGTTTTCTGCATGTGTGACTCTGTTCTGTTTTGTAATTCAGTTCAAGTGTAACGGTTTTTACATTCCCTCTATAAGTGATACCTTATGAGAAGTGTCCTTTTCTGTGTGACTTATTTCACTTAGAATCGCCGTACCTAAATCCACTCATCATGCTGCTACTAGCCTTATGACATTGATTTCATGGCTGAGTGATATTCCATTGTACATAAGGACCACAACTTCTTTATCCATTTTTCTCTTTCCTGGGATATTGAAGGTGGAATGAAGTGGAGGTCCTTGTCAACAGAGCAGCCCTAAACTTTGGGGTGCTTGTGTCTTGCTGATTTTTCATTTTCCCAATTTATACCCCCATGAGTGGAAGTGCCCTATGCTCTCTAAGCTGTGTTTTTTAGATGTTTCAGGACACACCGTACACTTCTCCAGAGTGGCTGTTGGCAATTTACATCCCGCCCATCAGTGTAGCAACGCTCCCATTTCTCCATGGCCTGTCCTGCATTTCTGGTTTTGAGACTCTTTTCAGCATGGCCCTTTTGACCGATGGGTAGCGAGTCTTCTTTGTAGCGCTGATTTGCCTTTCCAGGTTGCTTTGTTGGCCAAAAAGGGCGTATGCGTTTTTTCCTGAATATATTCAGGACAAAACGCATACGCCCTTTTTGGCCAAGGGCATCATTGTCAACGTTTTGCCGCTTTTCATGTGCTTTAAAGGCGATTCGAATCTACCTCCTGAAATCTGTTTCCTGCAATTCTGCCTTGATTTCAAATCCTCTTCTTTGCCTTCCCTCAATATATTTGTGGTCGAGAGTTATCATTTATAACTCTGCAGGTTTGTGAATTGCAGTGCCCTGAAGCTCCATTTTACAACTCGCTTTTTAGGGAGCTGGCCGCAAAAGCGCAGGATGGCTTCAGGCCCTGTTCCGGTTCCGGGGGGGAGGATGAGCCTGTGGTTCATTCTTCTTCCTGATGGGAAAATAGAGTGACCTGTGCCTGTCCCAACACCAAGAGCTAGTCTCTCACTGGTTCCCCGTCTACCCGTTCATCCTCAGGACAAATTGCAACCTGTACGGAACAGGAGGTTAAAGGTGCTGATGCTCCAAGTAGGGAGATTGTTAGTAAAGCGGCTGGAATGGCGAACCCGGGCACAAGGAGAAGAGAAATGAGGTGCGTGTTAGAAACCTTTCCCCATCACATGGTGTACCATCTTTTTGTTTTCTCATGCATGTTTTCGATGTAGGAAGATGCCCTTGAACATGGAGATTTGGGACCCATGCGATGGGTACCACGCAGTATTACTTTAAAGGGTCTGCGTTTGCTCACCCAACCTCACCAAACCTCTCAGCCCCAAGAGTGTCCACCCTTATGTCTCATCCAGCTGTGGGTCTAGATATGGTCAATCCAGGTTGCATCACAGCCCCTGAACGCATTGTGTAAGAATTTCGCTCTCTTTCACTGTCTTTGTTTCATGGGTTTTTCAAAGTAATTTATTTTTATAATGGGGTTTAGCTGCTTTTCACTGCTGTGTTTATGCCGCTTTACACCCACTTGACACACTAACAGAGAGATATCAATACATAGGTTTTAAGATTATTACTAGTCAGATATATTCTTGTGCGGTGAATAGGGCGTGTTGAGTCCAGTTCTCTGAGCAAGGAGTAGGTCTTGTCTATTACATATTGGGTTTATGGAACGGTATCTGAGCTAATTTGAAACCCTTGTTTTATGTATCACCCCACCTCACTTTTCCCGTTAAGCAGCCATAGTGTGTTTTCTGCATGTGTGACTCTGTTCTGTTTTGTAATTCAGTTCAAGTGTAACGGTTTTTACATTCCCTCTATAAGTGATACCTTATGAGAAGTGTCCTTTTCTGTGTGACTTATTTCACTTAGAATCGCCGTACCTAAATCCACTCATCATGCTGCTACTAGCCTTATGACATTGATTTCATGGCTGAGTGATATTCCATTGTACATAAGGACCACAACTTCTTTATCCATTTTTCTCTTTCCTGGGATATTGAAGGTGGAATGAAGTGGAGGTCCTTGTCAACAGAGCAGCCCTAAACTTTGGGGTGCTTGTGTCTTGCTGATTTTTCATTTTCCCAATTTATACCCCCATGAGTGGAAGTGCCCTATGCTCTCTAAGCTGTGTTTTTTAGATGTTTCAGGACACACCGTACACTTCTCCAGAGTGGCTGTTGGCAATTTACATCCCGCCCATCAGTGTAGCAAGGCTCCCATTTCTCCATGGCCTGTCCTGCATTTCTGGTTTTGAGACTTTTTTCAGCATGGCCCTTTTGACCGATGGGTAGCGAGTCTTCTTTGTAGCGCTGATTTGCCTTTCCAGGTTGCTTTGTTGGCCAAAAAGGGCGTATGCGTTTTTTCCTGAATATATTCAGGACAAAACGCATACGCCCTTTTTTGCCAAGGGCATCATTGTCAACGTTTTGCCGCTTTTCATGTGCTTTAAAGGCGATTCGAATCTACCTCCTGAAATCTGTTTCCTGCAATTCTGCCTTGATTTCAAATCCTCTTCTTTGCCTTCCCTCAATATATTTGTGGACGAGAGTTATCATTTATAACTCTGCAGGTTTGTGAATTGCAGTGCCCTGAAGCTCCATTTTACAACTCGCTTTTTTGGGAGCTGGCCGCAAAAGCGCAGGATGGCTTCAGGCCCTGTTCCGGTTCCGGGGGGGAGGATGAGCCTGTGGTTAATTCTTCTTCCTGATGGGAAAATAGAGTGACCTGTGCCTGTCGCAACACCAAGAGCTAGTCTCTCACTGGTTCCCCGTCTACTCGTTCATCCTCAGGACAAATTGCAACCTGTACGGAACAGGAGGTTAAAGGTGCTGATGCTCCAAGTAGGGAGATTGTTAGTAAAGCGGCTGGAATGGCGAACCCGGGCACAAGGAGAAGAGAAATGAGGTGCGTATTAGAAACCTTTCCCCATCACATGGTGTACCATCTTTTTGTTTTCTCATGCATGTTTTCGATGTAGGAAGATGCCCTTGAACATGGAGATTTGGGACCCATGCGATGGGTACCACGCAGTATTACTTTAAAGGGTCTGCGTTTGCTCACCCAACCTCACCAAACCTCTCAGCCCCAAGAGTGTCCACCCTTATGTCTCATCCAGCTGTGGGTCTAGATATGGTCAATCCAGGTTGCATCACAGCCCCTGAACGCATTGTGTAAGAATTTCGCTCTCTTTCACTGTCTTTGTTTCATGGGTTTTTCAAAGTAATTTATTTTTATAATGGGGTTTAGCTGCTTTTCACTGCTGTGTTTATGCCGCTTTACACCCACTTGACACACTAACAGAGAGATATCAATACATAGGTTTTAAGATTATTACTAGTCAGATATATTCTTGTGCGGTGAATAGGGCGTGTTGAGTCCAGTTCTCTGAGCAAGGAGTAGGTCTTGTCTATTACATATTGGGTTTATGGAACGGTATCTGAGCTAATTTGAAACCCTTGTTTTATGTATCACCCCACCTCACTTTTCCCGTTAAGCAGCCATAGTGTGTTTTCTGCATGTGTGACTCTGTTCTGTTTTGTAATTCAGTTCAAGTGTAACGGTTTTTACATTCCCTCTATAAGTGATACCTTATGAGAAGTGTCCTTTTCTGTGTGACTTATTTCACTTAGAATCGTCGTACCTAAATCCACTCATCATGCTGCTACTAGCCTTATGACATTGATTTCATGGCTGAGTGATATTCCATTGTACATAAGGACCACAACTTCTTTATCCATTTTTCTCTTTCCTGGGATATTGAAGGTGGAATGAAGTGGAGGTCCTTGTCAACAGAGCAGCCCTAAACTTTGGGGTGCTTGTGTCTTGCTGATTTTTCATTTTCCCAATTTATACCCCCATGAGTGGAAGTGCCCTATGCTCTCTAAGCTGTGTTTTTTAGATGTTTCAGGACACACCGTACACTTCTCCAGAGTGGCTGTTGGCAATTTACATCCCGCCCATCAGTGTAGCAAGGCTCCCATTTCTCCATGGCCTGTCCTGCATTTCTGGTTTTGAGACTCTTTTCAGCATGGCCCTTTTGACCGATGGGTAGCGAGTCTTCTTTGTAGCGCTGATTTGCCTTTCCAGGTTGCTTTGTTGGCCAAAAAGGGCGTATGCGTTTTTTCCTGAATATATTCAGGAAAAAACGCATACGCCCTTTTTGGCCAAGGGCATCATTGTCAACGTTTTGCCGCTTTTCATGTGCTTTAAAGGCGATTCGAATCTACCTCCTGAAATCTGTTTCCTGCAATTCTGCCTTGATTTCAAATCCTCTTCTTTGCCTTCCCTCAATATATTTGTGGACGAGAGTTATCATTTATAACTCTGCAGGTTTGTGAATTGCAGTGCCCTGAAGCTCCATTTTACAACTCGCTTTTTTGGGAGCTGGCCGCAAAAGCGCAGGATGGCTTCAGGCCCTGTTCCGGTTCCGGGGGGGAGGATGAGCCTGTGGTTCATTCTTCTTCCTGATGGGAAAATAGAGTGACCTGTGCCTGTCCCAACACCAAGAGCTAGTCTCTCACTGGTTCCCCGTCTACCCGTTCATCCTCAGGACAAATTGCAACCTGTACGGAACAGGAGGTTAAAGGTGCTGATGCTCCAAGTAGGGAGATTGTTAGTAAAGCGGCTGGAATGGCGAACCCGGGCACAAGGAGAAGAGAAATGAGGTGCGTGTTAGAAACCTTTCCCCATCACATGGTGTACCATCTTTTTGTTTTCTCATGCATGTTTTCGATGTAGGAAGATGCCCTTGAACATGGAGATTTGGGACCCATGCGATGGGTACCACGCAGTATTACTTTAAAGGGTCTGCGTTTGCTCACCCAACCTCACCAAACCTCTCAGCCCCAAGAGTGTCCACCCTTATGTCTCATCCAGCTGTGGGTCTAGATATGGTCAATCCAGGTTGCATCACAGCCCCTGAACGCATTGTGTAAGAATTTCGCTCTCTTTCACTGTCTTTGTTTCATGGGTTTTTCAAAGTAATTTATTTTTATAATGGGGTTTAGCTGCTTTTCACTGCTGTGTTTATGCCGCTTTACACCCACTTGACACACTAAGAGAGAGATATCAATACATAGGTTTTAAGATTATTACTAGTCAGATATATTCTTGTGCGGTGAATAGGGCGTGTTGAGTCCAGTTCTCTGAGCAAGGAGTAGGTCTTGTCTATTACATATTGGGTTTATGGAACGGTATCTGAGCTAATTTGAAACCCTTGTTTTATGTATCACCCCACCTCACTTTTCCCGTTAAGCAGCCATAGTGTGTTTTCTGCATGTGTGACTCTGTTCTGTTTTGTAATTCAGTTCAAGTGTAACGGTTTTTACCTTCCCTCTATAAGTGATACCTTATGAGAAGTGTCCTTTTCTGTGTGACTTATTTCACTTAGAATCGCCGTACCTAAATCCACTCATCATGCTGCTACTAGCCTTATGACATTGATTTCATGGCTGAGTGATATTCCATTGTACATAAGGACCACAACTTCTTTATCCATTTTTCTCTTTCCTGGGATATTGAAGGTGGAATGAAGTGGAGGTCCTTGTCAACAGAGCAGCCCTAAACTTTGGGGTGCTTGTGTCTTGCTGATTTTTCATTTTCCCAATTTATACCCCCATGAGTGGAAGTGCCCTATGCTCTCTAAGCTGTGTTTTTTAGATGTTTCAGGACACACCGTACACTTCTCCAGAGTGGCTGTTGGCAATTTACATCCCGCCCATCAGTGTAGCAAGGCTCCCATTTCTCCATGGCCTGTCCTGCATTTCTGGTTTTGAGACTTTTTTCAGCATGGCCCTTTTGACCGATGGGTAGCGAGTCTTCTTTGTAGCGCTGATTTGCCTTTCCAGGTTGCTTTGTTGGCCAAAAAGGGCGTATGCGTTTTTTCCTGAATATATTCAGGAAAAAACGCATACGCCCTTTTTGGCCAAGGGCATCATTGTCAACGTTTTGCCGCTTTTCATGTGCTTTAAAGGCGATTCGAATCTACCTCCTGAAATCTGTTTCCTGCAATTCTGCCTTGATTTCAAATCCTCTTCTTTGCCTTCCCTCAATATATTTGTGGACGAGAGTTATCATTTATAACTCTGCAGGTTTGTGAATTGCAGTGCCCTGAAGCTCCATTTTACAACTCGCTTTTTTGGGAGCTGGCCGCAAAAGCGCAGGATGGCTTCAGGCCCTGTTCCGGTTCCGGGGGGGAGGATGAGCCTGTGGTTCATTCTTCTTCCTGATGGGAAAATAGAGTGACCTGTGCCTGTCCCAACACCAAGAGCTAGTCTCTCACTGGTTCCCCGTCTACCCGTTCATCCTCAGGACAAATTGCAACCTGTACAGAACAGGAGGTTAAAGGTGCTGATGCTCCAAGTAGGGAGATTGTTAGTAAAGCGGCTGGAATGGCGAACCCGGGCACAAGGAGAAGAGAAATGAGGTGCGTATTAGAAACCTTTCCCCATCACATGGTGTACCATCTTTTTGTTTTCTCATGCTTGTTTTCGATGTAGGAAGATGCCCTTGAACATGGAGATTTGGGACCCATGCGATGGGTACCACGCAGTATTACTTTAAAGGGTCTGCGTTTGCTCACCCAACCTCACCAAACCTCTCAGCCCCAAGAGTGTCCACCCTTATGTCTCATCCAGCTGTGGGTCTAGATATGGTCAATCCAGGTTGCATCACAGCCCCTGAACGCATTGTGTAAGAATTTCGCTCTCTTTCACTGTCTTTGTTTCATGGGTTTTTCAAAGTAATTTATTTTTATAATGGGGTTTAGCTGCTTTTCACTGCTGTGTTTATGCCGCTTTACACCCACTTGACACACTAACAGAGAGATATCAATACATAGGTTTTAAGATTATTACTAGTCAGATATATTCTTGTGCGGTGAATAGGGCGTGTTGAGTCCAGTTCTCTGAGCAAGGAGTAGGTCTTGTCTATTACATATTGGGTTTATGGAACGGTATCTGAGCTAATTTGAAACCCTTGTTTTATGTATCACCCCACCTCACTTTTCCCGTTAAGCAGCCATAGTGTGTTTTCTGCATGTGTGACTCTGTTCTGTTTTGTAATTCAGTTCAAGTGTAACGGTTTTTACCTTCCCTCTATAAGTGATACCTTATGAGAAGTGTCCTTTTCTGTGTGACTTATTTCACTTAGAATCGCCGTACCTAAATCCACTCATCATGCTGCTACTAGCCTTATGACATTGATTTCATGGCTGAGTGATATTCCATTGTACATAAGGACCACAACTTCTTTATCCATTTTTCTCTTTCCTGGGATATTGAAGGTGGAATGAAGTGGAGGTCCTTGTCAACAGAGCAGCCCTAAACTTTGGGGTGCTTGTGTCTTGCTGATTTTTCATTTTCCCAATTTATACCCCCATGAGTGGAAGTGCCCTATGCTCTCTAAGCTGTGTTTTTTAGATGTTTCAGGACACACCGTACACTTCTCCAGAGTGGCTGTTGGCAATTTACATCCCGCCCATCAGTGTAGCAAGGCTCCCATTTCTCCATGGCCTGTCCTGCATTTCTGGTTTTGAGACTTTTTTCAGCATGGCCCTTTTGACCGATGGGTAGCGAGTCTTCTTTGTAGCGCTGATTTGCCTTTCCAGGTTGCTTTGTTGGCCAAAAAGGGCGTATGCGTTTTTTCCTGAATATATTCAGGAAAAAACGCATACGCCCTTTTTGGCCAAGGGCATCATTGTCAACGTTTTGCCGCTTTTCATGTGCTTTAAAGGCGATTCGAATCTACCTCCTGAAATCTGTTTCCTGCAATTCTGCCTTGATTTCAAATCCTCTTCTTTGCCTTCCCTCAATATATTTGTGGACGAGAGTTATCATTTATAACTCTGCAGGTTTGTGAATTGCAGTGCCCTGAAGCTCCATTTTACAACTCGCTTTTTTGGGAGCTGGCCGCAAAAGCGCAGGATGGCTTCAGGCCCTGTTCCGGTTCCGGGGGGGAGGATGAGCCTGTGGTTCATTCTTCTTCCTGATGGGAAAATAGAGTGACCTGTGCCTGTCCCAACACCAAGAGCTAGTCTCTCACTGGTTCCCCGTCTACCCGTTCATCCTCAGGACAAATTGCAACCTGTACAGAACAGGAGGTTAAAGGTGCTGATGCTCCAAGTAGGGAGATTGTTAGTAAAGCGGCTGGAATGGCGAACCCGGGCACAAGGAGAAGAGAAATGAGGTGCGTATTAGAAACCTTTCCCCATCACATGGTGTACCATCTTTTTGTTTTCTCATGCATGTTTTCGATGTAGGAAGATGCCCTTGAACATGGAGATTTGGGACCCATGCGATGGGTACCACGCAGTATTACTTTAAAGGGTCTGCGTTTGCTCACCCAACCTCACCAAACCTCTCAGCCCCAAGAGTGTCCACCCTTATGTCTCATCCAGCTGTGGGTCTAGATATGGTCAATCCAGGTTGCATCACAGCCCCTGAACGCATTGTGTAAGAATTTCGCTCTCTTTCACTGTCTTTGTTTCATGGGTTTTTCAAAGTAATTTATTTTTATAATGGGGTTTAGCTGCTTTTCACTGCTGTGTTTATGCCGCTTTACACCCACTTGACACACTAACAGAGAGATATCAATACATAGGTTTTAAGATTATTACTAGTCAGATATATTCTTGTGCGGTGAATAGGGCGTGTTGAGTCCAGTTCTCTGAGCAAGGAGTAGGTCTTGTCTATTACATATTGGGTTTATGGAACGGTATCTGAGCTAATTTGAAACCCTTGTTTTATGTATCACCCCACCTCACTTTTCCCGTTAAGCAGCCATAGTGTGTTTTCTGCATGTGTGACTCTGTTCTGTTTTGTAATTCAGTTCAAGTGTAACGGTTTTTACATTCCCTCTATAAGTGATACCTTATGAGAAGTGTCCTTTTCTGTGTGACTTATTTCACTTAGAATCGCCGTACCTAAATCCACTCATCATGCTGCTACTAGCCTTATGACATTGATTTCATGGCTGAGTGATATTCCATTGTACATAAGGACCACAACTTCTTTATCCATTTTTCTCTTTCCTGGGATATTGAAGGTGGAATGAAGTGGAGGTCCTTGTCAACAGAGCAGCCCTAAACTTTGGGGTGCTTGTGTCTTGCTGATTTTTCATTTTCCCAATTTATACCCCCATGAGTGGAAGTGCCCTATGCTCTCTAAGCTGTGTTTTTTAGATGTTTCAGGACACACCGTACACTTCTCCAGAGTGGCTGTTGGCAATTTACATCCCGCCCATCAGTGTAGCAAGGCTCCCATTTCTCCATGGCCTGTCCTGCATTTCTGGTTTTGAGACTTTTTTCAGCATGGCCCTTTTGACCGATGGGTAGCGAGTCTTCTTTGTAGCGCTGATTTGCCTTTCCAGGTTGCTTTGTTGGCCAAAAAGGGCGTATGCGTTTTTTCCTGAATATATTCAGGACAAAACGCATACGCCCTTTTTGGCCAAGGGCATCATTGTCAACGTTTTGCCGCTTTTCATGTGCTTTAAAGGCGATTCGAATCTACCTCCTGAAATCTGTTTCCTGCAATTCTGCCTTGATTTCAAATCCTCTTCTTTGCCTTCCCTCAATATATTTGTGGACGAGAGTTATCATTTATAACTCTGCAGGTTTGTGAATTGCAGTGCCCTGAAGCTCCATTTTACAACTCGCTTTTTTGGGAGCTGGCCGCAAAAGTGCAGGATGGCTTCAGGCCCTGTTCCGGTTCCGGGGGGGAGGATGAGCCTGTGGTTCATTCTTCTTCCTGATGGGAAAATAGAGTGACCTGTGCCTGTCCCAACACCAAGAGCTAGTCTCTCACTGGTTCCCCGTCTACTCGTTCATCCTCAGGACAAATTGCAACCTGTACAGAACAGGAGGTTAAAGGTGCTGATGCTCCAAGTAGGGAGATTGTTAGTAAAGCGGCTGGAATGGCGAACCCGGGCACAAGGAGAAGAGAAATGAGGTGCGTATTAGAAACCTTTCCCCATCACATGGTGTACCATCTTTTTGTTTTCTCATGCATGTTTTCGATGTAGGAAGATGCCCTTGAACATGGAGATTTGGGACCCATGCGATGGGTACCACGCAGTATTACTTTAAAGGGTCTGCGTTTGCTCACCCAACCTCACCAAACCTCTCAGCCCCAAGAGTGTCCACCCTTATGTCTCATCCAGCTGTGGGTCTAGATATGGTCAATCCAGGTTGCATCACAGCCCCTGAACGCATTGTGTAAGAATTTCGCTCTCTTTCACTGTCTTTGTTTCATGGGTTTTTCAAAGTAATTTATTTTTATAATGGGGTTTAGCTGCTTTTCACTGCTGTGTTTATGCCGCTTTACACCCACTTGACACACTAAGAGAGAGATATCAATACATAGGTTTTAAGATTATTACTAGTCAGATATATTCTTGTGCGGTGAATAGGGCGTGTTGAGTCCAGTTCTCTGAGCAAGGAGTAGGTCTTGTCTATTACATATTGGGTTTATGGAACGGTATCTGAGCTAATTTGAAACCCTTGTTTTATGTATCACCCCACCTCACTTTTCCCGTTAAGCAGCCATAGTGTGTTTTCTGCATGTGTGACTCTGTTCTGTTTTGTAATTCAGTTCAAGTGTAATGGTTTTTACATTCCCTCTATAAGTGATACCTTATGAGAAGTGTCCTTTTCTGTGTGACTTATTTCACTTAGAATCGCCGTACCTAAATCCACTCATCATGCTGCTACTAGCCTTATGACATTGATTTCATGGCTGAGTGATATTCCATTGTACATAAGGACCACAACTTCTTTATCCATTTTTCTCTTTCCTGGGATATTGAAGGTGGAATGAAGTGGAGGTCCTTGTCAACAGAGCAGCCCTAAACTTTGGGGTGCTTGTGTCTTGCTGATTTTTCATTTTCCCAATTTATACCCCCATGAGTGGAAGTGCCCTATGCTCTCTAAGCTGTGTTTTTTAGATGTTTCAGGACACACCGTACACTTCTCCAGAGTGGCTGTTGGCAATTTACATCCCGCCCATCAGTGTAGCAAGGCTCCCATTTCTCCATGGCCTGTCCTGCATTTCTGGTTTTGAGACTCTTTTCAGCATGGCCCTTTTGACCGATGGGTAGCGAGTCTTCTTTGTAGCGCTGATTTGCCTTTCCAGGTTGCTTTGTTGGCCAAAAAGGGCGTATGCGTTTTTTCCTGAATATATTCAGGAAAAAACGCATACGCCCTTTTTGGCCAAGGGCATCATTGTCAACGTTTTGCCGCTTTTCATGTGCTTTAAAGGCGATTCGAATCTACCTCCTGAAATCTGTTTCCTGCAATTCTGCCTTGATTTCAAATCCTCTTCTTTGCCTTCCCTCAATATATTTGTGGACGAGAGTTATCATTTATAACTCTGCAGGTTTGTGAATTGCAGTGCCCTGAAGCTCCATTTTACAACTCGCTTTTTTGGGAGCTGGCCGCAAAAGCGCAGGATGGCTTCAGGCCCTGTTCCGGTTCCGGGGGGGAGGATGAGCCTGTGGTTCATTCTTCTTCCTGATGGGAAAATAGAGTGACCTCTGCCTGTCCCAACACCAAGAGCTAGTCTCTCACTGGTTCCCCGTCTACCCGTTCATCCTCAGGACAAATTGCAACCTGTACAGAACAGGAGGTTAAAGGTGCTGATGCTCCAAGTAGGGAGATTGTTAGTAAAGCGGCTGGAATGGCGAACCCGGGCACAAGGAGAAGAGAAATGAGGTGCGTATTAGAAACCTTTCCCCATCACATGGTGTACCATCTTTTTGTTTTCTCATGCTTGTTTTCGATGTAGGAAGATGCCCTTGAACATGGAGATTTGGGACCCATGCGATGGGTACCACGCAGTATTACTTTAAAGGGTCTGCGTTTGCTCACCCAACCTCACCAAACCTCTCAGCCCCAAGAGTGTCCACCCTTATGTCTCATCCAGCTGTGGGTCTAGATATGGTCAATCCAGGTTGCATCACAGCCCCTGAACGCATTGTGTAAGAATTTCGCTCTCTTTCACTGTCTTTGTTTCATGGGTTTTTCAAAGTAATTTATTTTTATAATGGGGTTTAGCTGCTTTTCACTGCTGTGTTTATGCCGCTTTACACCCACTTGACACACTAACAGAGAGATATCAATACATAGGTTTTAAGATTATTACTAGTCAGATATATTCTTGTGCGGTGAATAGGGCGTGTTGAGTCCAGTTCTCTGAGCAAGGAGTAGGTCTTGTCTATTACATATTGGGTTTATGGAACGGTATCTGAGCTAATTTGAAACCCTTGTTTTATGTATCACCCCACCTCACTTTTCCCGTTAAGCAGCCATAGTGTGTTTTCTGCATGTGTGACTCTGTTCTGTTTTGTAATTCAGTTCAAGTGTAACGGTTTTTACATTCCCTCTATAAGTGATACCTTATGAGAAGTGTCCTTTTCTGTGTGACTTATTTCACTTAGAATCGCCGTACCTAAATCCACTCATCATGCTGCTACTAGCCTTATGACATTGATTTCATGGCTGAGTGATATTCCATTGTACATAAGGACCACAACTTCTTTATCCATTTTTCTCTTTCCTGGGATATTGAAGGTGGAATGAAGTGGAGGTCCTTGTCAACAGAGCAGCCCTAAACTTTGGGGTGCTTGTGTCTTGCTGATTTTTCATTTTCCCAATTTATACCCCCATGAGTGGAAGTGCCCTATGCTCTCTAAGCTGTGTTTTTTAGATGTTTCAGGACACACCGTACACTTCTCCAGAGTGGCTGTTGGCAATTTACATCCCGCCCATCAGTGTAGCAAGGCTCCCATTTCTCCATGGCCTGTCCTGCATTTCTGGTTTTGAGACTCTTTTCAGCATGGCCCTTTTGACCGATGGGTAGCGAGTCTTCTTTGTAGCGCTGATTTGCCTTTCCAGGTTGCTTTGTTGGCCAAAAAGGGCGTATGCGTTTTTTCCTGAATATATTCAGGAAAAAACGCATACGCCCTTTTTGGCCAAGGGCATCATTGTCAACGTTTTGCCGCTTTTCATGTGCTTTAAAGGCGATTCGAATCTACCTCCTGAAATCTGTTTCCTGCAATTCTGCCTTGATTTCAAATCCTCTTCTTTGCCTTCCCTCAATATATTTGTGGACGAGAGTTATCATTTATAACTCTGCAGGTTTGTGAATTGCAGTGCCCTGAAGCTCCATTTTACAACTCGCTTTTTTGGGAGCTGGCCGCAAAAGCGCAGGATGGCTTCAGGCCCTGTTCCGGTTCCGGGGGGGAGGATGAGCCTGTGGTTCATTCTTCTTCCTGATGGGAAAATAGAGTGACCTGTGCCTGTCCCAACACCAAGAGCTAGTCTCTCACTGGTTCCCCGTCTACCCGTTCATCCTCAGGACAAATTGCAACCTGTACAGAACAGGAGGTTAAAGGTGCTGATGCTCCAAGTAGGGAGATTGTTAGTAAAGCGGCTGGAATGGCGAACCCGGGCACAAGGAGAAGAGAAATGAGGTGCGTATTAGAAACCTTTCCCCATCACATGGTGTACCATCTTTTTGTTTTCTCATGCATGTTTTCGATGTAGGAAGATGCCCTTGAACATGGAGATTTGGGACCCATGCGATGGGTACCACGCAGTATTACTTTAAAGGGTCTGCGTTTGCTCACCCAACCTCACCAAACCTCTCAGCCCCAAGAGTGTCCACCCTTATGTCTCATCCAGCTGTGGGTCTAGATATGGTCAATCCAGGTTGCATCACAGCCCCTGAACGCATTGTGTAAGAATTTCGCTCTCTTTCACTGTCTTTGTTTCATGGGTTTTTCAAAGTAATTTATTTTTATAATGGGGTTTAGCTGCTTTTCACTGCTGTGTTTATGCCGCTTTACACCCACTTGACACACTAACAGAGAGATATCAATACATAGGTTTTAAGATTATTACTAGTCAGATATATTCTTGTGCGGTGAATAGGGCGTGTTGAGTCCAGTTCTCTGAGCAAGGAGTAGGTCTTGTCTATTACATATTGGGTTTATGGAACGGTATCTGAGCTAATTTGAAACCCTTGTTTTATGTATCACCCCACCTCACTTTTCCCGTTAAGCAGCCATAGTGTGTTTTCTGCATGTGTGACTCTGTTCTGTTTTGTAATTCAGTTCAAGTGTAACGGTTTTTACATTCCCTCTATAAGTGATACCTTATGAGAAGTGTCCTTTTCTGTGTGACTTATTTCACTTAGAATCGCCGTACCTAAATCCACTCATCATGCTGCTACTAGCCTTATGACATTGATTTCATGGCTGAGTGATATTCCATTGTACATAAGGACCACAACTTCTTTATCCATTTTTCTCTTTCCTGGGATATTGAAGGTGGAATGAAGTGGAGGTCCTTGTCAACAGAGCAGCCCTAAACTTTGGGGTGCTTGTGTCTTGCTGATTTTTCATTTTCCCAATTTATACCCCCATGAGTGGAAGTGCCCTATGCTCTCTAAGCTGTGTTTTTTAGATGTTTCAGGACACACCGTACACTTCTCCAGAGTGGCTGTTGGCAATTTACATCCCGCCCATCAGTGTAGCAAGGCTCCCATTTCTCCATGGCCTGTCCTGCATTTCTGGTTTTGAGACTTTTTTCAGCATGGCCCTTTTGACCGATGGGTAGCGAGTCTTCTTTGTAGCGCTGATTTGCCTTTCCAGGTTGCTTTGTTGGCCAAAAAGGGCGTATGCGTTTTTTCCTGAATATATTCAGGACAAAACGCATACGCCCTTTTTGGCCAAGGGCATCATTGTCAACGTTTTGCCGCTTTTCATGTGCTTTAAAGGCGATTCGAATCTACCTCCTGAAATCTGTTTCCTGCAATTCTGCCTTGATTTCAAATCCTCTTCTTTGCCTTCCCTCAATATATTTGTGGACGAGAGTTATCATTTATAACTCTGCAGGTTTGTGAATTGCAGTGCCCTGAAGCTCCATTTTACAACTCGCTTTTTTGGGAGCTGGCCGCAAAAGTGCAGGATGGCTTCAGGCCCTGTTCCGGTTCCGGGGGGGAGGATGAGCCTGTGGTTCATTCTTCTTCCTGATGGGAAAATAGAGTGACCTGTGCCTGTCCCAACACCAAGAGCTAGTCTCTCACTGGTTCCCCGTCTACTCGTTCATCCTCAGGACAAATTGCAACCTGTACAGAACAGGAGGTTAAAGGTGCTGATGCTCCAAGTAGGGAGATTGTTAGTAAAGCGGCTGGAATGGCGAACCCGGGCACAAGGAGAAGAGAAATGAGGTGCGTATTAGAAACCTTTCCCCATCACATGGTGTACCATCTTTTTGTTTTCTCATGCATGTTTTCGATGTAGGAAGATGCCCTTGAACATGGAGATTTGGGACCCATGCGATGGGTACCACGCAGTATTACTTTAAAGGGTCTGCGTTTGCTCACCCAACCTCACCAAACCTCTCAGCCCCAAGAGTGTCCACCCTTATGTCTCATCCAGCTGTGGGTCTAGATATGGTCAATCCAGGTTGCATCACAGCCCCTGAACGCATTGTGTAAGAATTTCGCTCTCTTTCACTGTCTTTGTTTCATGGGTTTTTCAAAGTAATTTATTTTTATAATGGGGTTTAGCTGCTTTTCACTGCTGTGTTTATGCCGCTTTACACCCACTTGACACACTAAGAGAGAGATATCAATACATAGGTTTTAAGATTATTACTAATCAGATATATTCTTGTGCGGTGAATAGCGCGTGTTGAGTCCAGTTCTCTGAGCAAGGAGTAGGTCTTGTCTATTACATATTGGGTTTATGGAACGGTATCTGAGCTAATTTGAAACCCTTGTTTTATGTATCACCCCACCTCACTTTTCCCGTTAAGCAGCCATAGTGTGTTTTCTGCATGTGTGACTCTGTTCTGTTTTGTAATTCAGTTCAAGTGTAACGGTTTTTACATTCCCTCTATAAGTGATACCTTATGAGAAGTGTCCTTTTCTGTGTGACTTATTTCACTTAGAATCGCCGTACCTAAATCCACTCATCATGCTGCTACTAGCCTTATGACATTGATTTCATGGCTGAGTGATATTCCATTGTACATAAGGACCACAACTTCTTTATCCATTTTTCTCTTTCCTGGGATATTGAAGGTGGAATGAAGTGGAGGTCCTTGTCAACAGAGCAGCCCTAAACTTTGGGGTGCTTGTGTCTTGCTGATTTTTCATTTTCCCAATTTATACCCCCATGAGTGGAAGTGCCCTATGCTCTCTAAGCTGTGTTTTTTAGATGTTTCAGGACACACCGTACACTTCTCCAGAGTGGCTGTTGGCAATTTACATCCCGCCCATCAGTGTAGCAAGGCTCCCATTTCTCCATGGCCTGTCCTGCATTTCTGGTTTTGAGACTCTTTTCAGCATGGCCCTTTTGACCGATGGGTAGCGAGTCTTCTTTGTAGCGCTGATTTGCCTTTCCAGGTTGCTTTGTTGGCCAAAAAGGGCGTATGCGTTTTTTCCTGAATATATTCAGGAAAAAACGCATACGCCCTTTTTGGCCAAGGGCATCATTGTCAACGTTTTGCCGCTTTTCATGTGCTTTAAAGGCGATTCGAATCTACCTCCTGAAATCTGTTTCCTGCAATTCTGCCTTGATTTCAAATCCTCTTCTTTGCCTTCCCTCAATATATTTGTGGACGAGAGTTATCATTTATAACTCTGCAGGTTTGTGAATTGCAGTGCCCTGAAGCTCCATTTTACAACTCGCTTTTTTGGGAGCTGGCCGCAAAAGCGCAGGATGGCTTCAGGCCCTGTTCCGGTTCCGGGGGGGAGGATGAGCCTGTGGTTCATTCTTCTTCCTGATGGGAAAATAGAGTGACCTGTGCCTGTCCCAACACCAAGAGCTAGTCTCTCACTGGTTCCCCGTCTACCCGTTCATCCTCAGGACAAATTGCAACCTGTACAGAACAGGAGGTTAAAGGTGCTGATGCTCCAAGTAGGGAGATTGTTAGTAAAGCGGCTGGAATGGCGAACCCGGGCACAAGGAGAAGAGAAATGAGGTGCGTATTAGAAACCTTTCCCCATCACATGGTGTACCATCTTTTTGTTTTCTCATGCTTGTTTTCGATGTAGGAAGATGCCCTTGAACATGGAGATTTGGGACCCATGCGATGGGTACCACGCAGTATTACTTTAAAGGGTCTGCGTTTGCTCACCCAACCTCACCAAACCTCTCAGCCCCAAGAGTGTCCACCCTTATGTCTCATCCAGCTGTGGGTCTAGATATGGTCAATCCAGGTTGCATCACAGCCCCTGAACGCATTGTGTAAGAATTTCGCTCTCTTTCACTGTCTTTGTTTCATGGGTTTTTCAAAGTAATTTATTTTTATAATGGGGTTTAGCTGCTTTTCACTGCTGTGTTTATGCCACTTTACACCCACTTGACACACTAACAGAGAGATATCAATACATAGGTTTTAAGATTATTACTAGTCAGATATATTCTTGTGCGGTGAATAGGGCGTGTTGAGTCCAGTTCTCTGAGCAAGGAGTAGGTCTTGTCTATTACATATTGGGTTTATGGAACGGTATCTGAGCTAATTTGAAACCCTTGTTTTATGTATCACCCCACCTCACTTTTCCCGTTAAGCAGCCATAGTGTGTTTTCTGCATGTGTGACTCTGTTCTGTTTTGTAATTCAGTTCAAGTGTAACGGTTTTTACATTCCCTCTATAAGTGATACCTTATGAGAAGTGTCCTTTTCTGTGTGACTTATTTCACTTAGAATCGCCGTACCTAAATCCACTCATCATGCTGCTACTAGCCTTATGACATTGATTTCATGGCTGAGTGATATTCCATTGTACATAAGGACCACAACTTCTTTATCCATTTTTCTCTTTCCTGGGATATTGAAGGTGGAATGAAGTGGAGGTCCTTGTCAACAGAGCAGCCCTAAACTTTGGGGTGCTTGTGTCTTGCTGATTTTTCATTTTCCCAATTTATACCCCCATGAGTGGAAGTGCCCTATGCTCTCTAAGCTGTGTTTTTTAGATGTTTCAGGACACACCGTACACTTCTCCAGAGTGGCTGTTGGCAATTTACATCCCGCCCATCAGTGTAGCAAGGCTCCCATTTCTCCATGGCCTGTCCTGCATTTCTGGTTTTGAGACTCTTTTCAGCATGGCCCTTTTGACCGATGGGTAGCGAGTCTTCTTTGTAGCGCTGATTTGCCTTTCCAGGTTGCTTTGTTGGCCAAAAAGGGCGTATGCGTTTTTTCCTGAATATATTCAGGAAAAAACGCATACGCCCTTTTTGGCCAAGGGCATCATTGTCAACGTTTTGCCGCTTTTCATGTGCTTTAAAGGCGATTCGAATCTACCTCCTGAAATCTGTTTCCTGCAATTCTGCCTTGATTTCAAATCCTCTTCTTTGCCTTCCCTCAATATATTTGTGGACGAGAGTTATCATTTATAACTCTGCAGGTTTGTGAATTGCAGTGCCCTGAAGCTCCATTTTACAACTCGCTTTTTTGGGAGCTGGCCGCAAAAGCGCAGGATGGCTTCAGGCCCTGTTCCGGTTCCGGGGGGGAGGATGAGCCTGTGGTTCATTCTTCTTCCTGATGGGAAAATAGAGTGACCTGTGCCTGTCCCAACACCAAGAGCTAGTCTCTCACTGGTTCCCCGTCTACCCGTTCATCCTCAGGACAAATTGCAACCTGTACAGAACAGGAGGTTAAAGGTGCTGATGCTCCAAGTAGGGAGATTGTTAGTAAAGCGGCTGGAATGGCGAACCCGGGCACAAGGAGAAGAGAAATGAGGTGCGTATTAGAAACCTTTCCCCATCACATGGTGTACCATCTTTTTGTTTTCTCATGCATGTTTTCGATGTAGGAAGATGCCCTTGAACATGGAGATTTGGGACCCATGCGATGGGTACCACGCAGTATTACTTTAAAGGGTCTGCGTTTGCTCACCCAACCTCACCAAACCTCTCAGCCCCAAGAGTGTCCACCCTTATGTCTCATCCAGCTGTGGGTCTAGATATGGTCAATCCAGGTTGCATCACAGCCCCTGAACGCATTGTGTAAGAATTTCGCTCTCTTTCACTGTCTTTGTTTCATGGGTTTTTCAAAGTAATTTATTTTTATAATGGGGTTTAGCTGCTTTTCACTGCTGTGTTTATGCCGCTTTACACCCACTTGACACACTAACAGAGAGATATCAATACATAGGTTTTAAGATTATTACTAGTCAGATATATTCTTGTGCGGTGAATAGGGCGTGTTGAGTCCAGTTCTCTGAGCAAGGAGTAGGTCTTGTCTATTACATATTGGGTTTATGGAACGGTATCTGAGCTAATTTGAAACCCTTGTTTTATGTATCACCCCACCTCACTTTTCCCGTTAAGCAGCCATAGTGTGTTTTCTGCATGTGTGACTCTGTTCTGTTTTGTAATTCAGTTCAAGTGTAACGGTTTTTACATTCCCTCTATAAGTGATACCTTATGAGAAGTGTCCTTTTCTGTGTGACTTATTTCACTTAGAATCGCCGTACCTAAATCCACTCATCATGCTGCTACTAGCCTTATGACATTGATTTCATGGCTGAGTGATATTCCATTGTACATAAGGACCACAACTTCTTTATCCATTTTTCTCTTTCCTGGGATATTGAAGGTGGAATGAAGTGGAGGTCCTTGTCAACAGAGCAGCCCTAAACTTTGGGGTGCTTGTGTCTTGCTGATTTTTCATTTTCCCAATTTATACCCCCATGAGTGGAAGTGCCCTATGCTCTCTAAGCTGTGTTTTTTAGATGTTTCAGGACACACCGTACACTTCTCCAGAGTGGCTGTTGGCAATTTACATCCCGCCCATCAGTGTAGCAAGGCTCCCATTTCTCCATGGCCTGTCCTGCATTTCTGGTTTTGAGACTTTTTTCAGCATGGCCCTTTTGACCGATGGGTAGCGAGTCTTCTTTGTAGCGCTGATTTGCCTTTCCAGGTTGCTTTGTTGGCCAAAAAGGGCGTATGCGTTTTTTCCTGAATATATTCAGGACAAAACGCATACGCCCTTTTTGGCCAAGGGCATCATTGTCAACGTTTTGCCGCTTTTCATGTGCTTTAAAGGCGATTCGAATCTACCTCCTGAAATCTGTTTCCTGCAATTCTGCCTTGATTTCAAATCCTCTTCTTTGCCTTCCCTCAATATATTTGTGGACGAGAGTTATCATTTATAACTCTGCAGGTTTGTGAATTGCAGTGCCCTGAAGCTCCATTTTACAACTCGCTTTTTTGGGAGCTGGCCGCAAAAGTGCAGGATGGCTTCAGGCCCTGTTCCGGTTCCGGGGGGGAGGATGAGCCTGTGGTTCATTCTTCTTCCTGATGGGAAAATAGAGTGACCTGTGCCTGTCCCAACACCAAGAGCTAGTCTCTCACTGGTTCCCCGTCTACTCGTTCATCCTCAGGACAAATTGCAACCTGTACAGAACAGGAGGTTAAAGGTGCTGATGCTCCAAGTAGGGAGATTGTTAGTAAAGCGGCTGGAATGGCGAACCCGGGCACAAGGAGAAGAGAAATGAGGTGCGTATTAGAAACCTTTCCCCATCACATGGTGTACCATCTTTTTGTTTTCTCATGCATGTTTTCGATGTAGGAAGATGCCCTTGAACATGGAGATTTGGGACCCATGCGATGGGTACCACGCAGTATTACTTTAAAGGGTCTGCGTTTGCTCACCCAACCTCACCAAACCTCTCAGCCCCAAGAGTGTCCACCCTTATGTCTCATCCAGCTGTGGGTCTAGATATGGTCAATCCAGGTTGCATCACAGCCCCTGAACGCATTGTGTAAGAATTTCGCTCTCTTTCACTGTCTTTGTTTCATGGGTTTTTCAAAGTAATTTATTTTTATAATGGGGTTTAGCTGCTTTTCACTGCTGTGTTTATGCCGCTTTACACCCACTTGACACACTAAGAGAGAGATATCAATACATAGGTTTTAAGATTATTACTAATCAGATATATTCTTGTGCGGTGAATAGCGCGTGTTGAGTCCAGTTCTCTGAGCAAGGAGTAGGTCTTGTCTATTACATATTGGGTTTATGGAACGGTATCTGAGCTAATTTGAAACCCTTGTTTTATGTATCACCCCACCTCACTTTTCCCGTTAAGCAGCCATAGTGTGTTTTCTGCATGTGTGACTCTGTTCTGTTTTGTAATTCAGTTCAAGTGTAACGGTTTTTACATTCCCTCTATAAGTGATACCTTATGAGAAGTGTCCTTTTCTGTGTGACTTATTTCACTTAGAATCGCCGTACCTAAATCCACTCATCATGCTGCTACTAGCCTTATGACATTGATTTCATGGCTGAGTGATATTCCATTGTACATAAGGACCACAACTTCTTTATCCATTTTTCTCTTTCCTGGGATATTGAAGGTGGAATGAAGTGGAGGTCCTTGTCAACAGAGCAGCCCTAAACTTTGGGGTGCTTGTGTCTTGCTGATTTTTCATTTTCCCAATTTATACCCCCATGAGTGGAAGTGCCCTATGCTCTCTAAGCTGTGTTTTTTAGATGTTTCAGGACACACCGTACACTTCTCCAGAGTGGCTGTTGGCAATTTACATCCCGCCCATCAGTGTAGCAAGGCTCCCATTTCTCCATGGCCTGTCCTGCATTTCTGGTTTTGAGACTCTTTTCAGCATGGCCCTTTTGACCGATGGGTAGCGAGTCTTCTTTGTAGCGCTGATTTGCCTTTCCAGGTTGCTTTGTTGGCCAAAAAGGGCGTATGCGTTTTTTCCTGAATATATTCAGGAAAAAACGCATACGCCCTTTTTGGCCAAGGGCATCATTGTCAACGTTTTGCCGCTTTTCATGTGCTTTAAAGGCGATTCGAATCTACCTCCTGAAATCTGTTTCCTGCAATTCTGCCTTGATTTCAAATCCTCTTCTTTGCCTTCCCTCAATATATTTGTGGACGAGAGTTATCATTTATAACTCTGCAGGTTTGTGAATTGCAGTGCCCTGAAGCTCCATTTTACAACTCGCTTTTTTGGGAGCTGGCCGCAAAAGCGCAGGATGGCTTCAGGCCCTGTTCCGGTTCCGGGGGGGAGGATGAGCCTGTGGTTCATTCTTCTTCCTGATGGGAAAATAGAGTGACCTGTGCCTGTCCCAACACCAAGAGCTAGTCTCTCACTGGTTCCCCGTCTACCCGTTCATCCTCAGGACAAATTGCAACCTGTACAGAACAGGAGGTTAAAGGTGCTGATGCTCCAAGTAGGGAGATTGTTAGTAAAGCGGCTGGAATGGCGAACCCGGGCACAAGGAGAAGAGAAATGAGGTGCGTATTAGAAACCTTTCCCCATCACATGGTGTACCATCTTTTTGTTTTCTCATGCTTGTTTTCGATGTAGGAAGATGCCCTTGAACATGGAGATTTGGGACCCATGCGATGGGTACCACGCAGTATTACTTTAAAGGGTCTGCGTTTGCTCACCCAACCTCACCAAACCTCTCAGCCCCAAGAGTGTCCACCCTTATGTCTCATCCAGCTGTGGGTCTAGATATGGTCAATCCAGGTTGCATCACAGCCCCTGAACGCATTGTGTAAGAATTTCGCTCTCTTTCACTGTCTTTGTTTCATGGGTTTTTCAAAGTAATTTATTTTTATAATGGGGTTTAGCTGCTTTTCACTGCTGTGTTTATGCCGCTTTACACCCACTTGACACACTAAGAGAGAGATATCAATACATAGGTTTTAAGATTATTACTAGTCAGATATATTCTTGTGCGGTGAATAGGGCGTGTTGAGTCCAGTTCTCTGAGCAAGGAGTAGGTCTTGTCTATTACATATTGGGTTTATGGAACGGTATCTGAGCTAATTTGAAACCCTTGTTTTATGTATCACCCCACCTCACTTTTCCCGTTAAGCAGCCATAGTGTGTTTTCTGCATGTGTGACTCTGTTCTGTTTTGTAATTCAGTTCAAGTGTAACGGTTTTTACATTCCCTCTATAAGTGATACCTTATGAGAAGTGTCCTTTTCTGTGTGACTTATTTCACTTAGAATCGCCGTACCTAAATCCACTCATCATGCTGCTACTAGCCTTATGACATTGATTTCATGGCTGAGTGATATTCCATTGTACATAAGGACCACAACTTCTTTATCCATTTTTCTCTTTCCTGGGATATTGAAGGTGGAATGAAGTGGAGGTCCTTGTCAACAGAGCAGCCCTAAACTTTGGGGTGCTTGTGTCTTGCTGATTTTTCATTTTCCCAATTTATACCCCCATGAGTGGAAGTGCCCTATGCTCTCTAAGCTGTGTTTTTTAGATGTTTCAGGACACACCGTACACTTCTCCAGAGTGGCTGTTGGCAATTTACATCCCGCCCATCAGTGTAGCAAGGCTCCCATTTCTCCATGGCCTGTCCTGCATTTCTGGTTTTGAGACTCTTTTCAGCATGGCCCTTTTGACCGATGGGTAGCGAGTCTTCTTTGTAGCGCTGATTTGCCTTTCCAGGTTGCTTTGTTGGCCAAAAAGGGCGTATGCGTTTTTTCCTGAATATATTCAGGAAAAAACGCATACGCCCTTTTTGGCCAAGGGCATCATTGTCAACGTTTTGCCGCTTTTCATGTGCTTTAAAGGCGATTCGAATCTACCTCCTGAAATCTGTTTCCTGCAATTCTGCCTTGATTTCAAATCCTCTTCTTTGCCTTCCCTCAATATATTTGTGGACGAGAGTTATCATTTATAACTCTGCAGGTTTGTGAATTGCAGTGCCCTGAAGCTCCATTTTACAACTCGCTTTTTTGGGAGCTGGCCGCAAAAGTGCAGGATGGCTTCAGGCCCTGTTCCGGTTCCGGGGGGGAGGATGAGCCTGTGGTTCATTCTTCTTCCTGATGGGAAAATAGAGTGACCTGTGCCTGTCCCAACACCAAGAGCTAGTCTCTCACTGGTTCCCCGTCTACTCGTTCATCCTCAGGACAAATTGCAACCTGTACAGAACAGGAGGTTAAAGGTGCTGATGCTCCAAGTAGGGAGATTGTTAGTAAAGCGGCTGGAATGGCGAACCCGGGCACAAGGAGAAGAGAAATGAGGTGCGTATTAGAAACCTTTCCCCATCACATGGTGTACCATCTTTTTGTTTTCTCATGCATGTTTTCGATGTAGGAAGATGCCCTTGAACATGGAGATTTGGGACCCATGCGATGGGTACCACGCAGTATTACTTTAAAGGGTCTGCGTTTGCTCACCCAACCTCACCAAACCTCTCAGCCCCAAGAGTGTCCACCCTTATGTCTCATCCAGCTGTGGGTCTAGATATGGTCAATCCAGGTTGCATCACAGCCCCTGAACGCATTGTGTAAGAATTTCGCTCTCTTTCACTGTCTTTGTTTCATGGGTTTTTCAAAGTAATTTATTTTTATAATGGGGTTTAGCTGCTTTTCACTGCTGTGTTTATGCCGCTTTACACCCACTTGACACACTAAGAGAGAGATATCAATACATAGGTTTTAAGATTATTACTAATCAGATATATTCTTGTGCGGTGAATAGCGCGTGTTGAGTCCAGTTCTCTGAGCAAGGAGTAGGTCTTGTCTATTACATATTGGGTTTATGGAACGGTATCTGAGCTAATTTGAAACCCTTGTTTTATGTATCACCCCACCTCACTTTTCCCGTTAAGCAGCCATAGTGTGTTTTCTGCATGTGTGACTCTGTTCTGTTTTGTAATTCAGTTCAAGTGTAACGGTTTTTACATTCCCTCTATAAGTGATACCTTATGAGAAGTGTCCTTTTCTGTGTGACTTATTTCACTTAGAATCGCCGTACCTAAATCCACTCATCATGCTGCTACTAGCCTTATGACATTGATTTCATGGCTGAGTGATATTCCATTGTACATAAGGACCACAACTTCTTTATCCATTTTTCTCTTTCCTGGGATATTGAAGGTGGAATGAAGTGGAGGTCCTTGTCAACAGAGCAGCCCTAAACTTTGGGGTGCTTGTGTCTTGCTGATTTTTCATTTTCCCAATTTATACCCCCATGAGTGGAAGTGCCCTATGCTCTCTAAGCTGTGTTTTTTAGATGTTTCAGGACACACCGTACACTTCTCCAGAGTGGCTGTTGGCAATTTACATCCCGCCCATCAGTGTAGCAAGGCTCCCATTTCTCCATGGCCTGTCCTGCATTTCTGGTTTTGAGACTCTTTTCAGCATGGCCCTTTTGACCGATGGGTAGCGAGTCTTCTTTGTAGCGCTGATTTGCCTTTCCAGGTTGCTTTGTTGGCCAAAAAGGGCGTATGCGTTTTTTCCTGAATATATTCAGGAAAAAACGCATACGCCCTTTTTGGCCAAGGGCATCATTGTCAACGTTTTGCCGCTTTTCATGTGCTTTAAAGGCGATTCGAATCTACCTCCTGAAATCTGTTTCCTGCAATTCTGCCTTGATTTCAAATCCTCTTCTTTGCCTTCCCTCAATATATTTGTGGACGAGAGTTATCATTTATAACTCTGCAGGTTTGTGAATTGCAGTGCCCTGAAGCTCCATTTTACAACTCGCTTTTTTGGGAGCTGGCCGCAAAAGCGCAGGATGGCTTCAGGCCCTGTTCCGGTTCCGGGGGGGAGGATGAGCCTGTGGTTCATTCTTCTTCCTGATGGGAAAATAGAGTGACCTGTGCCTGTCCCAACACCAAGAGCTAGTCTCTCACTGGTTCCCCGTCTACCCGTTCATCCTCAGGACAAATTGCAACCTGTACAGAACAGGAGGTTAAAGGTGCTGATGCTCCAAGTAGGGAGATTGTTAGTAAAGCGGCTGGAATGGCGAACCCGGGCACAAGGAGAAGAGAAATGAGGTGCGTATTAGAAACCTTTCCCCATCACATGGTGTACCATCTTTTTGTTTTCTCATGCTTGTTTTCGATGTAGGAAGATGCCCTTGAACATGGAGATTTGGGACCCATGCGATGGGTACCACGCAGTATTACTTTAAAGGGTCTGCGTTTGCTCACCCAACCTCACCAAACCTCTCAGCCCCAAGAGTGTCCACCCTTATGTCTCATCCAGCTGTGGGTCTAGATATGGTCAATCCAGGTTGCATCACAGCCCCTGAACGCATTGTGTAAGAATTTCGCTCTCTTTCACTGTCTTTGTTTCATGGGTTTTTCAAAGTAATTTATTTTTATAATGGGGTTTAGCTGCTTTTCACTGCTGTGTTTATGCCGCTTTACACCCACTTGACACACTAAGAGAGAGATATCAATACATAGGTTTTAAGATTATTACTAGTCAGATATATTCTTGTGCGGTGAATAGGGCGTGTTGAGTCCAGTTCTCTGAGCAAGGAGTAGGTCTTGTCTATTACATATTGGGTTTATGGAACGGTATCTGAGCTAATTTGAAACCCTTGTTTTATGTATCACCCCACCTCACTTTTCCCGTTAAGCAGCCATAGTGTGTTTTCTGCATGTGTGACTCTGTTCTGTTTTGTAATTCAGTTCAAGTGTAACGGTTTTTACATTCCCTCTATAAGTGATACCTTATGAGAAGTGTCCTTTTCTGTGTGACTTATTTCACTTAGAATCGCCGTACCTAAATCCACTCATCATGCTGCTACTAGCCTTATGACATTGATTTCATGGCTGAGTGATATTCCATTGTACATAAGGACCACAACTTCTTTATCCATTTTTCTCTTTCCTGGGATATTGAAGGTGGAATGAAGTGGAGGTCCTTGTCAACAGAGCAGCCCTAAACTTTGGGGTGCTTGTGTCTTGCTGATTTTTCATTTTCCCAATTTATACCCCCATGAGTGGAAGTGCCCTATGCTCTCTAAGCTGTGTTTTTTAGATGTTTCAGGACACACCGTACACTTCTCCAGAGTGGCTGTTGGCAATTTACATCCCGCCCATCAGTGTAGCAAGGCTCCCATTTCTCCATGGCCTGTCCTGCATTTCTGGTTTTGAGACTCTTTTCAGCATGGCCCTTTTGACCGATGGGTAGCGAGTCTTCTTTGTAGCGCTGATTTGCCTTTCCAGGTTGCTTTGTTGGCCAAAAAGGGCGTATGCGTTTTTTCCTGAATATATTCAGGACAAAACGCATACGCCCTTTTTGGCCAAGGGCATCATTGTCAACGTTTTGCCGCTTTTCATGTGCTTTAAAGGCGATTCGAATCTACCTCCTGAAATCTGTTTCCTGCAATTCTGCCTTGATTTCAAATCCTCTTCTTTGCCTTCCCTCAATATATTTGTGGACGAGAGTTATCATTTATAACTCTGCAGGTTTGTGAATTGCAGTGCCCTGAAGCTCCATTTTACAACTCGCTTTTTTGGGAGCTGGCCGCAAAAGTGCAGGATGGCTTCAGGCCCTGTTCCGGTTCCGGGGGGGAGGATGAGCCTGTGGTTCATTCTTCTTCCTGATGGGAAAATAGAGTGACCTGTGCCTGTCCCAACACCAAGAGCTAGTCTCTCACTGGTTCCCCGTCTACTCGTTCATCCTCAGGACAAATTGCAACCTGTACAGAACAGGAGGTTAAAGGTGCTGATGCTCCAAGTAGGGAGATTGTTAGTAAAGCGGCTGGAATGGCGAACCCGGGCACAAGGAGAAGAGAAATGAGGTGCGTATTAGAAACCTTTCCCCATCACATGGTGTACCATCTTTTTGTTTTCTCATGCATGTTTTCGATGTAGGAAGATGCCCTTGAACATGGAGATTTGGGACCCATGCGATGGGTACCACGCAGTATTACTTTAAAGGGTCTGCGTTTGCTCACCCAACCTCACCAAACCTCTCAGCCCCAAGAGTGTCCACCCTTATGTCTCATCCAGCTGTGGGTCTAGATATGGTCAATCCAGGTTGCATCACAGCCCCTGAACGCATTGTGTAAGAATTTCGCTCTCTTTCACTGTCTTTGTTTCATGGGTTTTTCAAAGTAATTTATTTTTATAATGGGGTTTAGCTGCTTTTCACTGCTGTGTTTATGCCGCTTTACACCCACTTGACACACTAAGAGAGAGATATCAATACATAGGTTTTAAGATTATTACTAATCAGATATATTCTTGTGCGGTGAATAGCGCGTGTTGAGTCCAGTTCTCTGAGCAAGGAGTAGGTCTTGTCTATTACATATTGGGTTTATGGAACGGTATCTGAGCTAATTTGAAACCCTTGTTTTATGTATCACCCCACCTCACTTTTCCCGTTAAGCAGCCATAGTGTGTTTTCTGCATGTGTGACTCTGTTCTGTTTTGTAATTCAGTTCAAGTGTAACGGTTTTTACATTCCCTCTATAAGTGATACCTTATGAGAAGTGTCCTTTTCTGTGTGACTTATTTCACTTAGAATCGCCGTACCTAAATCCACTCATCATGCTGCTACTAGCCTTATGACATTGATTTCATGGCTGAGTGATATTCCATTGTACATAAGGACCACAACTTCTTTATCCATTTTTCTCTTTCCTGGGATATTGAAGGTGGAATGAAGTGGAGGTCCTTGTCAACAGAGCAGCCCTAAACTTTGGGGTGCTTGTGTCTTGCTGATTTTTCATTTTCCCAATTTATACCCCCATGAGTGGAAGTGCCCTATGCTCTCTAAGCTGTGTTTTTTAGATGTTTCAGGACACACCGTACACTTCTCCAGAGTGGCTGTTGGCAATTTACATCCCGCCCATCAGTGTAGCAAGGCTCCCATTTCTCCATGGCCTGTCCTGCATTTCTGGTTTTGAGACTCTTTTCAGCATGGCCCTTTTGACCGATGGGTAGCGAGTCTTCTTTGTAGCGCTGATTTGCCTTTCCAGGTTGCTTTGTTGGCCAAAAAGGGCGTATGCGTTTTTTCCTGAATATATTCAGGAAAAAACGCATACGCCCTTTTTGGCCAAGGGCATCATTGTCAACGTTTTGCCGCTTTTCATGTGCTTTAAAGGCGATTCGAATCTACCTCCTGAAATCTGTTTCCTGCAATTCTGCCTTGATTTCAAATCCTCTTCTTTGCCTTCCCTCAATATATTTGTGGACGAGAGTTATCATTTATAACTCTGCAGGTTTGTGAATTGCAGTGCCCTGAAGCTCCATTTTACAACTCGCTTTTTTGGGAGCTGGCCGCAAAAGCGCAGGATGGCTTCAGGCCCTGTTCCGGTTCCGGGGGGGAGGATGAGCCTGTGGTTCATTCTTCTTCCTGATGGGAAAATAGAGTGACCTGTGCCTGTCCCAACACCAAGAGCTAGTCTCTCACTGGTTCCCCGTCTACCCGTTCATCCTCAGGACAAATTGCAACCTGTACAGAACAGGAGGTTAAAGGTGCTGATGCTCCAAGTAGGGAGATTGTTAGTAAAGCGGCTGGAATGGCGAACCCGGGCACAAGGAGAAGAGAAATGAGGTGCGTATTAGAAACCTTTCCCCATCACATGGTGTACCATCTTTTTGTTTTCTCATGCTTGTTTTCGATGTAGGAAGATGCCCTTGAACATGGAGATTTGGGACCCATGCGATGGGTACCACGCAGTATTACTTTAAAGGGTCTGCGTTTGCTCACCCAACCTCACCAAACCTCTCAGCCCCAAGAGTGTCCACCCTTATGTCTCATCCAGCTGTGGGTCTAGATATGGTCAATCCAGGTTGCATCACAGCCCCTGAACGCATTGTGTAAGAATTTCGCTCTCTTTCACTGTCTTTGTTTCATGGGTTTTTCAAAGTAATTTATTTTTATAATGGGGTTTAGCTGCTTTTCACTGCTGTGTTTATGCCGCTTTACACCCACTTGACACACTAAGAGAGAGATATCAATACATAGGTTTTAAGATTATTACTAGTCAGATATATTCTTGTGCGGTGAATAGGGCGTGTTGAGTCCAGTTCTCTGAGCAAGGAGTAGGTCTTGTCTATTACATATTGGGTTTATGGAACGGTATCTGAGCTAATTTGAAACCCTTGTTTTATGTATCACCCCACCTCACTTTTCCCGTTAAGCAGCCATAGTGTGTTTTCTGCATGTGTGACTCTGTTCTGTTTTGTAATTCAGTTCAAGTGTAACGGTTTTTACATTCCCTCTATAAGTGATACCTTATGAGAAGTGTCCTTTTCTGTGTGACTTATTTCACTTAGAATCGCCGTACCTAAATCCACTCATCATGCTGCTACTAGCCTTATGACATTGATTTCATGGCTGAGTGATATTCCATTGTACATAAGGACCACAACTTCTTTATCCATTTTTCTCTTTCCTGGGATATTGAAGGTGGAATGAAGTGGAGGTCCTTGTCAACAGAGCAGCCCTAAACTTTGGGGTGCTTGTGTCTTGCTGATTTTTCATTTTCCCAATTTATACCCCCATGAGTGGAAGTGCCCTATGCTCTCTAAGCTGTGTTTTTTAGATGTTTCAGGACACACCGTACACTTCTCCAGAGTGGCTGTTGGCAATTTACATCCCGCCCATCAGTGTAGCAAGGCTCCCATTTCTCCATGGCCTGTCCTGCATTTCTGGTTTTGAGACTCTTTTCAGCATGGCCCTTTTGACCGATGGGTAGCGAGTCTTCTTTGTAGCGCTGATTTGCCTTTCCAGGTTGCTTTGTTGGCCAAAAAGGGCGTATGCGTTTTTTCCTGAATATATTCAGGAAAAAACGCATACGCCCTTTTTGGCCAAGGGCATCATTGTCAACGTTTTGCCGCTTTTCATGTGCTTTAAAGGCGATTCGAATCTACCTCCTGAAATCTGTTTCCTGCAATTCTGCCTTGATTTCAAATCCTCTTCTTTGCCTTCCCTCAATATATTTGTGGACGAGAGTTATCATTTATAACTCTGCAGGTTTGTGAATTGCAGTGCCCTGAAGCTCCATTTTACAACTCGCTTTTTTGGGAGCTGGCCGCAAAAGCGCAGGATGGCTTCAGGCCCTGTTCCGGTTCCGGGGGGGAGGATGAGCCTGTGGTTCATTCTTCTTCCTGATGGGAAAATAGAGTGACCTGTGCCTGTCCCAACACCAAGAGCTAGTCTCTCACTGGTTCCCCGTCTACCCGTTCATCCTCAGGACAAATTGCAACCTGTACAGAACAGGAGGTTAAAGGTGCTGATGCTCCAAGTAGGGAGATTGTTAGTAAAGCGGCTGGAATGGCGAACCCGGGCACAAGGAGAAGAGAAATGAGGTGCGTATTAGAAACCTTTCCCCATCACATGGTGTACCATCTTTTTGTTTTCTCATGCATGTTTTCGATGTAGGAAGATGCCCTTGAACATGGAGATTTGGGACCCATGCGATGGGTACCACGCAGTATTACTTTAAAGGGTCTGCGTTTGCTCACCCAACCTCACCAAACCTCTCAGCCCCAAGAGTGTCCACCCTTATGTCTCATCCAGCTGTGGGTCTAGATATGGTCAATCCAGGTTGCATCACAGCCCCTGAACGCATTGTGTAAGAATTTCGCTCTCTTTCACTGTCTTTGTTTCATGGGTTTTTCAAAGTAATTTATTTTTATAATGGGGTTTAGCTGCTTTTCACTGCTGTGTTTATGCCGCTTTACACCCACTTGACACACTAAGAGAGAGATATCAATACATAGGTTTTAAGATTATTACTAGTCAGATATATTCTTGTGCGGTGAATAGGGCGTGTTGAGTCCAGTTCTCTGAGCAAGGAGTAGGTCTTGTCTATTACATATTGGGTTTATGGAACGGTATCTGAGCTAATTTGAAACCCTTGTTTTATGTATCACCCCACCTCACTTTTCCCGTTAAGCAGCCATAGTGTGTTTTCTGCATGTGTGACTCTGTTCTGTTTTGTAATTCAGTTCAAGTGTAACGGTTTTTACATTCCCTCTATAAGTGATACCTTATGAGAAGTGTCCTTTTCTGTGTGACTTATTTCACTTAGAATCGCCGTACCTAAATCCACTCATCATGCTGCTACTAGCCTTATGACATTGATTTCATGGCTGAGTGATATTCCATTGTACATAAGGACCACAACTTCTTTATCCATTTTTCTCTTTCCTGGGATATTGAAGGTGGAATGAAGTGGAGGTCCTTGTCAACAGAGCAGCCCTAAACTTTGGGGTGCTTGTGTCTTGCTGATTTTTCATTTTCCCAATTTATACCCCCATGAGTGGAAGTGCCCTATGCTCTCTAAGCTGTGTTTTTTAGATGTTTCAGGACACACCGTACACTTCTCCAGAGTGGCTGTTGGCAATTTACATCCCGCCCATCAGTGTAGCAAGGCTCCCATTTCTCCATGGCCTGTCCTGCATTTCTGGTTTTGAGACTCTTTTCAGCATGGCCCTTTTGACCGATGGGTAGCGAGTCTTCTTTGTAGCGCTGATTTGCCTTTCCAGGTTGCTTTGTTGGCCAAAAAGGGCGTATGCGTTTTTTCCTGAATATATTCAGGAAAAAACGCATACGCCCTTTTTGGCCAAGGGCATCATTGTCAACGTTTTGCCGCTTTTCATGTGCTTTAAAGGCGATTCGAATCTACCTCCTGAAATCTGTTTCCTGCAATTCTGCCTTGATTTCAAATCCTCTTCTTTGCCTTCCCTCAATATATTTGTGGACGAGAGTTATCATTTATAACTCTGCAGGTTTGTGAATTGCAGTGCCCTGAAGCTCCATTTTACAACTCGCTTTTTTGGGAGCTGGCCGCAAAAGCGCAGGATGGCTTCAGGCCCTGTTCCGGTTCCGGGGGGGAGGATGAGCCTGTGGTTCATTCTTCTTCCTGATGGGAAAATAGAGTGACCTGTGCCTGTCCCAACACCAAGAGCTAGTCTCTCACTGGTTCCCCGTCTACCCGTTCATCCTCAGGACAAATTGCAACCTGTACAGAACAGGAGGTTAAAGGTGCTGATGCTCCAAGTAGGGAGATTGTTAGTAAAGCGGCTGGAATGGCGAACCCGGGCACAAGGAGAAGAGAAATGAGGTGCGTATTAGAAACCTTTCCCCATCACATGGTGTACCATCTTTTTGTTTTCTCATGCATGTTTTCGATGTAGGAAGATGCCCTTGAACATGGAGATTTGGGACCCATGCGATGGGTACCACGCAGTATTACTTTAAAGGGTCTGCGTTTGCTCACCCAACCTCACCAAACCTCTCAGCCCCAAGAGTGTCCACCCTTATGTCTCATCCAGCTGTGGGTCTAGATATGGTCAATCCAGGTTGCATCACAGCCCCTGAACGCATTGTGTAAGAATTTCGCTCTCTTTCACTGTCTTTGTTTCATGGGTTTTTCAAAGTAATTTATTTTTATAATGGGGTTTAGCTGCTTTTCACTGCTGTGTTTATGCCGCTTTACACCCACTTGACACACTAACAGAGAGATATCAATACATAGGTTTTAAGATTATTACTAGTCAGATATATTCTTGTGCGGTGAATAGGGCGTGTTGAGTCCAGTTCTCTGAGCAAGGAGTAGGTCTTGTCTATTACATATTGGGTTTATGGAACGGTATCTGAGCTAATTTGAAACCCTTGTTTTATGTATCACCCCACCTCACTTTTCCCGTTAAGCAGCCATAGTGTGTTTTCTGCATGTGTGACTCTGTTCTGTTTTGTAATTCAGTTCAAGTGTAACGGTTTTTACATTCCCTCTATAAGTGATACCTTATGAGAAGTGTCCTTTTCTGTGTGACTTATTTCACTTAGAATCGCCGTACCTAAATCCACTCATCATGCTGCTACTAGCCTTATGACATTGATTTCATGGCTGAGTGATATTCCATTGTACATAAGGACCACAACTTCTTTATCCATTTTTCTCTTTCCTGGGATATTGAAGGTGGAATGAAGTGGAGGTCCTTGTCAACAGAGCAGCCCTAAACTTTGGGGTGCTTGTGTCTTGCTGATTTTTCATTTTCCCAATTTATACCCCCATGAGTGGAAGTGCCCTATGCTCTCTAAGCTGTGTTTTTTAGATGTTTCAGGACACACCGTACACTTCTCCAGAGTGGCTGTTGGCAATTTACATCCCGCCCATCAGTGTAGCAAGGCTCCCATTTCTCCATGGCCTGTCCTGCATTTCTGGTTTTGAGACTTTTTTCAGCATGGCCCTTTTGACCGATGGGTAGCGAGTCTTCTTTGTAGCGCTGATTTGCCTTTCCAGGTTGCTTTGTTGGCCAAAAAGGGCGTATGCGTTTTTTCCTGAATATATTCAGGACAAAACGCATACGCCCTTTTTGGCCAAGGGCATCATTGTCAACGTTTTGCCGCTTTTCATGTGCTTTAAAGGCGATTCGAATCTACCTCCTGAAATCTGTTTCCTGCAATTCTGCCTTGATTTCAAATCCTCTTCTTTGCCTTCCCTCAATATATTTGTGGACGAGAGTTATCATTTATAACTCTGCAGGTTTGTGAATTGCAGTGCCCTGAAGCTCCATTTTACAACTCGCTTTTTTGGGAGCTGGCCGCAAAAGTGCAGGATGGCTTCAGGCCCTGTTCCGGTTCCGGGGGGGAGGATGAGCCTGTGGTTCATTCTTCTTCCTGATGGGAAAATAGAGTGACCTGTGCCTGTCCCAACACCAAGAGCTAGTCTCTCACTGGTTCCCCGTCTACTCGTTCATCCTCAGGACAAATTGCAACCTGTACAGAACAGGAGGTTAAAGGTGCTGATGCTCCAAGTAGGGAGATTGTTAGTAAAGCGGCTGGAATGGCGAACCCGGGCACAAGGAGAAGAGAAATGAGGTGCGTATTAGAAACCTTTCCCCATCACATGGTGTACCATCTTTTTGTTTTCTCATGCATGTTTTCGATGTAGGAAGATGCCCTTGAACATGGAGATTTGGGACCCATGCGATGGGTACCACGCAGTATTACTTTAAAGGGTCTGCGTTTGCTCACCCAACCTCACCAAACCTCTCAGCCCCAAGAGTGTCCACCCTTATGTCTCATCCAGCTGTGGGTCTAGATATGGTCAATCCAGGTTGCATCACAGCCCCTGAACGCATTGTGTAAGAATTTCGCTCTCTTTCACTGTCTTTGTTTCATGGGTTTTTCAAAGTAATTTATTTTTATAATGGGGTTTAGCTGCTTTTCACTGCTGTGTTTATGCCGCTTTACACCCACTTGACACACTAAGAGAGAGATATCAATACATAGGTTTTAAGATTATTACTAGTCAGATATATTCTTGTGCGGTGAATAGGGCGTGTTGAGTCCAGTTCTCTGAGCAAGGAGTAGGTCTTGTCTATTACATATTGGGTTTATGGAACGGTATCTGAGCTAATTTGAAACCCTTGTTTTATGTATCACCCCACCTCACTTTTCCCGTTAAGCAGCCATAGTGTGTTTTCTGCATGTGTGACTCTGTTCTGTTTTGTAATTCAGTTCAAGTGTAACGGTTTTTACATTCCCTCTATAAGTGATACCTTATGAGAAGTGTCCTTTTCTGTGTGACTTATTTCACTTAGAATCGCCGTACCTAAATCCACTCATCATGCTGCTACTAGCCTTATGACATTGATTTCATGGCTGAGTGATATTCCATTGTACATAAGGACCACAACTTCTTTATCCATTTTTCTCTTTCCTGGGATATTGAAGGTGGAATGAAGTGGAGGTCCTTGTCAACAGAGCAGCCCTAAACTTTGGGGTGCTTGTGTCTTGCTGATTTTTCATTTTCCCAATTTATACCCCCATGAGTGGAAGTGCCCTATGCTCTCTAAGCTGTGTTTTTTAGATGTTTCAGGACACACCGTACACTTCTCCAGAGTGGCTGTTGGCAATTTACATCCCGCCCATCAGTGTAGCAAGGCTCCCATTTCTCCATGGCCTGTCCTGCATTTCTGGTTTTGAGACTCTTTTCAGCATGGCCCTTTTGACCGATGGGTAGCGAGTCTTCTTTGTAGCGCTGATTTGCCTTTCCAGGTTGCTTTGTTGGCCAAAAAGGGCGTATGCGTTTTTTCCTGAATATATTCAGGAAAAAACGCATACGCCCTTTTTGGCCAAGGGCATCATTGTCAACGTTTTGCCGCTTTTCATGTGCTTTAAAGGCGATTCGAATCTACCTCCTGAAATCTGTTTCCTGCAATTCTGCCTTGATTTCAAATCCTCTTCTTTGCCTTCCCTCAATATATTTGTGGACGAGAGTTATCATTTATAACTCTGCAGGTTTGTGAATTGCAGTGCCCTGAAGCTCCATTTTACAACTCGCTTTTTTGGGAGCTGGCCGCAAAAGCGCAGGATGGCTTCAGGCCCTGTTCCGGTTCCGGGGGGGAGGATGAGCCTGTGGTTCATTCTTCTTCCTGATGGGAAAATAGAGTGACCTGTGCCTGTCCCAACACCAAGAGCTAGTCTCTCACTGGTTCCCCGTCTACCCGTTCATCCTCAGGACAAATTGCAACCTGTACGGAACAGGAGGTTAAAGGTGCTGATGCTCCAAGTAGGGAGATTGTTAGTAAAGCGGCTGGAATGGCGAACCCGGGCACAAGGAGAAGAGAAATGAGGTGCGTGTTAGAAACCTTTCCCCATCACATGGTGTACCATCTTTTTGTTTTCTCATGCATGTTTTCGATGTAGGAAGATGCCCTTGAACATGGAGATTTGGGACCCATGCGATGGGTACCACGCAGTATTACTTTAAAGGGTCTGCGTTTGCTCACCCAACCTCACCAAACCTCTCAGCCCCAAGAGTGTCCACCCTTATGTCTCATCCAGCTGTGGGTCTAGATATGGTCAATCCAGGTTGCATCACAGCCCCTGAACGCATTGTGTAAGAATTTCGCTCTCTTTCACTGTCTTTGTTTCATGGGTTTTTCAAAGTAATTTATTTTTATAATGGGGTTTAGCTGCTTTTCACTGCTGTGTTTATGCCGCTTTACACCCACTTGACACACTAACAGAGAGATATCAATACATAGGTTTTAAGATTATTACTAGTCAGATATATTCTTGTGCGGTGAATAGGGCGTGTTGAGTCCAGTTCTCTGAGCAAGGAGTAGGTCTTGTCTATTACATATTGGGTTTATGGAACGGTATCTGAGCTAATTTGAAACCCTTGTTTTATGTATCACCCCACCTCACTTTTCCCGTTAAGCAGCCATAGTGTGTTTTCTGCATGTGTGACTCTGTTCTGTTTTGTAATTCAGTTCAAGTGTAACGGTTTTTACATTCCCTCTATAAGTGATACCTTATGAGAAGTGTCCTTTTCTGTGTGACTTATTTCACTTAGAATCGCCGTACCTAAATCCACTCATCATGCTGCTACTAGCCTTATGACATTGATTTCATGGCTGAGTGATATTCCATTGTACATAAGGACCACAACTTCTTTATCCATTTTTCTCTTTCCTGGGATATTGAAGGTGGAATGAAGTGGAGGTCCTTGTCAACAGAGCAGCCCTAAACTTTGGGGTGCTTGTGTCTTGCTGATTTTTCATTTTCCCAATTTATACCCCCATGAGTGGAAGTGCCCTATGCTCTCTAAGCTGTGTTTTTTAGATGTTTCAGGACACACCGTACACTTCTCCAGAGTGGCTGTTGGCAATTTACATCCCGCCCATCAGTGTAGCAAGGCTCCCATTTCTCCATGGCCTGTCCTGCATTTCTGGTTTTGAGACTCTTTTCAGCATGGCCCTTTTGACCGATGGGTAGCGAGTCTTCTTTGTAGCGCTGATTTGCCTTTCCAGGTTGCTTTGTTGGCCAAAAAGGGCGTATGCGTTTTTTCCTGAATATATTCAGGAAAAAACGCATACGCCCTTTTTGGCCAAGGGCATCATTGTCAACGTTTTGCCGCTTTTCATGTGCTTTAAAGGCGATTCGAATCTACCTCCTGAAATCTGTTTCCTGCAATTCTGCCTTGATTTCAAATCCTCTTCTTTGCCTTCCCTCAATATATTTGTGGACGAGAGTTATCATTTATAACTCTGCAGGTTTGTGAATTGCAGTGCCCTGAAGCTCCATTTTACAACTCGCTTTTTTGGGAGCTGGCCGCAAAAGCGCAGGATGGCTTCAGGCCCTGTTCCGGTTCCGGGGGGGAGGATGAGCCTGTGGTTCATTCTTCTTCCTGATGGGAAAATAGAGTGACCTGTGCCTGTCCCAACACCAAGAGCTAGTCTCTCACTGGTTCCCCGTCTACCCGTTCATCCTCAGGACAAATTGCAACCTGTACAGAACAGGAGGTTAAAGGTGCTGATGCTCCAAGTAGGGAGATTGTTAGTAAAGCGGCTGGAATGGCGAACCCGGGCACAAGGAGAAGAGAAATGAGGTGCGTATTAGAAACCTTTCCCCATCACATGGTGTACCATCTTTTTGTTTTCTCATGCATGTTTTCGATGTAGGAAGATGCCCTTGAACATGGAGATTTGGGACCCATGCGATGGGTACCACGCAGTATTACTTTAAAGGGTCTGCGTTTGCTCACCCAACCTCACCAAACCTCTCAGCCCCAAGAGTGTCCACCCTTATGTCTCATCCAGCTGTGGGTCTAGATATGGTCAATCCAGGTTGCATCACAGCCCCTGAACGCATTGTGTAAGAATTTCGCTCTCTTTCACTGTCTTTGTTTCATGGGTTTTTCAAAGTAATTTATTTTTATAATGGGGTTTAGCTGCTTTTCACTGCTGTGTTTATGCCGCTTTACACCCACTTGACACACTAACAGAGAGATATCAATACATAGGTTTTAAGATTATTACTAGTCAGATATATTCTTGTGCGGTGAATAGGGCGTGTTGAGTCCAGTTCTCTGAGCAAGGAGTAGGTCTTGTCTATTACATATTGGGTTTATGGAACGGTATCTGAGCTAATTTGAAACCCTTGTTTTATGTATCACCCCACCTCACTTTTCCCGTTAAGCAGCCATAGTGTGTTTTCTGCATGTGTGACTCTGTTCTGTTTTGTAATTCAGTTCAAGTGTAACGGTTTTTACATTCCCTCTATAAGTGATACCTTATGAGAAGTGTCCTTTTCTGTGTGACTTATTTCACTTAGAATCGCCGTACCTAAATCCACTCATCATGCTGCTACTAGCCTTATGACATTGATTTCATGGCTGAGTGATATTCCATTGTACATAAGGACCACAACTTCTTTATCCATTTTTCTCTTTCCTGGGATATTGAAGGTGGAATGAAGTGGAGGTCCTTGTCAACAGAGCAGCCCTAAACTTTGGGGTGCTTGTGTCTTGCTGATTTTTCATTTTCCCAATTTATACCCCCATGAGTGGAAGTGCCCTATGCTCTCTAAGCTGTGTTTTTTAGATGTTTCAGGACACACCGTACACTTCTCCAGAGTGGCTGTTGGCAATTTACATCCCGCCCATCAGTGTAGCAAGGCTCCCATTTCTCCATGGCCTGTCCTGCATTTCTGGTTTTGAGACTTTTTTCAGCATGGCCCTTTTGACCGATGGGTAGCGAGTCTTCTTTGTAGCGCTGATTTGCCTTTCCAGGTTGCTTTGTTGGCCAAAAAGGGCGTATGCGTTTTTTCCTGAATATATTCAGGACAAAACGCATACGCCCTTTTTGGCCAAGGGCATCATTGTCAACGTTTTGCCGCTTTTCATGTGCTTTAAAGGCGATTCGAATCTACCTCCTGAAATCTGTTTCCTGCAATTCTGCCTTGATTTCAAATCCTCTTCTTTGCCTTCCCTCAATATATTTGTGGACGAGAGTTATCATTTATAACTCTGCAGGTTTGTGAATTGCAGTGCCCTGAAGCTCCATTTTACAACTCGCTTTTTTGGGAGCTGGCCGCAAAAGTGCAGGATGGCTTCAGGCCCTGTTCCGGTTCCGGGGGGGAGGATGAGCCTGTGGTTCATTCTTCTTCCTGATGGGAAAATAGAGTGACCTGTGCCTGTCCCAACACCAAGAGCTAGTCTCTCACTGGTTCCCCGTCTACTCGTTCATCCTCAGGACAAATTGCAACCTGTACAGAACAGGAGGTTAAAGGTGCTGATGCTCCAAGTAGGGAGATTGTTAGTAAAGCGGCTGGAATGGCGAACCCGGGCACAAGGAGAAGAGAAATGAGGTGCGTATTAGAAACCTTTCCCCATCACATGGTGTACCATCTTTTTGTTTTCTCATGCATGTTTTCTATGTAGGAAGATGCCCTTGAACATGGAGATTTGGGACCCATGCGATGGGTACCACGCAGTATTACTTTAAAGGGTCTGCGTTTGCTCACCCAACCTCACCAAACCTCTCAGCCCCAAGAGTGTCCACCCTTATGTCTCATCCAGCTGTGGGTCTAGATATGGTCAATCCAGGTTGCATCACAGCCCCTGAACGCATTGTGTAAGAATTTCGCTCTCTTTCACTGTCTTTGTTTCATGGGTTTTTCAAAGTAATTTATTTTTATAATGGGGTTTAGCTGCTTTTCACTGCTGTGTTTATGCCGCTTTACACCCACTTGACACACTAAGAGAGAGATATCAATACATAGGTTTTAAGATTATTACTAGTCAGATATATTCTTGTGCGGTGAATAGGGCGTGTTGAGTCCAGTTCTCTGAGCAAGGAGTAGGTCTTGTCTATTACATATTGGGTTTATGGAACGGTATCTGAGCTAATTTGAAACCCTTGTTTTATGTATCACCCCACCTCACTTTTCCCGTTAAGCAGCCATAGTGTGTTTTCTGCATGTGTGACTCTGTTCTGTTTTGTAATTCAGTTCAAGTGTAACGGTTTTTACATTCCCTCTATAAGTGATACCTTATGAGAAGTGTCCTTTTCTGTGTGACTTATTTCACTTAGAATCGCCGTACCTAAATCCACTCATCATGCTGCTACTAGCCTTATGACATTGATTTCATGGCTGAGTGATATTCCATTGTACATAAGGACCACAACTTCTTTATCCATTTTTCTCTTTCCTGGGATATTGAAGGTGGAATGAAGTGGAGGTCCTTGTCAACAGAGCAGCCCTAAACTTTGGGGTGCTTGTGTCTTGCTGATTTTTCATTTTCCCAATTTATACCCCCATGAGTGGAAGTGCCCTATGCTCTCTAAGCTGTGTTTTTTAGATGTTTCAGGACACACCGTACACTTCTCCAGAGTGGCTGTTGGCAATTTACATCCCGCCCATCAGTGTAGCAAGGCTCCCATTTCTCCATGGCCTGTCCTGCATTTCTGGTTTTGAGACTCTTTTCAGCATGGCCCTTTTGACCGATGGGTAGCGAGTCTTCTTTGTAGCGCTGATTTGCCTTTCCAGGTTGCTTTGTTGGCCAAAAAGGGCGTATGCGTTTTTTCCTGAATATATTCAGGAAAAAACGCATACGCCCTTTTTGGCCAAGGGCATCATTGTCAACGTTTTGCCGCTTTTCATGTGCTTTAAAGGCGATTCGAATCTACCTCCTGAAATCTGTTTCCTGCAATTCTGCCTTGATTTCAAATCCTCTTCTTTGCCTTCCCTCAATATATTTGTGGACGAGAGTTATCATTTATAACTCTGCAGGTTTGTGAATTGCAGTGCCCTGAAGCTCCATTTTACAACTCGCTTTTTTGGGAGCTGGCCGCAAAAGCGCAGGATGGCTTCAGGCCCTGTTCCGGTTCCGGGGGGGAGGATGAGCCTGTGGTTCATTCTTCTTCCTGATGGGAAAATAGAGTGACCTGTGCCTGTCCCAACACCAAGAGCTAGTCTCTCACTGGTTCCCCGTCTACCCGTTCATCCTCAGGACAAATTGCAACCTGTACAGAACAGGAGGTTAAAGGTGCTGATGCTCCAAGTAGGGAGATTGTTAGTAAAGCGGCTGGAATGGCGAACCCGGGCACAAGGAGAAGAGAAATGAGGTGCGTATTAGAAACCTTTCCCCATCACATGGTGTACCATCTTTTTGTTTTCTCATGCATGTTTTCGATGTAGGAAGATGCCCTTGAACATGGAGATTTGGGACCCATGCGATGGGTACCACGCAGTATTACTTTAAAGGGTCTGCGTTTGCTCACCCAACCTCACCAAACCTCTCAGCCCCAAGAGTGTCCACCCTTATGTCTCATCCAGCTGTGGGTCTAGATATGGTCAATCCAGGTTGCATCACAGCCCCTGAACGCATTGTGTAAGAATTTCGCTCTCTTTCACTGTCTTTGTTTCATGGGTTTTTCAAAGTAATTTATTTTTATAATGGGGTTTAGCTGCTTTTCACTGCTGTGTTTATGCCGCTTTACACCCACTTGACACACTAACAGAGAGATATCAATACATAGGTTTTAAGATTATTACTAGTCAGATATATTCTTGTGCGGTGAATAGGGCGTGTTGAGTCCAGTTCTCTGAGCAAGGAGTAGGTCTTGTCTATTACATATTGGGTTTATGGAACGGTATCTGAGCTAATTTGAAACCCTTGTTTTATGTATCACCCCACCTCACTTTTCCCGTTAAGCAGCCATAGTGTGTTTTCTGCATGTGTGACTCTGTTCTGTTTTGTAATTCAGTTCAAGTGTAACGGTTTTTACATTCCCTCTATAAGTGATACCTTATGAGAAGTGTCCTTTTCTGTGTGACTTATTTCACTTAGAATCGCCGTACCTAAATCCACTCATCATGCTGCTACTAGCCTTATGACATTGATTTCATGGCTGAGTGATATTCCATTGTACATAAGGACCACAACTTCTTTATCCATTTTTCTCTTTCCTGGGATATTGAAGGTGGAATGAAGTGGAGGTCCTTGTCAACAGAGCAGCCCTAAACTTTGGGGTGCTTGTGTCTTGCTGATTTTTCATTTTCCCAATTTATACCCCCATGAGTGGAAGTGCCCTATGCTCTCTAAGCTGTGTTTTTTAGATGTTTCAGGACACACCGTACACTTCTCCAGAGTGGCTGTTGGCAATTTACATCCCGCCCATCAGTGTAGCAAGGCTCCCATTTCTCCATGGCCTGTCCTGCATTTCTGGTTTTGAGACTTTTTTCAGCATGGCCCTTTTGACCGATGGGTAGCGAGTCTTCTTTGTAGCGCTGATTTGCCTTTCCAGGTTGCTTTGTTGGCCAAAAAGGGCGTATGCGTTTTTTCCTGAATATATTCAGGACAAAACGCATACGCCCTTTTTGGCCAAGGGCATCATTGTCAACGTTTTGCCGCTTTTCATGTGCTTTAAAGGCGATTCGAATCTACCTCCTGAAATCTGTTTCCTGCAATTCTGCCTTGATTTCAAATCCTCTTCTTTGCCTTCCCTCAATATATTTGTGGACGAGAGTTATCATTTATAACTCTGCAGGTTTGTGAATTGCAGTGCCCTGAAGCTCCATTTTACAACTCGCTTTTTTGGGAGCTGGCCGCAAAAGTGCAGGATGGCTTCAGGCCCTGTTCCGGTTCCGGGGGGGAGGATGAGCCTGTGGTTCATTCTTCTTCCTGATGGGAAAATAGAGTGACCTGTGCCTGTCCCAACACCAAGAGCTAGTCTCTCACTGGTTCCCCGTCTACTCGTTCATCCTCAGGACAAATTGCAACCTGTACAGAACAGGAGGTTAAAGGTGCTGATGCTCCAAGTAGGGAGATTGTTAGTAAAGCGGCTGGAATGGCGAACCCGGGCACAAGGAGAAGAGAAATGAGGTGCGTATTAGAAACCTTTCCCCATCACATGGTGTACCATCTTTTTGTTTTCTCATGCATGTTTTCTATGTAGGAAGATGCCCTTGAACATGGAGATTTGGGACCCATGCGATGGGTACCACGCAGTATTACTTTAAAGGGTCTGCGTTTGCTCACCCAACCTCACCAAACCTCTCAGCCCCAAGAGTGTCCACCCTTATGTCTCATCCAGCTGTGGGTCTAGATATGGTCAATCCAGGTTGCATCACAGCCCCTGAACGCATTGTGTAAGAATTTCGCTCTCTTTCACTGTCTTTGTTTCATGGGTTTTTCAAAGTAATTTATTTTTATAATGGGGTTTAGCTGCTTTTCACTGCTGTGTTTATGCCGCTTTACACCCACTTGACACACTAAGAGAGAGATATCAATACATAGGTTTTAAGATTATTACTAGTCAGATATATTCTTGTGCGGTGAATAGGGCGTGTTGAGTCCAGTTCTCTGAGCAAGGAGTAGGTCTTGTCTATTACATATTGGGTTTATGGAACGGTATCTGAGCTAATTTGAAACCCTTGTTTTATGTATCACCCCACCTCACTTTTCCCGTTAAGCAGCCATAGTGTGTTTTCTGCATGTGTGACTCTGTTCTGTTTTGTAATTCAGTTCAAGTGTAACGGTTTTTACATTCCCTCTATAAGTGATACCTTATGAGAAGTGTCCTTTTCTGTGTGACTTATTTCACTTAGAATCGCCGTACCTAAATCCACTCATCATGCTGCTACTAGCCTTATGACATTGATTTCATGGCTGAGTGATATTCCATTGTACATAAGGACCACAACTTCTTTATCCATTTTTCTCTTTCCTGGGATATTGAAGGTGGAATGAAGTGGAGGTCCTTGTCAACAGAGCAGCCCTAAACTTTGGGGTGCTTGTGTCTTGCTGATTTTTCATTTTCCCAATTTATACCCCCATGAGTGGAAGTGCCCTATGCTCTCTAAGCTGTGTTTTTTAGATGTTTCAGGACACACCGTACACTTCTCCAGAGTGGCTGTTGGCAATTTACATCCCGCCCATCAGTGTAGCAAGGCTCCCATTTCTCCATGGCCTGTCCTGCATTTCTGGTTTTGAGACTCTTTTCAGCATGGCCCTTTTGACCGATGGGTAGCGAGTCTTCTTTGTAGCGCTGATTTGCCTTTCCAGGTTGCTTTGTTGGCCAAAAAGGGCGTATGCGTTTTTTCCTGAATATATTCAGGAAAAAACGCATACGCCCTTTTTGGCCAAGGGCATCATTGTCAACGTTTTGCCGCTTTTCATGTGCTTTAAAGGCGATTCGAATCTACCTCCTGAAATCTGTTTCCTGCAATTCTGCCTTGATTTCAAATCCTCTTCTTTGCCTTCCCTCAATATATTTGTGGACGAGAGTTATCATTTATAACTCTGCAGGTTTGTGAATTGCAGTGCCCTGAAGCTCCATTTTACAACTCGCTTTTTTGGGAGCTGGCCGCAAAAGCGCAGGATGGCTTCAGGCCCTGTTCCGGTTCCGGGGGGGAGGATGAGCCTGTGGTTCATTCTTCTTCCTGATGGGAAAATAGAGTGACCTGTGCCTGTCCCAACACCAAGAGCTAGTCTCTCACTGGTTCCCCGTCTACCCGTTCATCCTCAGGACAAATTGCAACCTGTACGGAACAGGAGGTTAAAGGTGCTGATGCTCCAAGTAGGGAGATTGTTAGTAAAGCGGCTGGAATGGCGAACCCGGGCACAAGGAGAAGAGAAATGAGGTGCGTGTTAGAAACCTTTCCCCATCACATGGTGTACCATCTTTTTGTTTTCTCATGCATGTTTTCGATGTAGGAAGATGCCCTTGAACATGGAGATTTGGGACCCATGCGATGGGTACCACGCAGTATTACTTTAAAGGGTCTGCGTTTGCTCACCCAACCTCACCAAACCTCTCAGCCCCAAGAGTGTCCACCCTTATGTCTCATCCAGCTGTGGGTCTAGATATGGTCAATCCAGGTTGCATCACAGCCCCTGAACGCATTGTGTAAGAATTTCGCTCTCTTTCACTGTCTTTGTTTCATGGGTTTTTCAAAGTAATTTATTTTTATAATGGGGTTTAGCTGCTTTTCACTGCTGTGTTTATGCCGCTTTACACCCACTTGACACACTAACAGAGAGATATCAATACATAGGTTTTAAGATTATTACTAGTCAGATATATTCTTGTGCGGTGAATAGGGCGTGTTGAGTCCAGTTCTCTGAGCAAGGAGTAGGTCTTGTCTATTACATATTGGGTTTATGGAACGGTATCTGAGCTAATTTGAAACCCTTGTTTTATGTATCACCCCACCTCACTTTTCCCGTTAAGCAGCCATAGTGTGTTTTCTGCATGTGTGACTCTGTTCTGTTTTGTAATTCAGTTCAAGTGTAACGGTTTTTACATTCCCTCTATAAGTGATACCTTATGAGAAGTGTCCTTTTCTGTGTGACTTATTTCACTTAGAATCGCCGTACCTAAATCCACTCATCATGCTGCTACTAGCCTTATGACATTGATTTCATGGCTGAGTGATATTCCATTGTACATAAGGACCACAACTTCTTTATCCATTTTTCTCTTTCCTGGGATATTGAAGGTGGAATGAAGTGGAGGTCCTTGTCAACAGAGCAGCCCTAAACTTTGGGGTGCTTGTGTCTTGCTGATTTTTCATTTTCCCAATTTATACCCCCATGAGTGGAAGTGCCCTATGCTCTCTAAGCTGTGTTTTTTAGATGTTTCAGAACACACCGTACACTTCTCCAGAGTGGCTGTTGGCAATTTACATCCCGCCCATCAGTGTAGCAAGGCTCCCATTTCTCCATGGCCTGTCCTGCATTTCTGGTTTTGAGACTTTTTTCAGCATGGCCCTTTTGACCGATGGGTAGCGAGTCTTCTTTGTAGCGCTGATTTGCCTTTCGAGGTTGCTTTGTTGGCCAAAAAGGGCGTATGCGTTTTTTCCTGAATATATTCAGGAAAAAACGCATACGCCCTTTTTGGCCAAGGGCATCATTGTCAACGTTTTGCCGCTTTTCATGTGCTTTAAAGGCGATTCGAATCTACCTCCTGAAATCTGTTTCCTGCAATTCTGCCTTGATTTCAAATCCTCTTCTTTGCCTTCCCTCAATATATTTGTGGACGAGAGTTATCATTTATAACTCTGCAGGTTTGTGAATTGCAGTGCCCTGAAGCTCCATTTTACAACTCGCTTTTTTGGGAGCTGGCCGCAAAAGCGCAGGATGGCTTCAGGCCCTGTTCCGGTTCCGGGGGGGAGGATGAGCCTGTGGTTAATTCTTCTTCCTGATGGGAAAATAGAGTGACCTGTGCCTGTCCCAACACCAAGAGCTAGTCTCTCCCTGGTTCCCCGTCTACCCGTTCATCCTCAGGACAAATTGCAACCTGTACAGAACAGGAGGTTAAAGGTGCTGATGCTCCAAGTAGGGAGATTGTTAGTAAAGCGGCTGGAATGGCGAACCCGGGCACAAGGAGAAGAGAAATGAGGTGCGTATTAGAAACCTTTCCCCATCACATGGTGTACCATCTTTTTGTTTTCTCATGCATGTTTTCGATGTAGGAAGATGCCCTTGAACATGGAGATTTGGGACCCATGCGATGGGTACCACGCAGTATTACTTTAAAGGGTCTGCGTTTGCTCACCCAACCTCACCAAACCTCTCAGCCCCAAGAGTGTCCACCCTTATGTCTCATCCAGCTGTGGGTCTAGATATGGTCAATCCAGGTTGCATCACAGCCCCTGAACGCATTGTGTAAGAATTTCGCTCTCTTTCACTGTCTTTGTTTCATGGGTTTTTCAAAGTAATTTATTTTTATAATGGGGTTTAGCTGCTTTTCACTGCTGTGTTTATGCCGCTTTACACCCACTTGACACACTAACAGAGAGATATCAATACATAGGTTTTAAGATTATTACTAGTCAGATATATTCTTGTGCGGTGAATAGGGCGTGTTGAGTCCAGTTCTCTGAGCAAGGAGTAGGTCTTGTCTATTACATATTGGGTTTATGGAACGGTATCTGAGCTAATTTGAAACCCTTGTTTTATGTATCACCCCACCTCACTTTTCCCGTTAAGCAGCCATAGTGTGTTTTCTGCATGTGTGACTCTGTTCTGTTTTGTAATTCAGTTCAAGTGTAACGGTTTTTACATTCCCTCTATAAGTGATACCTTATGAGAAGTGTCCTTTTCTGTGTGACTTATTTCACTTAGAATCGCCGTACCTAAATCCACTCATCATGCTGCTACTAGCCTTATGACATTGATTTCATGGCTGAGTGATATTCCATTGTACATAAGGACCACAACTTCTTTATCCATTTTTCTCTTTCCTGGGATATTGAAGGTGGAATGAAGTGGAGGTCCTTGTCAACAGAGCAGCCCTAAACTTTGGGGTGCTTGTGTCTTGCTGATTTTTCATTTTCCCAATTTATACCCCCATGAGTGGAAGTGCCCTATGCTCTCTAAGCTGTGTTTTTTAGATGTTTCAGGACACACCGTACTCTTCTCCAGAGTGGCTGTTGGCAATTTACATCCCGCCCATCAGTGTAGCAAGGCTCCCATTTCTCCATGGCCTGTCCTGCATTTCTGGTTTTGAGACTTTTTTCAGCATGGCCCTTTTGACCGATGGGTAGCGAGTCTTCTTTGTAGCGCTGATTTGCCTTTCCAGGTTGCTTTGTTGGCCAAAAAGGGCGTATGCGTTTTTTCCTGAATATATTCAGGAAAAAACGCATGCGCCCTTTTTGGCCAAGGGCATCATTGTCAACGTTTTGCCGCTTTTCATGTGCTTTAAAGGCGATTCGAATCTACCTCCTGAAATCTGTTTCCTGCAATTCTGCCTTGATTTCAAATCCTCTTCTTTGCCTTCCCTCAATATATTTGTGGACGAGAGTTATCATTTATAACTCTGCAGGTTTGTGAATTGCAGTGCCCTGAAGCTCCATTTTACAACTCGCTTTTTTGGGAGCTGGCCGCAAAAGTGCAGGATGGCTTCAGGCCCTGTTCCGGTTCCGGGGGGGAGGATGAGCCTGTGGTTCATTCTTCTTCCTGATGGGAAAATAGAGTGACCTGTGCCTGTCCCAACACCAAGAGCTAGTCTCTCACTGGTTCCCCGTCTACCCGTTCATCCTCAGGACAAATTGCAACCTGTACAGAACAGGAGGTTAAAGGTGCTGATGCTCCAAGTAGGGAGATTGTTAGTAAAGCGGCTGGAATGGCGAACCCGGGCACAAGGAGAAGAGAAATGAGGTGCGTATTAGAAACCTTTCCCCATCACATGGTGTACCATCTTTTTGTTTTCTCATGCATGTTTTCGATGTAGGAAGATGCCCTTGAACATGGAGATTTGGGACCCATGCGATGGGTACCACGCAGTATTACTTTAAAGGGTCTGCGTTTGCTCACCCAACCTCACCAAACCTCTCAGCCCCAAGAGTGTCCACCCTTATGTCTCATCCAGCTGTGGGTCTAGATATGGTCAATCCAGGCTGCATCACAGCCCCTGAACGCATTGTGTAAGAATTTCTTTCTCTTTTACTGTCTTTGTTTCATGGGTTTGTAAAAGTAATTTATTTTTATAATGGGGTTTAGCTGCTTTTCACTGCTGTGTTTATGCCGCTTTACACCCACTTGACACACTAACAGAGAGATATCAATACATAGGTTTTAAGATTATTACTAGTCAGATATATTCTTGTGCGGTGAATAGGGCGTGTTGAGTCCAGTTCTCTGAGCAAGGAGTAGGTCTTGTCTATTACATATTGGGTTTATGGAACGGTATCTGAGCTAATTGGAAACCCTTGTTTTATGTATCACCCCACCTCACCTTTCCCGTTAAGCAGCCATAGTGTGTTTTCTGCATGTGTGACTCTGTTCTGTTTTGTAATTCAGTTCAAGTGTAACGGTTTTTACATTCCCTCTATAAGTGATACCTTATGAGAAGTATCCTTTTCTGTGTGACTTATTTCACTTAGAATCGCCGTACCTAAATCCACTCATCATGCTGCTACTAGCCTTATGACATTGATTTCATGGCTGAGTGATATTCCATTGTACATAAGGACCACAACTTCTTTATCCATTTTTCTCTTTCCTGGGATATTGAAGGTGGAATGAAGTGGAGGTCCTTGTCAACAGAGCAGCCCTAAACTTTGGGGTGCTTGTGTCTTGCTGATTTTTCATTTTCCCAATTTATACCCCCATGAGTGGAAGTGCCCTATGCTCTCTAAGCTGTGTTTTTTAGATGTTTCAGGACACACCGTACACTTCTCCAGAGTGGCTGTTGGCAATTTACATCCCGCCCATCAGTGTAGCAAGGCTCCCATTTCTCCATGGCCTGTCCTGCATTTCTGGTTTTGAGACTTTTTTCAGCATGGCCCTTTTGACCGATGGGTAGCGAGTCTTCTTTGTAGCGCTGATTTGCCTTTCCAGGTTGCTTGGTTGGCCAAAAAGGGCGTATGCGTTTTTTCCTGAATATATTCAGGTAAAAACGCATACGCCCTTTTTGGCCAAGGGCATCATTGTCAACGTTTTGCTGCTTTTCATGTGCTTTAAAGGCGATTCGAATCTACCTCCTGAAATCTGTTTCCTGCAATTCTGCCTTGATTTCAAATCCTCTTCTTTGCCTTCCCTCAATATATTTGTGGACGAGAGTTATCATTTATAACTCTGCAGGTTTGTGAATTGCAGTGCCCTGAAGCTCCATTTTACAACTCGCTTTTTTGGGAGCTGGCCGCAAAAGCGCAGGATGGCTTCAGGCCCTGTTCTGGTTCCGGGGGGGAGGATGAGCCTGTGGTTAATTCTTCTTCCTGATGGGAAAATAGAGTGACCTGTGCCTGTCCCAACACCAAGAGCTAGTCTCTCACTGGTTCCCCGTCTACCCGTTCATCCTCAGGACAAATTGCAACCTGTACGGAACAGGAGGTTAAAGGTGCTGATGCTCCAAGTAGGGAGATTATTAGTAAAGCGGCTGGAATGGCGAACCCGGGCACAAGGAGAAGAGAAATGAGGTGTGTTTTAGAAACCTTTCCCCATCACATGGTGTACCATCTTTTTGTTTTCTCATGCATGTTTTCGATGTAGGAAGATGCCCTTGAACATGGAGATTTGCGACCCATGCGATGGGTACCACGCAGTATTACTTTAAAGGGTCTGCGTTTGCTCACCCAACCTCACCAAACCTCTCAGCCCCAAGAGTGTCCACCCTTATGTCTCATCCAGCTGTGGGTCTAGATATGGTCAATCCAGGTTGCATCACAGCCCCTGAACGCATTGTGTAAGAATTTCTCTCTCTTTTACTGTCTTTGTTTCATGGGTTTGTAAAAGTAATTTATTTTTATAATGGGGTTTAGCTGCTTTTCACTGCTGTGTTTATGCCGCTTTACACCCACTTGACACACTAAGAGAGAGATATCAATACATAGGTTTTAAGATTATTACTAGTCAGATATATTCTTGTGCGGTGAATAGGGCGTGTTGAGTCCAGTTCTCTGAGCAAGGAGTAGGTCTTGTCTATTACATATTGGGTTTATGGAACGGTATCTGAGCTAATTTGAAACCCTTGTTTTATGTATCACCCCACCTCACCTTTCCCGTTAAGCAGCCATAGTTTGTTTTCTGCATGTGTGACTCTGTCCTGTTTTGTAATTCAGTTCAAGTGTAACGGTTTTTACATTCCCTCTATAAGTGATACCTTATGAGAAGTGTCCTTTTCTGTGTGACTTATTTCACTTAGAATCGCCGTACCTAAATCCACTCATCATGCTGCTACTAGCCTTATGACATTGATTTCATGGCTGAGTGATATTCCATTGTACATAAGGACCACAACTTCTTTATCCATTTTTCTCTTTCCTGGGATATTGAAGGTGGAATGAAGTGGAGGTCCTTGTCAACAGAGCAGCCCTAAACTTTGGGGTGCTTGTGTCTTGCTGATTTTTCATTTTCCCAATTTATACCCCCATGAGTGGAAGTGCCCTATGCTCTCTAAGCTGTGTTTTTTAGATGTTTCAGGACACACCGTACACTTCTCCAGAGTGGCTGTTGGCAATTTACATCCCGCCCATCAGTGTAGCAAGGCTCCCATTTCTCCATGGCCTGTCCTGCATTTCTGGTTTTGAGACTCTTTTCAGCATGGCCCTTTTGACCGATGGGTAGCGAGTCTTCTTTGTAGCGCTGATTTGCCTTTCCAGGTTGCTTTGTTGGCCAAAAAGGGCGTATGCGTTTTTTCCTGAATATATTCAGGAAAAAACGCATACGCCCTTTTTGGCCAAGGGCATCATTGTCAACGTTTTGCCGCTTTTCATGTGCTTTAAAGGCGATTCGAATCTACCTCCTGAAATCTGTTTCCTGCAATTCTGCCTTGATTTCAAATCCTCTTCTTTGCCTTCCCTCAATATATTTGTGGACGAGAGTTATCATTTATAACTCTGCAGGTTTGTGAATTGCAGTGCCCTGAAGCTCCATTTTACAACTCGCTTTTTTGGGAGCTGGCCGCAAAAGCGCAGGATGGCTTCAGGCCCTGTTCCGGTTCCGGGGGGGAGGATGAGCCTGTGGTTCATTCTTCTTCCTGATGGGAAAATAGAGTGACCTGTGCCTGTCCCAACACCAAGAGCTAGTCTCTCACTGGTTCCCCGTCTACCCGTTCATCCTCAGGACAAATTGCAACCTGTACAGAACAGGAGGTTAAAGGTGCTGATGCTCCAAGTAGGGAGATTGTTAGTAAAGCGGCTGGAATGGCGAACCCGGGCACAAGGAGAAGAGAAATGAGGTGCGTATTAGAAACCTTTCCCCATCACATGGTGTACCATCTTTTTGTTTTCTCATGCATGTTTTCGATGTAGGAAGATGCCCTTGAACATGGAGATTTGGGACCCATGCGATGGGTACCACGCAGTATTACTTTAAAGGGTCTGCGTTTGCTCACCCAACCTCACCAAACCTCTCAGCCCCAAGAGTGTCCACCCTTATGTCTCATCCAGCTGTGGGTCTAGATATGGTCAATCCAGGTTGCATCACAGCCCCTGAACGCATTGTGTAAGAATTTCGCTCTCTTTCACTGTCTTTGTTTCATGGGTTTTCCAAAGTAATTTATTTTTATAATGGGGTTTAGCTGCTTTTCACTGCTGTGTTTATGCCGCTTTACACCCACTTGACACACTAACAGAGAGATATCAATACATAGGTTTTAAGATTATTACTAGTCAGATATATTCTTGTGCGGTGAATAGGGCGTGTTGAGTCCAGTTCTCTGAGCAAGGAGTAGGTCTTGTCTATTACATATTGGGTTTATGGAACGGTATCTGAGCTAATTTGAAACCCTTGTTTTATGTATCACCCCACCTCACTTTTCCCGTTAAGCAGCCATAGTGTGTTTTCTGCATGTGTGACTCTGTTCTGTTTTGTAATTCAGTTCAAGTGTAACGGTTTTTACATTCCCTCTATAAGTGATACCTTATGAGAAGTGTCCTTTTCTGTGTGACTTATTTCACTTAGAATCGCCGTACCTAAATCCACTCATCATGCTGCTACTAGCCTTATGACATTGATTTCATGGCTGAGTGATATTCCATTGTACATAAGGACCACAACTTCTTTATCCATTTTTCTCTTTCCTGGGATATTGAAGGTGGAATGAAGTGGAGGTCCTTGTCAACAGAGCAGCCCTAAACTTTGGGGTGCTTGTGTCTTGCTGATTTTTCATTTTCCCAATTTATACCCCCATGAGTGGAAGTGCCCTATGCTCTCTAAGCTGTGTTTTTTAGATGTTTCAGGACACACCGTACACTTCTCCAGAGTGGCTGTTGGCAATTTACATCCCGCCCATCAGTATAGCAAGGCTCCCATTTCTCCATGGCCTGTCCTGCATTTCTGGTTTTGAGACTTTTTTCAGCATGGCCCTTTTGACCGATGGGTAGCGAGTCTTCTTTGTAGCGCTGATTTGCCTTTCCAGGTTGCTTTGTTGGCCAAAAAGGGCGTATGCGTTTTTTCCTGAATATATTCAGGAAAAAACGCATACGCCCTTTTTGGCCAAGGGCATCATTGTCAACGTTTTGCCGCTTTTCATGTGCTTTAAAGGCGATTCGAATCTACCTCCTGAAATCTGTTTCCTGCAATTCTGCCTTGATTTCAAATCCTCTTCTTTGCCTTCCCTCAATATATTTGTGGACGAGAGTTATCATTTATAACTCTGCAGGTTTGTGAATTGCAGTGCCCTGAAGCTCCATTTTACAACTCGCTTTTTTGGGAGCTGGCCGCAAAAGCGCAGGATGGCTTCAGGCCCTGTTCCGGTTCCGGGGGGGAGGATGAGCCTGTGGTTCATTCTTCTTCCTGATGGGAAAATAGAGTGACCTGTGCCTGTCCCAACACCAAGAGCTAGTCTCTCACTGGTTCCCCGTCTACCCGTTCATCCTCAGGACAAATTGCAACCTGTACAGAACAGGAGGTTAAAGGTGCTGATGCTCCAAGTAGGGAGATTGTTAGTAAAGCGGCTGGAATGGCGAACCCGGGCACAAGGAGAAGAGAAATGAGGTGCGTATTAGAAACCTTTCCCCATCACATGGTGTACCATCTTTTTGTTTTCTCATGCATGTTTTCGATGTAGGAAGATGCCCTTGAACATGGAGATTTGGGACCCATGCGATGGGTACCACGCAGTATTACTTTAAAGGGTCTGCGTTTGCTCACCCAACCTCACCAAACCTCTCAGCCCCAAGAGTGTCCACCCTTATGTCTCATCCAGCTGTGGGTCTAGATATGGTCAATCCAGGTTGCATCACAGCCCCTGAACGCATTGTGTAAGAATTTCGCTCTCTTTCACTGTCTTTGTTTCATGGGTTTTTCAAAGTAATTTATTTTTATAATGGGGTTTAGCTGCTTTTCACTGCTGTGTTTATGCCGCTTTACACCCACTTGACACACTAACAGAGAGATATCAATACATAGGTTTTAAGATTATTACTAGTCAGATATATTCTTGTGCGGTGAATAGGGCGTGTTGAGTCCAGTTCTCTGAGCAAGGAGTAGGTCTTGTCTATTACATATTGGGTTTATGGAACGGTATCTGAGCTAATTTGAAACCCTTGTTTTATGTATCACCCCACCTCACTTTTCCCGTTAAGCAGCCATAGTGTGTTTTCTGCATGTGTGACTCTGTTCTGTTTTGTAATTCAGTTCAAGTGTAACGGTTTTTACATTCCCTCTATAAGTGATACCTTATGAGAAGTGTCCTTTTCTGTGTGACTTATTTCACTTAGAATCGCCGTACCTAAATCCACTCATCATGCTGCTACTAGCCTTATGACATTGATTTCATGGCTGAGTGATATTCCATTGTACATAAGGACCACAACTTCTTTATCCATTTTTCTCTTTCCTGGGATATTGAAGGTGGAATGAAGTGGAGGTCCTTGTCAACAGAGCAGCCCTAAACTTTGGGGTGCTTGTGTCTTGCTGATTTTTCATTTTCCCAATTTATACCCCCATGAGTGGAAGTGCCCTATGCTCTCTAAGCTGTGTTTTTTAGATGTTTCAGGACACACCGTACACTTCTCCAGAGTGGCTGTTGGCAATTTACATCCCGCCCATCAGTGTAGCAAGGCTCCCATTTCTCCATGGCCTGTCCTGCATTTCTGGTTTTGAGACTTTTTTCAGCATGGCCCTTTTGACCGATGGGTAGCGAGTCTTCTTTGTAGCGCTGATTTGCCTTTCCAGGTTGCTTTGTTGGCCAAAAAGGGCGTATGCGTTTTTTCCTGAATATATTCAGGAAAAAACGCATACGCCCTTTTTGGCCAAGGGCATCATTGTCAACGTTTTGCCGCTTTTCATGTGCTTTAAAGGCGATTCGAATCTACCTCCTGAAATCTGTTTCCTGCAATTCTGCCTTGATTTCAAATCCTCTTCTTTGCCTTCCCTCAATATATTTGTGGACGAGAGTTATCATTTATAACTCTGCAGGTTTGTGAATTGCAGTGCCCTGAAGCTCCATTTTACAACTCGCTTTTTTGGGAGCTGGCCGCAAAAGCGCAGGATGGCTTCAGGCCCTGTTCTGGTTCCGGGGGGGAGGATGAGCCTGTGGTTAATTCTTCTTCCTGATGGGAAAATAGAGTGACCTGTGCCTGTCCCAACACCAAGAGCTAGTCTCTCACTGGTTCCCCGTCTACCCGTTCATCCTCAGGACAAATTGCAACCTGTACAGAACAGGAGGTTAAAGGTGCTGATGCTCCAAGTAGGGAGATTGTTAGTAAAGCGGCTGGAATGGCGAACCCGGGCACAAGGAGAAGAGAAATGAGGTGCGTTTTAGAAACCTTTCCCCATCACATGGTGTACCATCTTTTTGTTTTCTCATGCATGTTTTCGATGTAGGAAGATGCCCTTGAACATGGAGATTTGGGACCCATGCGATGGGTACCACGCAGTATTACTTTAAAGGGTCTGCGTTTGCTCACCCAACCTCACCAAACCTCTCAGCCCCAAGAGTGTCCACCCTTATGTCTCATCCAGCTGTGGGTCTAGATATGGTCAATCCAGCTTGCATCACAGCCCCTGAACGCATTGTGTAAGAATTTCTCTCTCTTTTACTGTCTTTGTTTCATGGGTTTGTAAAAGTAATTTATTTTTATAATGGGGTTTAGCTGCTTTTCACTGCTGTGTTTATGCCGCTTTACACCCACTTGACACACTAAGAGAGAGATATCAATACATAGGTTTTAAGATTATTACTAGTCAGATATATTCTTGTGCGGTGAATAGGGCGTGTTGAGTCCAGTTCTCTGAGCAAGGAGTAGGTCTTGTCTATTACATATTGGGTTTATGGAACGGTATCTGAGCTAATTTGAAACCCTTGTTTTATGTATCACCCCACCTCACTTTTCCCGTTAAGCAGCCATAGTGTGTTTTCTGCATGTGTGACTCTGTTCTGTTTTGTAATTCAGTTCAAGTGTAACGGTTTTTACATTCCCTCTATAAGTGATACCTTATGAGAAGTGTCCTTTTCTGTGTGACTTATTTCACTTAGAATCGCCGTACCTAAATCCACTCATCATGCTGCTACTAGCCTTATGACATTGATTTCATGGCTGAGTGATATTCCATTGTACATAAGGACCACAACTTCTTTATCCATTTTTCTCTTTCCTGGGATATTGAAGGTGGAATGAAGTGGAGGTCCTTGTCAACAGAGCAGCCCTAAACTTTGGGGTGCTTGTGTCTTGCTGATTTTTCATTTTCCCAATTTATACCCCCATGAGTGGAAGTGCCCTATGCTCTCTAAGCTGTGTTTTTTAGATGTTTCAGGACACACCGTACACTTCTCCAGAGTGGCTGTTGGCAATTTACATCCCGCCCATCAGTATAGCAAGGCTCCCATTTCTCCATGGCCTGTCCTGCATTTCTGGTTTTGAGACTTTTTTCAGCATGGCCCTTTTGACCGATGGGTAGCGAGTCTTCTTTGTAGCGCTGATTTGCCTTTCCAGGTTGCTTTGTTGGCCAAAAAGGGCGTATGCGTTTTTTCCTGAATATATTCAGGAAAAAACGCATACGCCCTTTTTGGCCAAGGGCATCATTGTCAACGTTTTGCCGCTTTTCATGTGCTTTAAAGGCGATTCGAATCTACCTCCTGAAATCTGTTTCCTGCAATTCTGCCTTGATTTCAAATCCTCTTCTTTGCCTTCCCTCAATATATTTGTGGACGAGAGTTATCATTTATAACTCTGCAGGTTTGTGAATTGCAGTGCCCTGAAGCTCCATTTTACAACTCGCTTTTTTGGGAGCTGGCCGCAAAAGCGCAGGATGGCTTCAGGCCCTGTTCCGGTTCCGGGGGGGAGGATGAGCCTGTGGTTCATTCTTCTTCCTGATGGGAAAATAGAGTGACCTGTGCCTGTCCCAACACCAAGAGCTAGTCTCTCACTGGTTCCCCGTCTACCCGTTCATCCTCAGGACAAATTGCAACCTGTACAGAACAGGAGGTTAAAGGTGCTGATGCTCCAAGTAGGGAGATTGTTAGTAAAGCGGCTGGAATGGCGAACCCGGGCACAAGGAGAAGAGAAATGAGGTGCGTATTAGAAACCTTTCCCCATCACATGGTGTACCATCTTTTTGTTTTCTCATGCATGTTTTCGATGTAGGAAGATGCCCTTGAACATGGAGATTTGGGACCCATGCGATGGGTACCACGCAGTATTACTTTAAAGGGTCTGCGTTTGCTCACCCAACCTCACCAAACCTCTCAGCCCCAAGAGTGTCCACCCTTATGTCTCATCCAGCTGTGGGTCTAGATATGGTCAATCCAGGTTGCATCACAGCCCCTGAACGCATTGTGTAAGAATTTCGCTCTCTTTCACTGTCTTTGTTTCATGGGTTTTTCAAAGTAATTTATTTTTATAATGGGGTTTAGCTGCTTTTCACTGCTGTGTTTATGCCGCTTTACACCCACTTGACACACTAAGAGAGAGATATCAATACATAGGTTTTAAGATTATTACTAGTCAGATATATTCTTGTGCGGTGAATAGGGCGTGTTGAGTCCAGTTCTCTGAGCAAGGAGTAGGTCTTGTCTATTACATATTGGGTTTATGGAACGGTATCTGAGCTAATTTGAAACCCTTGTTTTATGTATCACCCCACCTCACTTTTCCCGTTAAGCAGCCATAGTGTGTTTTCTGCATGTGTGACTCTGTTCTGTTTTGTAATTCAGTTCAAGTGTAACGGTTTTTACATTCCCTCTATAAGTGATACCTTATGAGAAGTGTCCTTTTCTGTGTGACTTATTTCACTTAGAATCGCCGTACCTAAATCCACTCATCATGCTGCTACTAGCCTTATGACATTGATTTCATGGCTGAGTGATATTCCATTGTACATAAGGACCACAACTACTTTATCCATTTTTCTCTTTCCTGGGATATTGAAGGTGGAATGAAGTGGAGGTCCTTGTCAACAGAGCAGCCCTAAACTTTGGGGTGCTTGTGTCTTGCTGATTTTTCATTTTCCCAATTTATACCCCCATGAGTGGAAGTGCCCTATGCTCTCTAAGCTGTGTTTTTTAGATGTTTCAGGACACACCGTACTCTTCTCCAGAGTGGCTGTTGGCAATTTACATCCCGCCCATCAGTGTAGCAAGGCTCCCATTTCTCCATGGCCTGTCCTGCATTTCTGGTTTTGAGACTTTTTTCAGCATGGCCCTTTTGACCGATGGGTAGCGAGTCTTCTTTGTAGCGCTGATTTGCCTTTCCAGGTTGCTTTGTTGGCCAAAAAGGGCGTATGCGTTTTTTCCTGAATATATTCCGGAAAAAACGCATACGCCCTTTTTGGCCAAGGGCATCATTGTCAACGTTTTGCCGCTTTTCATGTGCTTTAAAGGCGATTCGAATCTACCTCCTGAAATCTGTTTCCTGCAATTCTGCCTTGATTTCAAATCCTCTTCTTTGCCTTCCCTCAATATATTTGTGGACGAGAGTTATCATTTATAACTCTGCAGGTTTGTGAATTGCAGTGCCCTGAAGCTCCATTTTACAACTCGCTTTTTTGGGAGCTGGCCGCAAAAGTGCAGGATGGCTTCAGGCCCTGTTCCGGTTCCGGGGGGGAGGATGAGCCTGTGGTTCATTCTTCTTCCTGATGGGAAAATAGAGTGACCTGTGCCTGTCCCAACACCAAGAGCTAGTCTCTCACTGGTTCCCCGTCTACCCGTTCATCCTCAGGACAAATTGCAACCTGTACAGAACAGGAGGTTAAAGGTGCTGATGCTCCAAGTAGGGAGATTGTTAGTAAAGCGGCTGGAATGGCGAACCCGGGCACAAGGAGAAGAGAAATGAGGTGCGTATTAGAAACCTTTCCCCATCACATGGTGTACCATCTTTTTGTTTTCTCATGCATGTTTTCGATGTAGGAAGATGCCCTTGAACATGGAGATTTGGGACCTATGCGATGGGTACCACGCAGTATTACTTTAAAGGGTCTGCGTTTGCTCACCCAACCTCACCAAACCTCTCAGCCCCAAGAGTGTCCACCCTTATGTCTCATCCAGCTGTGGGTCTAGATATGGTCAATCCAGGCTGCATCACAGCCCCTGAACGCATTGTGTAAGAATTTCTCTCTCTTTTACTGTCTTTGTTTCATGGGTTTGTAAAAGTAATTTATTTTTATAATGGGGTTTAGCTGCTTTTCACTGCTGTGTTTATGCCGCTTTACACCCACTTGACACACTAAGAGAGAGATATCAATACATAGGTTTTAAGATTATTACTAGTCAGATATATTCTTGTGCGGTGAATAGGGCGTGTTGAGTCCAGTTCTCTGAGCAAGGAGTAGGTCTTGTCTATTACATATTGGGTTTATGGAACGGTATCTGAGCTAATTGGAAACCCTTGTTTTATGTATCACCCCACCTCACCTTTCCCGTTAAGCAGCCATAGTGTGTTTTCTGCATGTGTGACTCTGTTCTGTTTTGTAATTCAGTTCAAGTGTAACGGTTTTTACATTCCCTCTATAAGTGATACCTTATGAGAAGTATCCTTTTCTGTGTGACTTATTTCACTTAGAATCGCCGTACCTAAATCCACTCATCATGCTGCTACTAGCCTTATGACATTGATTTCATGGCTGAGTGATATTCCATTGTACATAAGGACCACAACTTCTTTATCCATTTTTCTCTTTCCTGGGATATTGAAGGTGGAATGAAGTGGAGGTCCTTGTCAACAGAGCAGCCCTAAACTTTGGGGTGCTTGTGTCTTGCTGATTTTTCATTTTCCCAATTTATACCCCCATGAGTGGAAGTGCCCTATGCTCTCTAAGCTGTGTTTTTTAGATGTTTCAGGACACACCGTACACTTCTCCAGAGTGGCTGTTGGCAATTTACATCCCGCCCATCAGTATAGCAAGGCTCCCATTTCTCCATGGCCTGTCCTGCATTTCTGGTTTTGAGACTTTTTTCAGCATGGCCCTTTTGACCGATGGGTAGCGAGTCTTCTTTGTAGCGCTGATTTGCCTTTCCAGGTTGCTTTGTTGGCCAAAAAGGGCGTATGCGTTTTTTCCTGAATATATTCAGGAAAAAACGCATACGCCCTTTTTGGCCAAGGGCATCATTGTCAACTTTTTGCTGCTTTTCATGTGCTTTAAAGGCGATTCGAATCTACCTCCTGAAATCTGTTTCCTGCAATTCTGCCTTGATTTCAAATCCTCTTCTTTGCCTTCCCTCAATATATTTGTGGACGAGAGTTATCATTTATAACTCTGCAGGTTTGTGAATTGCAGTGCCCTGAAGCTCAATTTTACAACTCGCTTTTTTGGGAGCTGGCCGCAAAAGCGCAGGATGGCTTCAGGCCCTGTTCTGGTTCCGGGGGGGAGGATGAGCCTGTGGTTCATTCTTCTTCCTGATGGGAAAATAGAGTGACCTGTGCCTGTCCCAACACCAAGAGCTAGTCTCTCACTGGTTCCCCGTCTACCCGTTCATCCTCAGGACAAATTGCAACCTGTACGGAACAGGAGGTTAAAGGTGCTGATGCTCCAAGTAGGGAGATTATTAGTAAAGCGGCTGGAATGGCGAACCCGGGCACAAGGAGAAGAGAAATGAGGTGTGTTTTAGAAACCTTTCCCCATCACATGGTGTACCATCTTTTTGTTTTCTCATGCATGTTTTCGATGTAGGAAGATGCCCTTGAACATGGAGATTTGCGACCCATGCGATGGGTACCACGCAGTATTACTTTAAAGGGTCTGCGTTTGCTCACCCAACCTCACCAAACCTCTCAGCCCCAAGAGTGTCCACCCTTATGTCTCATCCAGCTGTGGGTCTAGATATGGTCAATCCAGGTTGCATCACAGCCCCTGAACGCATTGTGTAAGAATTTCGCTCTCTTTTACTGTCTTTGTTTCATGGGTTTTTCAAAGTAATTTATTTTTATAATGGGGTTTAGCTGCTTTTCACTGCTGTGTTTATGCCGCTTTACACCCACTTGACACACTAAGAGAGAGATATCAATACATAGGTTTTAAGATTATTACTAGTCAGATATATTCTTGTGCGGTGAATAGGGCGTGTTGAGTCCAGTTCTCTGAGCAAGGAGTAGGTCTTGTCTATTACATATTGGGTTTATGGAACGGTATCTGAGCTAATTTGAAACCCTTGTTTTATGTATCACCCCACCTCACTTTTCCCGTTAAGCAGCCATAGTGTGTTTTCTGCATGTGTGACTCTGTTCTGTTTTGTAATTCAGTTCAAGTGTAACGGTTTTTACATTCCCTCTATAAGTGATACCTTATGAGAAGTGTCCTTTTCTGTGTGACTTATTTCACTTAGAATCGCCGTACCTAAATCCACTCATCATGCTGCTACTAGCCTTATGACATTGATTTCATGGCTGAGTGATATTCCATTGTACATAAGGACCACAACTTCTTTATCCATTTTTCTCTTTCCTGGGATATTGAAGGTGGAATGAAGTGGAGGTCCTTGTCAACAGAGCAGCCCTAAACTTTGGGGTGCTTGTGTCTTGCTGATTTTTCATTTTCCCAATTTATACCCCCATGAGTGGAAGTGCCCTATGCTCTCTAAGCTGTGTTTTTTAGATGTTTCAGGACACACCGTACACTTCTCCAGAGTGGCTGTTGGCAATTTACATCCCGCCCATCAGTATAGCAAGGCTCCCATTTCTCCATGGCCTGTCCTGCATTTCTGGTTTTGAGACTTTTTTCAGCATGGCCCTTTTGACCGATGGGTAGCGAGTCTTCTTTGTAGCGCTGATTTGCCTTTCCAGGTTGCTTTGTTGGCCAAAAAGGGCGTATGCGTTTTTTCCTGAATATATTCAGGAAAAAACGCATACGCCCTTTTTGGCCAAGGGCATCATTGTCAACGTTTTGCCGCTTTTCATGTGCTTTAAAGGCGATTCGAATCTACCTCCTGAAATCTGTTTCCTGCAATTCTGCCTTGATTTCAAATCCTCTTCTTTGCCTTCCCTCAATATATTTGTGGACGAGAGTTATCATTTATAACTCTGCAGGTTTGTGAATTGCAGTGCCCTGAAGCTCCATTTTACAACTCGCTTTTTTGGGAGCTGGCCGCAAAAGCGCAGGATGGCTTCAGGCCCTGTTCCGGTTCCGGGGGGGAGGATGAGCCTGTGGTTCATTCTTCTTCCTGATGGGAAAATAGAGTGACCTGTGCCTGTCCCAACACCAAGAGCTAGTCTCTCACTGGTTCCCCGTCTACCCGTTCATCCTCAGGACAAATTGCAACCTGTACAGAACAGGAGGTTAAAGGTGCTGATGCTCCAAGTAGGGAGATTGTTAGTAAAGCGGCTGGAATGGCGAACCCGGGCACAAGGAGAAGAGAAATGAGGTGCGTATTAGAAACCTTTCCCCATCACATGGTGTACCATCTTTTTGTTTTCTCATGCATGTTTTCGATGTAGGAAGATGCCCTTGAACATGGAGATTTGGGACCCATGCGATGGGTACCACGCAGTATTACTTTAAAGGGTCTGCGTTTGCTCACCCAACCTCACCAAACCTCTCAGCCCCAAGAGTGTCCACCCTTATGTCTCATCCAGCTGTGGGTCTAGATATGGTCAATCCAGGTTGCATCACAGCCCCTGAACGCATTGTGTAAGAATTTCGCTCTCTTTCACTGTCTTTGTTTCATGGGTTTTTCAAAGTAATTTATTTTTATAATGGGGTTTAGCTGCTTTTCACTGCTGTGTTTATGCCGCTTTACACCCACTTGACACACTAACAGAGAGATATCAATACATAGGTTTTAAGATTATTACTAGTCAGATATATTCTTGTGCGGTGAATAGGGCGTGTTGAGTCCAGTTCTCTGAGCAAGGAGTAGGTCTTGTCTATTACATATTGGGTTTATGGAACGGTATCTGAGCTAATTTGAAACCCTTGTTTTATGTATCACCCCACCTCACTTTTCCCGTTAAGCAGCCATAGTGTGTTTTCTGCATGTGTGACTCTGTTCTGTTTTGTAATTCAGTTCAAGTGTAACGGTTTTTACATTCCCTCTATAAGTGATACCTTATGAGAAGTGTCCTTTTCTGTGTGACTTATTTCACTTAGAATCGCCGTACCTAAATCCACTCATCATGCTGCTACTAGCCTTATGACATTGATTTCATGGCTGAGTGATATTCCATTGTACATAAGGACCACAACTACTTTATCCATTTTTCTCTTTCCTGGGATATTGAAGGTGGAATGAAGTGGAGGTCCTTGTCAACAGAGCAGCCCTAAACTTTGGGGTGCTTGTGTCTTGCTGATTTTTCATTTTCCCAATTTATACCCCCATGAGTGGAAGTGCCCTATGCTCTCTAAGCTGTGTTTTTTAGATGTTTCAGGACACACCGTACTCTTCTCCAGAGTGGCTGTTGGCAATTTACATCCCGCCCATCAGTGTAGCAAGGCTCCCATTTCTCCATGGCCTGTCCTGCATTTCTGGTTTTGAGACTTTTTTCAGCATGGCCCTTTTGACCGATGGGTAGCGAGTCTTCTTTGTAGCGCTGATTTGCCTTTCCAGGTTGCTTTGTTGGCCAAAAAGGGCGTATGCGTTTTTTCCTGAATATATTCAGGAAAAAACGCATACGCCCTTTTTGGCCAAGGGCATCATTGTCAACGTTTTGCCGCTTTTCATGTGCTTTAAAGGCGATTCGAATCTACCTCCTGAAATCTGTTTCCTGCAATTCTGCCTTGATTTCAAATCCTCTTCTTTGCCTTCCCTCAATATATTTGTGGACGAGAGTTATCATTTATAACTCTGCAGGTTTGTGAATTGCAGTGCCCTGAAGCTCCATTTTACAACTCGCTTTTTTGGGAGCTGGCCGCAAAAGTGCAGGATGGCTTCAGGCCCTGTTCCGGTTCCGGGGGGGAGGATGAGCCTGTGGTTCATTCTTCTTCCTGATGGGAAAATAGAGTGACCTGTGCCTGTCCCAACACCAAGAGCTAGTCTCTCACTGGTTCCCCGTCTACCCGTTCATCCTCAGGACAAATTGCAACCTGTACAGAACAGGAGGTTAAAGGTGCTGATGCTCCAAGTAGGGAGATTGTTAGTAAAGCGGCTGGAATGGCGAACCCGGGCACAAGGAGAAGAGAAATGAGGTGCGTATTAGAAACCTTTCCCCATCACATGGTGTACCATCTTTTTGTTTTCTCATGCATGTTTTCGATGTAGGAAGATGCCCTTGAACATGGAGATTTGGGACCTATGCGATGGGTACCACGCAGTATTACTTTAAAGGGTCTGCGTTTGCTCACCCAACCTCACCAAACCTCTCAGCCCCAAGAGTGTCCACCCTTATGTCTCATCCAGCTGTGGGTCTAGATATGGTCAATCCAGGCTGCATCACAGCCCCTGAACGCATTGTGTAAGAATTTCTCTCTCTTTTACTGTCTTTGTTTCATGGGTTTGTAAAAGTAATTTATTTTTATAATGGGGTTTAGCTGCTTTTCACTGCTGTGTTTATGCCGCTTTACACCCACTTGACACACTAAGAGAGAGATATCAATACATAGGTTTTAAGATTATTACTAGTCAGATATATTCTTGTGCGGTGAATAGGGCGTGTTGAGTCCAGTTCTCTGAGCAAGGAGTAGGTCTTGTCTATTACATATTGGGTTTATGGAACGGTATCTGAGCTAATTGGAAACCCTTGTTTTATGTATCACCCCACCTCACCTTTCCCGTTAAGCAGCCATAGTGTGTTTTCTGCATGTGTGACTCTGTTCTGTTTTGTAATTCAGTTCAAGTGTAACGGTTTTTACATTCCCTCTATAAGTGATACCTTATGAGAAGTATCCTTTTCTGTGTGACTTATTTCACTTAGAATCGCCGTACCTAAATCCACTCATCATGCTGCTACTAGCCTTATGACATTGATTTCATGGCTGAGTGATATTCCATTGTACATAAGGACCACAACTTCTTTATCCATTTTTCTCTTTCCTGGGATATTGAAGGTGGAATGAAGTGGAGGTCCTTGTCAACAGAGCAGCCCTAAACTTTGGGGTGCTTGTGTCTTGCTGATTTTTCATTTTCCCAATTTATACCCCCATGAGTGGAAGTGCCCTATGCTCTCTAAGCTGTGTTTTTTAGATGTTTCAGGACACACCGTACACTTCTCCAGAGTGGCTGTTGGCAATTTACATCCCGCCCATCAGTATAGCAAGGCTCCCATTTCTCCATGGCCTGTCCTGCATTTCTGGTTTTGAGACTTTTTTCAGCATGGCCCTTTTGACCGATGGGTAGCGAGTCTTCTTTGTAGCGCTGATTTGCCTTTCCAGGTTGCTTTGTTGGCCAAAAAGGGCGTATGCGTTTTTTCCTGAATATATTCAGGAAAAAACGCATACGCCCTTTTTGGCCAAGGGCATCATTGTCAACTTTTTGCTGCTTTTCATGTGCTTTAAAGGCGATTCGAATCTACCTCCTGAAATCTGTTTCCTGCAATTCTGCCTTGATTTCAAATCCTCTTCTTTGCCTTCCCTCAATATATTTGTGGACGAGAGTTATCATTTATAACTCTGCAGGTTTGTGAATTGCAGTGCCCTGAAGCTCAATTTTACAACTCGCTTTTTTGGGAGCTGGCCGCAAAAGCGCAGGATGGCTTCAGGCCCTGTTCTGGTTCCGGGGGGGAGGATGAGCCTGTGGTTCATTCTTCTTCCTGATGGGAAAATAGAGTGACCTGTGCCTGTCCCAACACCAAGAGCTAGTCTCTCACTGGTTCCCCGTCTACCCGTTCATCCTCAGGACAAATTGCAACCTGTACGGAACAGGAGGTTAAAGGTGCTGATGCTCCAAGTAGGGAGATTATTAGTAAAGCGGCTGGAATGGCGAACCCGGGCACAAGGAGAAGAGAAATGAGGTGTGTTTTAGAAACCTTTCCCCATCACATGGTGTACCATCTTTTTGTTTTCTCATGCATGTTTTCGATGTAGGAAGATGCCCTTGAACATGGAGATTTGCGACCCATGCGATGGGTACCACGCAGTATTACTTTAAAGGGTCTGCGTTTGCTCACCCAACCTCACCAAACCTCTCAGCCCCAAGAGTGTCCACCCTTATGTCTCATCCAGCTGTGGGTCTAGATATGGTCAATCCAGGTTGCATCACAGCCCCTGAACGCATTGTGTAAGAATTTCGCTCTCTTTTACTGTCTTTGTTTCATGGGTTTTTCAAAGTAATTTATTTTTATAATGGGGTTTAGCTGCTTTTCACTGCTGTGTTTATGCCGCTTTACACCCACTTGACACACTAAGAGAGAGATATCAATACATAGGTTTTAAGATTATTACTAGTCAGATATATTCTTGTGCGGTGAATAGGGCGTGTTGAGTCCAGTTCTCTGAGCAAGGAGTAGGTCTTGTCTATTACATATTGGGTTTATGGAACGGTATCTGAGCTAATTTGAAACCCTTGTTTTATGTATCACCCCACCTCACCTTTCCCGTTAAGCAGCCATAGTTTGTTTTCTGCATGTGTGACTCTGTCCTGTTTTGTAATTCAGTTCAAGTGTAACGGTTTTTACATTCCCTCTATAAGTGATACCTTATGAGAAGTGTCCTTTTCTGTGTGACTTATTTCACTTAGAATCGCCGTACCTAAATCCACTCATCATGCTGCTACTAGCCTTATGACATTGATTTCATGGCTGAGTGATATTCCATTGTACATAAGGACCACAACTTCTTTATCCATTTTTCTCTTTCCTGGGATATTGAAGGTGGAATGAAGTGGAGGTCCTTGTCAACAGAGCAGCCCTAAACTTTGGGGTGCTTGTGTCTTGCTGATTTTTCATTTTCCCAATTTATACCCCCATGAGTGGAAGTGCCCTATGCTCTCTAAGCTGTGTTTTTTAGATGTTTCAGGACACACCGTACACTTCTCCAGAGTGGCTGTTGGCAATTTACATCCCGCCCATCAGTATAGCAAGGCTCCCATTTCTCCATGGCCTGTCCTGCATTTCTGGTTTTGAGACTTTTTTCAGCATGGCCCTTTTGACCGATGGGTAGCGAGTCTTCTTTGTAGCGCTGATTTGCCTTTCCAGGTTGCTTTGTTGGCCAAAAAGGGCGTATGCGTTTTTTCCTGAATATATTCAGGAAAAAACGCATACGCCCTTTTTGGCCAAGGGCATCATTGTCAACGTTTTGCCGCTTTTCATGTGCTTTAAAGGCGATTCGAATCTACCTCCTGAAATCTGTTTCCTGCAATTCTGCCTTGATTTCAAATCCTCTTCTTTGCCTTCCCTCAATATATTTGTGGACGAGAGTTATCATTTATAACTCTGCAGGTTTGTGAATTGCAGTGCCCTGAAGCTCCATTTTACAACTCGCTTTTTTGGGAGCTGGCCGCAAAAGCGCAGGATGGCTTCAGGCCCTGTTCCGGTTCCGGGGGGGAGGATGAGCCTGTGGTTCATTCTTCTTCCTGATGGGAAAATAGAGTGACCTGTGCCTGTCCCAACACCAAGAGCTAGTCTCTCACTGGTTCCCCGTCTACCCGTTCATCCTCAGGACAAATTGCAACCTGTACAGAACAGGAGGTTAAAGGTGCTGATGCTCCAAGTAGGGAGATTGTTAGTAAAGCGGCTGGAATGGCGAACCCGGGCACAAGGAGAAGAGAAATGAGGTGCGTATTAGAAACCTTTCCCCATCACATGGTGTACCATCTTTTTGTTTTCTCATGCATGTTTTCGATGTAGGAAGATGCCCTTGAACATGGAGATTTGGGACCCATGCGATGGGTACCACGCAGTATTACTTTAAAGGGTCTGCGTTTGCTCACCCAACCTCACCAAACCTCTCAGCCCCAAGAGTGTCCACCCTTATGTCTCATCCAGCTGTGGGTCTAGATATGGTCAATCCAGGTTGCATCACAGCCCCTGAACGCATTGTGTAAGAATTTCGCTCTCTTTCACTGTCTTTGTTTCATGGGTTTTTCAAAGTAATTTATTTTTATAATGGGGTTTAGCTGCTTTTCACTGCTGTGTTTATGCCGCTTTACACCCACTTGACACACTAACAGAGAGATATCAATACATAGGTTTTAAGATTATTACTAGTCAGATATATTCTTGTGCGGTGAATAGGGCGTGTTGAGTCCAGTTCTCTGAGCAAGGAGTAGGTCTTGTCTATTACATATTGGGTTTATGGAACGGTATCTGAGCTAATTTGAAACCCTTGTTTTATGTATCACCCCACCTCACTTTTCCCGTTAAGCAGCCATAGTGTGTTTTCTGCATGTGTGACTCTGTTCTGTTTTGTAATTCAGTTCAAGTGTAACGGTTTTTACATTCCCTCTATAAGTGATACCTTATGAGAAGTGTCCTTTTCTGTGTGACTTATTTCACTTAGAATCGCCGTACCTAAATCCACTCATCATGCTGCTACTAGCCTTATGACATTGATTTCATGGCTGAGTGATATTCCATTGTACATAAGGACCACAACTTCTTTATCCATTTTTCTCTTTCCTGGGATATTGAAGGTGGAATGAAGTGGAGGTCCTTGTCAACAGAGCAGCCCTAAACTTTGGGGTGCTTGTGTCTTGCTGATTTTTCATTTTCCCAATTTATACCCCCATGAGTGGAAGTGCCCTATGCTCTCTAAGCTGTGTTTTTTAGATGTTTCAGGACACACCGTACACTTCTCCAGAGTGGCTGTTGGCAACTTACATCCCGCCCATCAGTGTAGCAAGGCTCCCATTTCTCCATGGCCTGTCCTGCATTTCTGGTTTTGAGACTTTTTTCAGCATGGCCCTTTTGACCGATGGGTAGCGAGTCTTCTTTGTAGCGCTGATTTGCCTTTCCAGGTTGCTTTGTTGGCCAAAAAGGGCGTATGCGTTTTTTCCTGAATATATTCAGGAAAAAACGCATACGCCCTTTTTGGCCAAGGGCATCATTGTCAACGTTTTGCCGCTTTTCATGTGCTTTAAAGGCGATTCGAATCTACCTCCTGAAATCTGTTTCCTGCAATTCTGCCTTGATTTCAAATCCTCTTCTTTGCCTTCCCTCAATATATTTGTGGACGAGAGTTATCATTTATAACTCTGCAGGTTTGTGAATTGCAGTGCCCTGAAGCTCCATTTTACAACTCGCTTTTTTGGGAGCTGGCCGCAAAAGCGCAGGATGGCTTCAGGCCCTGTTCTGGTTCCGGGGGGGAGGATGAGCCTGTGGTTAATTCTTCTTCCTGATGGGAAAATAGAGTCACCTGTGCCTGTCCCAACACCAAGAGCTAGTCTCTCACTGGTTCCCCGTCTACCCGTTCATCCTCAGGACAAATTGCAACCTGTACAGAACAGGAGGTTAAAGGTGCTGATGCTCCAAGTAGGGAGATTGTTAGTAAAGCGGCTGGAATGGCGAACCCGGGCACAAGGAGAAGAGAAATGAGGTGCGTTTTAGAAACCTTTCCCCATCACATGGTGTACCATCTTTTTGTTTTCTCATGCATGTTTTCGATGTAGGAAGATGCCCTTGAACATGGAGATTTGGGACCCATGCGATGGGTACCACGCAGTATTACTTTAAAGGGTCTGCGTTTGCTCACCCAACCTCACCAAACCTCTCAGCCCCAAGAGTGTCCACCCTTATGTCTCATCCAGCTGTGGGTCTAGATATGGTCAATCCAGGTTGCATCACAGCCCCTGAACGCATTGTGTAAGAATTTCTCTCTCTTTTACTGTCTTTGTTTCATGGGTTTGTAAAAGTAATTTATTTTTATAATGGGGTTTAGCTGCTTTTCACTGCTGTGTTTATGCCGCTTTACACCCACTTGACACACTAAGAGAGAGATATCAATACATAGGTTTTAAGATTATTACTAGTCAGATATATTCTTGTGCGGTGAATAGGGCGTGTTGAGTCCAGTTCTCTGAGCAAGGAGTAGGTCTTGTCTATTACATATTGGGTTTATGGAACGGTATCTGAGCTAATTTGAAACCCTTGTTTTATGTATCACCCCACCTCACTTTTCCCGTTAAGCAGCCATAGTGTGTTTTCTGCATGTGTGACTCTGTTCTGTTTTGTAATTCAGTTCAAGTGTAACGGTTTTTACATTCCCTCTATAAGTGATACCTTATGAGAAGTGTCCTTTTCTGTGTGACTTATTTCACTTAGAATCGCCGTACCTAAATCCACTCATCATGCTGCTACTAGCCTTATGACATTGATTTCATGGCTGAGTGATATTCCATTGTACATAAGGACCACAACTTCTTTATCCATTTTTCTCTTTCCTGGGATATTGAAGGTGGAATGAAGTGGAGGTCCTTGTCAACAGAGCAGCCCTAAACTTTGGGGTGCTTGTGTCTTGCTGATTTTTCATTTTCCCAATTTATACCCCCATGAGTGGAAGTGCCCTATGCTCTCTAAGCTGTGTTTTTTAGATGTTTCAGGACACACCGTACACTTCTCCAGAGTGGCTGTTGGCAATTTACATCCCGCCCATCAGTATAGCAAGGCTCCCATTTCTCCATGGCCTGTCCTGCATTTCTGGTTTTGAGACTTTTTTCAGCATGGCCCTTTTGACCGATGGGTAGCGAGTCTTCTTTGTAGCGCTGATTTGCCTTTCCAGGTTGCTTTGTTGGCCAAAAAGGGCGTATGCGTTTTTTCCTGAATATATTCAGGAAAAAACGCATACGCCCTTTTTGGCCAAGGGCATCATTGTCAACGTTTTGCCGCTTTTCATGTGCTTTAAAGGCGATTCGAATCTAGCTCCTGAAATCTGTTTCCTGCAATTCTGCCTTGATTTCAAATCCTCTTCTTTGCCTTCCCTCAATATATTTGTGGACGAGAGTTATCATTTATAACTCTGCAGGTTTGTGAATTGCAGTGCCCTGAAGCTCCATTTTACAACTCGCTTTTTTGGGAGCTGGCCGCAAAAGCGCAGGATGGCTTCAGGCCCTGTTCCGGTTCCGGGGGGGAGGATGAGCCTGTGGTTCATTCTTCTTCCTGATGGGAAAATAGAGTGACCTGTGCCTGTCCCAACACCAAGAGCTAGTCTCTCACTGGTTCCCCGTCTACCCGTTCATCCTCAGGACAAATTGCAACCTGTACAGAACAGGAGGTTAAAGGTGCTGATGCTCCAAGTAGGGAGATTGTTAGTAAAGCGGCTGGAATGGCGAACCCGGGCACAAGGAGAAGAGAAATGAGGTGCGTATTAGAAACCTTTCCCCATCACATGGTGTACCATCTTTTTGTTTTCTCATGCATGTTTTCGATGTAGGAAGATGCCCTTGAACATGGAGATTTGGGACCCATGCGATGGGTACCACGCAGTATTACTTTAAAGGGTCTGCGTTTGCTCACCCAACCTCACCAAACCTCTCAGCCCCAAGAGTGTCCACCCTTATGTCTCATCCAGCTGTGGGTCTAGATATGGTCAATCCAGGTTGCATCACAGCCCCTGAACGCATTGTGTAAGAATTTCGCTCTCTTTCACTGTCTTTGTTTCATGGGTTTTTCAAAGTAATTTATTTTTATAATGGGGTTTAGCTGCTTTTCACTGCTGTGTTTATGCCGCTTTACACCCACTTGACACACTAACAGAGAGATATCAATACATAGGTTTTAAGATTATTACTAGTCAGATATATTCTTGTGCGGTGAATAGGGCGTGTTGAGTCCAGTTCTCTGAGCAAGGAGTAGGTCTTGTCTATTACATATTGGGTTTATGGAACGGTATCTGAGCTAATTTGAAACCCTTGTTTTATGTATCACCCCACCTCACTTTTCCCGTTAAGCAGCCATAGTGTGTTTTCTGCATGTGTGACTCTGTTCTGTTTTGTAATTCAGTTCAAGTGTAACGGTTTTTACATTCCCTCTATAAGTGATACCTTATGAGAAGTGTCCTTTTCTGTGTGACTTATTTCACTTAGTTTCGCCGTACCTAAATCCACTCATCATGCTGCTACTAGCCTTATGACATTGATTTCATGGCTGAGTGATATTCCATTGTACATAAGGACCACAACTTCTTTATCCATTTTTCTCTTTCCTGGGATATTGAAGGTGGAATGAAGTGGAGGTCCTTGTCAACAGAGCAGCCCTAAACTTTGGGGTGCTTGTGTCTTGCTGATTTTTCATTTTCCCAATTTATACCCCCATGAGTGGAAGTGCCCTATGCTCTCTAAGCTGTGTTTTTTAGATGTTTCAGGACACACCGTACACTTCTCCAGAGTGGCTGTTGGCAATTTACATCCCGCCCATCAGTGTAGCAAGGCTCCCATTTCTCCATGGCCTGTCCTGCATTTCTGGTTTTGAGACTTTTTTCAGCATGGCCCTTTTGACCGATGGGTAGCGAGTCTTCTTTGTAGCCCTGATTTGCCTTTCCAGGTTGCTTTGTTGGCCAAAAAGGGCGTATGCGTTTTTTCCTGAATATATTCAGGAAAAAACGCATACGCCCTTTTTGGCCAAGGGCATCATTGTCAACGTTTTGCCGCTTTTCATGTGCTTTAAAGGCGATTCGAATCTACCTCCTGAAATCTGTTTCCTGCAATTCTGCCTTGATTTCAAATCCTCTTCTTTGCCTTCCCTCAATATATTTGTGGACGAGAGTTATCATTTATAACTCTGCAGGTTTGTGAATTGCAGTGCCCTGAAGCTCCATTTTACAACTCGCTTTTTTGGGAGCTGGCCGCAAAAGCGCAGGATGGCTTCAGGCCCTGTTCTGGTTCCGGGGGGGAGGATGAGCCTGTGGTTCATTCTTCTTCCTGATGGGAAAATAGAGTGACCTGTGCCTGTCCCAACACCAAGAGCTAGTCTCTCACTGGTTCCCCGTCTACCCGTTCATCCTCAGGACAAATTGCAACCTGTACAGAACAGGAGGTTAAAGGTGCTGATGCTCCAAGTAGGGAGATTGTTAGTAAAGCGGCTGGAATGGCGAACCCGGGCACAAGGAGAAGAGAAATGAGGTGCGTATTAGAAACCTTTCCCCATCACATGGTGTACCATCTTTTTGTTTTCTCATGCATGTTTTCGATGTAGGAAGATGCCCTTGAACATGGAGATTTGGGACCCATGCGATGGGTACCACGCAGTATTACTTTAAAGGGTCTGCGTTTGCTCACCCAACCTCACCAAACCTCTCAGCCCCAAGAGTGTCCACCCTTATGTCTCATCCAGCTGTGGGTCTAGATATGGTCAATCCAGGTTGCATCACAGCCCCTGAACGCATTGTGTAAGAATTTCGCTCTCTTTCACTGTCTTTGTTTCATGGGTTTTTCAAAGTAATTTATTTTTATAATGGGGTTTAGCTGCTTTTCACTGCTGTGTTTATGCCGCTTTACACCCACTTGACACACTAAGAGAGAGATATCAATACATAGGTTTTAAGATTATTACTAGTCAGATATATTCTTGTGCGGTGAATAGGGCGTGTTGAGTCCAGTTCTCTGAGCAAGGAGTAGGTCTTGTCTATTACATATTGGGTTTATGGAACGGTATCTGAGCTAATTTGAAACCCTTGTTTTATGTATCACCCCACCTCACTTTTCCCGTTAAGCAGCCATAGTGTGTTTTCTGCATGTGTGACTCTGTTCTGTTTTGTAATTCAGTTCAAGTGTAACGGTTTTTACATTCCCTCTATAAGTGATACCTTATGAGAAGTGTCCTTTTCTGTGTGACTTATTTCACTTAGAATCGCCGTACCTAAATCCACTCATCATGCTGCTACTAGCCTTATGACATTGATTTCATGGCTGAGTGATATTCCATTGTACATAAGGACCACAACTTCTTTATCCATTTTTCTCTTTCCTGGGATATTGAAGGTGGAATGAAGTGGAGGTCCTTGTCAACAGAGCAGCCCTAAACTTTGGGGTGCTTGTGTCTTGCTGATTTTTCATTTTCCCAATTTATACCCCCATGAGTGGAAGTGCCCTATGCTCTCTAAGCTGTGTTTTTTAGATGTTTCAGGACACACCGTACACTTCTCCAGAGTGGCTGTTGGCAATTTACATCCCGCCCATCAGTGTAGCAAGGCTCCCATTTCTCCATGGCCTGTCCTGCATTTCTGGTTTTGAGACTTTTTTCAGCATGGCCCTTTTGACCGATGGGTAGCGAGTCTTCTTTGTAGCGCTGATTTGCCTTTCCAGGTTGCTTTGTTGGCCAAAAAGGGCGTATGCGTTTTTTCCTGAATATATTCAGGAAAAAACGCATACGCCCTTTTTGGCCAAGGGCATCATTGTCAACGTTTTGCCGCTTTTCATGTGCTTTAAAGGCGATTCGAATCTACCTCCTGAAATCTGTTTCCTGCAATTCTGCCTTGATTTCAAATCCTCTTCTTTGCCTTCCCTCAATATATTTGTGGACGAGAGTTATCATTTATAACTCTGCAGGTTTGTGAATTGCAGTGCCCTGAAGCTCCATTTTACAACTCGCTTTTTTGGGAGCTGGCCGCAAAAGCGCAGGATGGCTTCAGGCCCTGTTCCGGTTCCGGGGGGGAGGATGAGCCTGTGGTTCATTCTTCTTCCTGATGGGAAAATAGAGTGACCTGTGCCTGTCCCAACACCAAGAGCTAGTCTCTCACTGGTTCCCCGTCTACCCGTTCATCCTCAGGACAAATTGCAACCTGTACAGAACAGGAGGTTAAAGGTGCTGATGCTCCAAGTAGGGAGATTGTTAGTAAAGCGGCTGGAATGCCGAACACGGGCACAAGGAGAAGAGAAATGAGGTGCGTATTAGAAACCTTTCCCCATCACATGGTGTACCATCTTTTTGTTTTCTCATGCATGTTTTCGATGTAGGAAGATGCCCTTGAACCTGGAGATTTGGGACCCATGCGATGGGTACCACGCAGTATTACTTTAAAGGGTCTGCGTTTGCTCACCCAACCTCACCAAACCTCTCAGCCCCAAGAGTGTCCACCCTTATGTCTCATCCAGCTGTGGGTCTAGATATGGTCAATCCAGGTTGCATCACAGCCCCTGAACGCATTGTGTAAGAATTTCGCTCTCTTTCACTGTCTTTGTTTCATGGGTTTTTCAAAGTAATTTATTTTTATAATGGGGTTTAGCTGCTTTTCACTGCTGTGTTTATGCCGCTTTACACCCACTTGACACACTAAGAGAGAGATATCAATACATAGGTTTTAAGATTATTACTAGTCAGATATATTCTTGTGCGGTGAATAGGGCGTGTTGAGTCCAGTTCTCTGAGCAAGGAGTAGGTCTTGTCTATTACATATTGGGTTTATGGAACGGTATCTGAGCTAATTTGAAACCCTTGTTTTATGTATCACCCCACCTCACTTTTCCCGTTAAGCAGCCATAGTGTGTTTTCTGCATGTGTGACTCTGTTCTGTTTTGTAATTCAGTTCAAGTGTAACGGTTTTTACCTTCCCTCTATAAGTGATACCTTATGAGAAGTGTCCTTTTCTGTGTGACTTATTTCACTTAGAATCGCCGTACCTAAATCCACTCATCATGCTGCTACTAGCCTTATGACATTGATTTCATGGCTGAGTGATATTCCATTGTACATAAGGACCACAACTTCTTTATCCATTTTTCTCTTTCCTGGGATATTGAAGGTGGAATGAAGTGGAGGTCCTTGTCAACAGAGCAGCCCTAAACTTTGGGGTGCTTGTGTCTTGCTGATTTTTCATTTTCCCAATTTATACCCCCATGAGTGGAAGTGCCCTATGCTCTCTAAGCTGTGTTGTTTAGATGTTTCAGGACACACCGTACACTTCTCCAGAGTGGCTGTTGGCAATTTACATCCCGCCCATCAGTGTAGCAAGGCTCCCATTTCTCCATGGCCTGTCCTGCATTTCTGGTTTTGAGACTTTTTTCAGCATGGCCCTTTTGACCGATGGGTAGCGAGTCTTCTTTGTAGCGCTGATTTGCCTTTCCAGGTTGCTTTGTTGGCCAAAAAGGGCGTATGCGTTTTTTCCTGAATATATTCAGGACAAAACGCATACGCCCTTTTTGGCCAAGGGCATCATTGTCAACGTTTTGCCGCTTTTCATGTGCTTTAAAGGCGATTCGAATCTACCTCCTGAAATCTGTTTCCTGCAATTCTGCCTTGATTTCAAATCCTCTTCTTTGCCTTCCCTCAATATATTTGTGGACGAGAGTTATCATTTATAACTCTGCAGGTTTGTGAATTGCAGTGCCCTGAAGCTCCATTTTACAACTCGCTTTTTTGGGAGCTGGCCGCAAAAGCGCAGGATGGCTTCAGGCCCTGTTCTGGTTCCGGGGGGGAGGATGAGCCTGTGGTTAATTCTTCTTCCTGATGGGAAAATAGAGTCACCTGTGCCTGTCCCAACACCAAGAGCTAGTCTCTCACTGGTTCCCCGTCTACCCGTTCATCCTCAGGACAAATTGCAACCTGTACAGAACAGGAGGTTAAAGGTGCTGATGCTCCAAGTAGGGAGATTGTTAGTAAAGCGGCTGGAATGGCGAACCCGGGCACAAGGAGAAGAGAAATGAGGTGCGTTTTAGAAACCTTTCCCCATCACATGGTGTACCATCTTTTTGTTTTCTCATGCATGTTTTCGATGTAGGAAGATGCCCTTGAACATGGAGATTTGGGACCCATGCGATGGGTACCACGCAGTATTACTTTAAAGGGTCTGCGTTTGCTCACCCAACCTCACCAAACCTCTCAGCCCCAAGAGTGTCCACCCTTATGTCTCATCCAGCTGTGGGTCTAGATATGGTCAATCCAGGTTGCATCACAGCCCCTGAACGCATTGTGTAAGAATTTCTCTCTCTTTTACTGTCTTTGTTTCATGGGTTTGTAAAAGTAATTTATTTTTATAATGGGGTTTAGCTGCTTTTCACTGCTGTGTTTATGCCGCTTTACACCCACTTGACACACTAAGAGAGAGATATCAATACATAGGTTTTAAGATTATTACTAGTCAGATATATTCTTGTGCGGTGAATAGGGCGTGTTGAGTCCAGTTCTCTGAGCAAGGAGTAGGTCTTGTCTATTACATATTGGGTTTATGGAACGGTATCTGAGCTAATTTGAAACCCTTGTTTTATGTATCACCCCACCTCACTTTTCCCGTTAAGCAGCCATAGTGTGTTTTCTGCATGTGTGACTCTGTTCTGTTTTGTAATTCAGTTCAAGTGTAACGGTTTTTACATTCCCTCTATAAGTGATACCTTATGAGAAGTGTCCTTTTCTGTGTGACTTATTTCACTTAGAATCGCCGTACCTAAATCCACTCATCATGCTGCTACTAGCCTTATGACATTGATTTCATGGCTGAGTGATATTCCATTGTACATAAGGACCACAACTTCTTTATCCATTTTTCTCTTTCCTGGGATATTGAAGGTGGAATGAAGTGGAGGTCCTTGTCAACAGAGCAGCCCTAAACTTTGGGGTGCTTGTGTCTTGCTGATTTTTCATTTTCCCAATTTATACCCCCATGAGTGGAAGTGCCCTATGCTCTCTAAGCTGTGTTTTTTAGATGTTTCAGGACACACCGTACACTTCTCCAGAGTGGCTGTTGGCAATTTACATCCCGCCCATCAGTATAGCAAGGCTCCCATTTCTCCATGGCCTGTCCTGCATTTCTGGTTTTGAGACTTTTTTCAGCATGGCCCTTTTGACCGATGGGTAGCGAGTCTTCTTTGTAGCGCTGATTTGCCTTTCCAGGTTGCTTTGTTGGCCAAAAAGGGCGTATGCGTTTTTTCCTGAATATATTCAGGAAAAAACGCATACGCCCTTTTTGGCCAAGGGCATCATTGTCAACGTTTTGCCGCTTTTCATGTGCTTTAAAGGCGATTCGAATCTAGCTCCTGAAATCTGTTTCCTGCAATTCTGCCTTGATTTCAAATCCTCTTCTTTGCCTTCCCTCAATATATTTGTGGACGAGAGTTATCATTTATAACTCTGCAGGTTTGTGAATTGCAGTGCCCTGAAGCTCCATTTTACAACTCGCTTTTTTGGGAGCTGGCCGCAAAAGCGCAGGATGGCTTCAGGCCCTGTTCCGGTTCCGGGGGGGAGGATGAGCCTGTGGTTCATTCTTCTTCCTGATGGGAAAATAGAGTGACCTGTGCCTGTCCCAACACCAAGAGCTAGTCTCTCACTGGTTCCCCGTCTACCCGTTCATCCTCAGGACAAATTGCAACCTGTACAGAACAGGAGGTTAAAGGTGCTGATGCTCCAAGTAGGGAGATTGTTAGTAAAGCGGCTGGAATGGCGAACCCGGGCACAAGGAGAAGAGAAATGAGGTGCGTATTAGAAACCTTTCCCCATCACATGGTGTACCATCTTTTTGTTTTCTCATGCATGTTTTCGATGTAGGAAGATGCCCTTGAACATGGAGATTTGGGACCCATGCGATGGGTACCACGCAGTATTACTTTAAAGGGTCTGCGTTTGCTCACCCAACCTCACCAAACCTCTCAGCCCCAAGAGTGTCCACCCTTATGTCTCATCCAGCTGTGGGTCTAGATATGGTCAATCCAGGTTGCATCACAGCCCCTGAACGCATTGTGTAAGAATTTCGCTCTCTTTCACTGTCTTTGTTTCATGGGTTTTTCAAAGTAATTTATTTTTATAATGGGGTTTAGCTGCTTTTCACTGCTGTGTTTATGCCGCTTTACACCCACTTGACACACTAACAGAGAGATATCAATACATAGGTTTTAAGATTATTACTAGTCAGATATATTCTTGTGCGGTGAATAGGGCGTGTTGAGTCCAGTTCTCTGAGCAAGGAGTAGGTCTTGTCTATTACATATTGGGTTTATGGAACGGTATCTGAGCTAATTTGAAACCCTTGTTTTATGTATCACCCCACCTCACTTTTCCCGTTAAGCAGCCATAGTGTGTTTTCTGCATGTGTGACTCTGTTCTGTTTTGTAATTCAGTTCAAGTGTAACGGTTTTTACATTCCCTCTATAAGTGATACCTTATGAGAAGTGTCCTTTTCTGTGTGACTTATTTCACTTAGTTTCGCCGTACCTAAATCCACTCATCATGCTGCTACTAGCCTTATGACATTGATTTCATGGCTGAGTGATATTCCATTGTACATAAGGACCACAACTTCTTTATCCATTTTTCTCTTTCCTGGGATATTGAAGGTGGAATGAAGTGGAGGTCCTTGTCAACAGAGCAGCCCTAAACTTTGGGGTGCTTGTGTCTTGCTGATTTTTCATTTTCCCAATTTATACCCCCATGAGTGGAAGTGCCCTATGCTCTCTAAGCTGTGTTTTTTAGATGTTTCAGGACACACCGTACACTTCTCCAGAGTGGCTGTTGGCAATTTACATCCCGCCCATCAGTGTAGCAAGGCTCCCATTTCTCCATGGCCTGTCCTGCATTTCTGGTTTTGAGACTTTTTTCAGCATGGCCCTTTTGACCGATGGGTAGCGAGTCTTCTTTGTAGCCCTGATTTGCCTTTCCAGGTTGCTTTGTTGGCCAAAAAGGGCGTATGCGTTTTTTCCTGAATATATTCAGGAAAAAACGCATACGCCCTTTTTGGCCAAGGGCATCATTGTCAACGTTTTGCCGCTTTTCATGTGCTTTAAAGGCGATTCGAATCTACCTCCTGAAATCTGTTTCCTGCAATTCTGCCTTGATTTCAAATCCTCTTCTTTGCCTTCCCTCAATATATTTGTGGACGAGAGTTATCATTTATAACTCTGCAGGTTTGTGAATTGCAGTGCCCTGAAGCTCCATTTTACAACTCGCTTTTTTGGGAGCTGGCCGCAAAAGCGCAGGATGGCTTCAGGCCCTGTTCTGGTTCCGGGGGGGAGGATGAGCCTGTGGTTCATTCTTCTTCCTGATGGGAAAATAGAGTGACCTGTGCCTGTCCCAACACCAAGAGCTAGTCTCTCACTGGTTCCCCGTCTACCCGTTCATCCTCAGGACAAATTGCAACCTGTACAGAACAGGAGGTTAAAGGTGCTGATGCTCCAAGTAGGGAGATTGTTAGTAAAGCGGCTGGAATGGCGAACCCGGGCACAAGGAGAAGAGAAATGAGGTGCGTATTAGAAACCTTTCCCCATCACATGGTGTACCATCTTTTTGTTTTCTCATGCATGTTTTCGATGTAGGAAGATGCCCTTGAACATGGAGATTTGGGACCCATGCGATGGGTACCACGCAGTATTACTTTAAAGGGTCTGCGTTTGCTCACCCAACCTCACCAAACCTCTCAGCCCCAAGAGTGTCCACCCTTATGTCTCATCCAGCTGTGGGTCTAGATATGGTCAATCCAGGTTGCATCACAGCCCCTGAACGCATTGTGTAAGAATTTCGCTCTCTTTCACTGTCTTTGTTTCATGGGTTTTTCAAAGTAATTTATTTTTATAATGGGGTTTAGCTGCTTTTCACTGCTGTGTTTATGCCGCTTTACACCCACTTGACACACTAAGAGAGAGATATCAATACATAGGTTTTAAGATTATTACTAGTCAGATATATTCTTGTGCGGTGAATAGGGCGTGTTGAGTCCAGTTCTCTGAGCAAGGAGTAGGTCTTGTCTATTACATATTGGGTTTATGGAACGGTATCTGAGCTAATTTGAAACCCTTGTTTTATGTATCACCCCACCTCACTTTTCCCGTTAAGCAGCCATAGTGTGTTTTCTGCATGTGTGACTCTGTTCTGTTTTGTAATTCAGTTCAAGTGTAACGGTTTTTACATTCCCTCTATAAGTGATACCTTATGAGAAGTGTCCTTTTCTGTGTGACTTATTTCACTTAGAATCGCCGTACCTAAATCCACTCATCATGCTGCTACTAGCCTTATGACATTGATTTCATGGCTGAGTGATATTCCATTGTACATAAGGACCACAACTTCTTTATCCATTTTTCTCTTTCCTGGGATATTGAAGGTGGAATGAAGTGGAGGTCCTTGTCAACAGAGCAGCCCTAAACTTTGGGGTGCTTGTGTCTTGCTGATTTTTCATTTTCCCAATTTATACCCCCATGAGTGGAAGTGCCCTATGCTCTCTAAGCTGTGTTTTTTAGATGTTTCAGGACACACCGTACACTTCTCCAGAGTGGCTGTTGGCAATTTACATCCCGCCCATCAGTGTAGCAAGGCTCCCATTTCTCCATGGCCTGTCCTGCATTTCTGGTTTTGAGACTTTTTTCAGCATGGCCCTTTTGACCGATGGGTAGCGAGTCTTCTTTGTAGCGCTGATTTGCCTTTCCAGGTTGCTTTGTTGGCCAAAAAGGGCGTATGCGTTTTTTCCTGAATATATTCAGGAAAAAACGCATACGCCCTTTTTGGCCAAGGGCATCATTGTCAACGTTTTGCCGCTTTTCATGTGCTTTAAAGGCGATTCGAATCTACCTCCTGAAATCTGTTTCCTGCAATTCTGCCTTGATTTCAAATCCTCTTCTTTGCCTTCCCTCAATATATTTGTGGACGAGAGTTATCATTTATAACTCTGCAGGTTTGTGAATTGCAGTGCCCTGAAGCTCCATTTTACAACTCGCTTTTTTGGGAGCTGGCCGCAAAAGCGCAGGATGGCTTCAGGCCCTGTTCCGGTTCCGGGGGGGAGGATGAGCCTGTGGTTCATTCTTCTTCCTGATGGGAAAATAGAGTGACCTGTGCCTGTCCCAACACCAAGAGCTAGTCTCTCACTGGTTCCCCGTCTACCCGTTCATCCTCAGGACAAATTGCAACCTGTACAGAACAGGAGGTTAAAGGTGCTGATGCTCCAAGTAGGGAGATTGTTAGTAAAGCGGCTGGAATGCCGAACACGGGCACAAGGAGAAGAGAAATGAGGTGCGTATTAGAAACCTTTCCCCATCACATGGTGTACCATCTTTTTGTTTTCTCATGCATGTTTTCGATGTAGGAAGATGCCCTTGAACCTGGAGATTTGGGACCCATGCGATGGGTACCACGCAGTATTACTTTAAAGGGTCTGCGTTTGCTCACCCAACCTCACCAAACCTCTCAGCCCCAAGAGTGTCCACCCTTATGTCTCATCCAGCTGTGGGTCTAGATATGGTCAATCCAGGTTGCATCACAGCCCCTGAACGCATTGTGTAAGAATTTCGCTCTCTTTCACTGTCTTTGTTTCATGGGTTTTTCAAAGTAATTTATTTTTATAATGGGGTTTAGCTGCTTTTCACTGCTGTGTTTATGCCGCTTTACACCCACTTGACACACTAAGAGAGAGATATCAATACATAGGTTTTAAGATTATTACTAGTCAGATATATTCTTGTGCGGTGAATAGGGCGTGTTGAGTCCAGTTCTCTGAGCAAGGAGTAGGTCTTGTCTATTACATATTGGGTTTATGGAACGGTATCTGAGCTAATTTGAAACCCTTGTTTTATGTATCACCCCACCTCACTTTTCCCGTTAAGCAGCCATAGTGTGTTTTCTGCATGTGTGACTCTGTTCTGTTTTGTAATTCAGTTCAAGTGTAACGGTTTTTACCTTCCCTCTATAAGTGATACCTTATGAGAAGTGTCCTTTTCTGTGTGACTTATTTCACTTAGAATCGCCGTACCTAAATCCACTCATCATGCTGCTACTAGCCTTATGACATTGATTTCATGGCTGAGTGATATTCCATTGTACATAAGGACCACAACTTCTTTATCCATTTTTCTCTTTCCTGGGATATTGAAGGTGGAATGAAGTGGAGGTCCTTGTCAACAGAGCAGCCCTAAACTTTGGGGTGCTTGTGTCTTGCTGATTTTTCATTTTCCCAATTTATACCCCCATGAGTGGAAGTGCCCTATGCTCTCTAAGCTGTGTTGTTTAGATGTTTCAGGACACACCGTACACTTCTCCAGAGTGGCTGTTGGCAATTTACATCCCGCCCATCAGTGTAGCAAGGCTCCCATTTCTCCATGGCCTGTCCTGCATTTCTGGTTTTGAGACTTTTTTCAGCATGGCCCTTTTGACCGATGGGTAGCGAGTCTTCTTTGTAGCGCTGATTTGCCTTTCCAGGTTGCTTTGTTGGCCAAAAAGGGCGTATGCGTTTTTTCCTGAATATATTCAGGACAAAACGCATACGCCCTTTTTGGCCAAGGGCATCATTGTCAACGTTTTGCCGCTTTTCATGTGCTTTAAAGGCGATTCGAATCTACCTCCTGAAATCTGTTTCCTGCAATTCTGCCTTGATTTCAAATCCTCTTCTTTGCCTTCCCTCAATATATTTGTGGACGAGAGTTATCATTTATAACTCTGCAGGTTTGTGAATTGCAGTGCCCTGAAGCTCCATTTTACAACTCGCTTTTTTGGGAGCTGGCCGCAAAAGCGCAGGATGGCTTCAGGCCCTGTTCCGGTTCCGGGGGGGAGGATGAGCCTGTGGTTCATTCTTCTTCCTGATGGGAAAATAGAGTGACCTGTGCCTGTCCCAACACCAAGAGCTAGTCTCTCACTGGTTCCCCGTCTACCCGTTCATCCTCAGGACAAATTGCAACCTGTACAGAACAGGAGGTTAAAGGTGCTGATGCTCCAAGTAGGGAGATTGTTAGTAAAGCGGCTGGAATGGCGAACCCGGGCACAAGGAGAAGAGAAATGAGGTGCGTATTAGAAACCTTTCCCCATCACATGGTGTACCATCTTTTTGTTTTCTCATGCATGTTTTCGATGTAGGAAGATGCCCTTGAACATGGAGATTTGGGACCCATGCGATGGGTACCACGCAGTATTACTTTAAAGGGTCTGCGTTTGCTCACCCAACCTCACCAAACCTCTCAGCCCCAAGAGTGTCCACCCTTATGTCTCATCCAGCTGTGGGTCTAGATATGGTCAATCCAGGTTGCATCACAGCCCCTGAACGCATTGTGTAAGAATTTCGCTCTCTTTCACTGTCTTTGTTTCATGGGTTTTTCAAAGTAATTTATTTTTATAATGGGGTTTAGCTGCTTTTCACTGCTGTGTTTATGCCGCTTTACACCCACTTGACACACTAACAGAGAGATATCAATACATAGGTTTTAAGATTATTACTAGTCAGATATATTCTTGTGCGGTGAATAGGGCGTGTTGAGTCCAGTTCTCTGAGCAAGGAGTAGGTCTTGTCTATTACATATTGGGTTTATGGAACGGTATCTGAGCTAATTTGAAACCCTTGTTTTATGTATCACCCCACCTCACTTTTCCCGTTAAGCAGCCATAGTGTGTTTTCTGCATGTGTGACTCTGTTCTGTTTTGTAATTCAGTTCAAGTGTAACGGTTTTTACATTCCCTCTATAAGTGATACCTTATGAGAAGTGTCCTTTTCTGTGTGACTTATTTCACTTAGAATCGCCGTACCTAAATCCACTCATCATGCTGCTACTAGCCTTATGACATTGATTTCATGGCTGAGTGATATTCCATTGTACATAAGGACCACAACTTCTTTATCCATTTTTCTCTTTCCTGGGATATTGAAGGTGGAATGAAGTGGAGGTCCTTGTCAACAGAGCAGCCCTAAACTTTGGGGTGCTTGTGTCTTGCTGATTTTTCATTTTCCCAATTTATACCCCCATGAGTGGAAGTGCCCTATGCTCTCTAAGCTGTGTTGTTTAGATGTTTCAGGACACACCGTACACTTCTCCAGAGTGGCTGTTGGCAATTTACATCCCGCCCATCAGTGTAGCAAGGCTCCCATTTCTCCATGGCCTGTCCTGCATTTCTGGTTTTGAGACTTTTTTCAGCATGGCCCTTTTGACCGATGGGTAGCGAGTCTTCTTTGTAGCGCTGATTTGCCTTTCCAGGTTGCTTTGTTGGCCAAAAAGAGCGTATGCGTTTTTTCCTGAATATATTCAGGAAAAAACGCATACGCCCTTTTTGGCCAAGGGCATCATTGTCAACGTTTTGCCGCTTTTCATGTGCTTTAAAGGCGATTCGAATCTACCTCCTGAAATCTGTTTCCTGCAATTCTGCCTTGATTTCAAATCCTCTTCTTTGCCTTCCCTCAATATATTTGTGGACGAGAGTTATCATTTATAACTCTGCAGGTTTGTGAATTGCAGTGCCCTGAAGCTCCATTTTACAACTCGCTTTTTTGGGAGCTGGCCGCAAAAGCGCAGGATGGCTTCAGGCCCTGTTCCGGTTCCGGGGGGGAGGATGAGCCTGTGGTTCATTCTTCTTCCTGATGGGAAAATAGAGTGACCTGTGCCTGTCCCAACACCAAGAGCTAGTCTCTCACTGGTTCCCCGTCTACCCGTTCATCCTCAGGACAAATTGCAACCTGTACAGAACAGGAGGTTAAAGGTGCTGATGCTCCAAGTAGGGAGATTGTTAGTAAAGCGGCTGGAATGGCGAACCCGGGCACAAGGAGAAGAGAAATGAGGTGCGTATTAGAAACCTTTCCCCATCACATGGTGTACCATCTTTTTGTTTTCTCATGCATGTTTTCGATGTAGGAAGATGCCCTTGAACCTGGAGATTTGGGACCCATGCGATGGGTACCACGCAGTATTACTTTAAAGGGTCTGCGTTTGCTCACCCAACCTCACCAAACCTCTCAGCCCCAAGAGTGTCCACCCTTATGTCTCATCCAGCTGTGGGTCTAGATATGGTCAATCCAGGTTGCATCACAGCCCCTGAACGCATTGTGTAAGAATTTCGCTCTCTTTCACTGTCTTTGTTTCATGGGTTTGTAAAAGTAATTTATTTTTATAATGGGGTTTAGCTGCTTTTCACTGCTGTGTTTATGCCGCTTTACACCCACTTGACACACTAAGAGAGAGATATCAATACATAGGTTTTAAGATTATTACTAGTCAGATATATTCTTGTGCGGTGAATAGGGCGTGTTGAGTCCAGTTCTCTGAGCAAGGAGTAGGTCTTGTCTATTACATATTGGGTTTATGGAACGGTATCTGAGCTAATTTGAAACCCTTGTTTTATGTATCACCCCACCTCACTTTTCCCGTTAAGCAGCCATAGTGTGTTTTCTGCATGTGTGACTCTGTTCTGTTTTGTAATTCAGTTCAAGTGTAACGGTTTTTACCTTCCCTCTATAAGTGATACCTTATGAGAAGTGTCCTTTTCTGTGTGACTTATTTCACTTAGAATCGCCGTACCTAAATCCACTCATCATGCTGCTACTAGCCTTATGACATTGATTTCATGGCTGAGTGATATTCCATTGTACATAAGGACCACAACTTCTTTATCCATTTTTCTCTTTCCTGGGATATTGAAGGTGGAATGAAGTGGAGGTCCTTGTCAACAGAGCAGCCCTAAACTTTGGGGTGCTTGTGTCTTGCTGATTTTTCATTTTCCCAATTTATACCCCCATGAGTGGAAGTGCCCTATGCTCTCTAAGCTGTGTTTTTTAGATGTTTCAGGACACACCGTACACTTCTCCAGAGTGGCTGTTGGCAATTTACATCCCGCCCATCAGTGTAGCAAGGCTCCCATTTCTCCATGGCCTGTCCTGCATTTCTGGTTTTGAGACTTTTTTCAGCATGGCCCTTTTGACCGATGGGTAGCGAGTCTTCTTTGTAGCGCTGATTTGCCTTTCCAGGTTGCTTTGTTGGCCAAAAAGGGCGTATGCGTTTTTTCCTGAATATATTCAGGAAAAAACGCATACGCCCTTTTTGGCCAAGGGCATCATTGTCAACGTTTTGCTGCTTTTCATGTGCTTTAAAGGCGATTCGAATCTACCTCCTGAAATCTGTTTCCTGCAATTCTGCCTTGATTTCAAATCCTCTTCTTTGCCTTCCCTCAATATATTTGTGGACGAGAGTTATCATTTATAACTCTGCAGGTTTGTGAATTGCAGTGCCCTGAAGCTCCATTTTACAACTCGCTTTTTTGGGAGCTGGCCGCAAAAGCGCAGGATGGCTTCAGGCCCTGTTCCGGTTCCGGGGGGGAGGATGAGCCTGTGGTTCATTCTTCTTCCTGATGGGAAAATAGAGTGACCTGTGCCTGTCCCAACACCAAGAGCTAGTCTCTCACTGGTTCCCCGTCTACCCGTTCATCCTCAGGACAAATTGCAACCTGTACAGAACAGGAGGTTAAAGGTGCTGATGCTCCAAGTAGGGAGATTGTTAGTAAAGCGGCTGGAATGGCGAACCCGGGCACAAGGAGAAGAGAAATGAGGTGCGTATTAGAAACCTTTCCCCATCACATGGTGTACCATCTTTTTGTTTTCTCATGCATGTTTTCGATGTAGGAAGATGCCCTTGAACATGGAGATTTGGGACCCATGCGATGGGTACCACGCAGTATTACTTTAAAGGGTCTGCGTTTGCTCACCCAACCTCACCAAACCTCTCAGCCCCAAGAGTGTCCACCCTTATGTCTCATCCAGCTGTGGGTCTAGATATGGTCAATCCAGGTTGCATCACAGCCCCTGAACGCATTGTGTAAGAATTTCGCTCTCTTTCACTGTCTTTGTTTCATGGGTTTTTCAAAGTAATTTATTTTTATAATGGGGTTTAGCTGCTTTTCACTGCTGTGTTTATGCCGCTTTACACCCACTTGACACACTAACAGAGAGATATCAATACATAGGTTTTAAGATTATTACTAGTCAGATATATTCTTGTGCGGTGAATAGGGCGTGTTGAGTCCAGTTCTCTGAGCAAGGAGTAGGTCTTGTCTATTACATATTGGGTTTATGGAACGGTATCTGAGCTAATTTGAAACCCTTGTTTTATGTATCACCCCACCTCACTTTTCCCGTTAAGCAGCCATAGTGTGTTTTCTGCATGTGTGACTCTGTTCTGTTTTGTAATTCAGTTCAAGTGTAACGGTTTTTACATTCCCTCTATAAGTGATACCTTATGAGAAGTGTCCTTTTCTGTGTGACTTATTTCACTTAGAATCGCCGTACCTAAATCCACTCATCATGCTGCTACTAGCCTTATGACATTGATTTCATGGCTGAGTGATATTCCATTGTACATAAGGACCACAACTTCTTTATCCATTTTTCTCTTTCCTGGGATATTGAAGGTGGAATGAAGTGGAGGTCCTTGTCAACAGAGCAGCCCTAAACTTTGGGGTGCTTGTGTCTTGCTGATTTTTCATTTTCCCAATTTATACCCCCATGAGTGGAAGTGCCCTATGCTCTCTAAGCTGTGTTTTTTAGATGTTTCAGGACACACCGTACACTTCTCCAGAGTGGCTGTTGGCAATTTACATCCCGCCCATCAGTGTAGCAAGGCTCCCATTTCTCCATGGCCTGTCCTGCATTTCTGGTTTTGAGACTTTTTTCAGCATGGCCCTTTTGACCGATGGGTAGCGAGTCTTCTTTGTAGCGCTGATTTGCCTTTCCAGGTTGCTTTGTTGGCCAAAAAGGGCGTATGCGTTTTTTCCTGAATATATTCAGGAAAAAACGCATACGCCCTTTTTGGCCAAGGGCATCATTGTCAACGTTTTGCCGCTTTTCATGTGCTTTAAAGGCGATTCGAATCTACCTCCTGAAATCTGTTTCCTGCAATTCTGCCTTGATTTCAAATCCTCTTCTTTGCCTTCCCTCAATATATTTGTGGACGAGAGTTATCATTTATAACTCTGCAGGTTTGTGAATTGCAGTGCCCTGAAGCTCCATTTTACAACTCGCTTTTTTGGGAGCTGGCCGCAAAAGCGCAGGATGGCTTCAGGCCCTGTTCCGGTTCCGGGGGGGAGGATGAGCCTGTGGTTCATTCTTCTTCCTGATGGGAAAATAGAGTGACCTGTGCCTGTCCCAACACCAAGAGCTAGTCTCTCACTGGTTCCCCGTCTACCCGTTCATCCTCAGGACAAATTGCAACCTGTACAGAACAGGAGGTTAAAGGTGCTGATGCTCCAAGTAGGGAGATTGTTAGTAAAGCGGCTGGAATGGCGAACCCGGGCACAAGGAGAAGAGAAATGAGGTGCGTATTAGAAACCTTTCCCCATCACATGGTGTACCATCTTTTTGTTTTCTCATGCATGTTTTCGATGTAGGAAGATGCCCTTGAACATGGAGATTTGGGACCCATGCGATGGGTACCACGCAGTATTACTTTAAAGGGTCTGCGTTTGCTCACCCAACCTCACCAAACCTCTCAGCCCCAAGAGTGTCCACCCTTATGTCTCATCCAGCTGTGGGTCTAGATATGGTCAATCCAGGTTGCATCACAGCCCCTGAACGCATTGTGTAAGAATTTCGCTCTCTTTCACTGTCTTTGTTTCATGGGTTTTTCAAAGTAATTTATTTTTATAATGGGGTTTAGCTGCTTTTCACTGCTGTGTTTATGCCGCTTTACACCCACTTGACACACTAAGAGAGAGATATCAATACATAGGTTTTAAGATTATTACTAGTCAGATATATTCTTGTGCGGTGAATAGGGCGTGTTGAGTCCAGTTCTCTGAGCAAGGAGTAGGTCTTGTCTATTACATATTGGGTTTATGGAACGGTATCTGAGCTAATTTGAAACCCTTGTTTTATGTATCACCCCACCTCACTTTTCCCGTTAAGCAGCCATAGTGTGTTTTCTGCATGTGTGACTCTGTTCTGTTTTGTAATTCAGTTCAAGTGTAACGGTTTTTACATTCCCTCTATAAGTGATACCTTATGAGAAGTGTCCTTTTCTGTGTGACTTATTTCACTTAGAATCGCCGTACCTAAATCCACTCATCATGCTGCTACTAGCCTTATGACATTGATTTCATGGCTGAGTGATATTCCATTGTACATAAGGACCACAACTACTTTATCCATTTTTCTCTTTCCTGGGATATTGAAGGTGGAATGAAGTGGAGGTCCTTGTCAACAGAGCAGCCCTAAACTTTGGGGTGCTTGTGTCTTGCTGATTTTTCATTTTCCCAATTTATACCCCCATGAGTGGAAGTGCCCTATGCTCTCTAAGCTGTGTTTTTTAGATGTTTCAGGACACACCTTACTCTTCTCCAGAGTGGCTGTTGGCAATTTACATCCCGCCCATCAGTGTAGCAAGGCTCCCATTTCTCCATGGCCTGTCCTGCATTTCTGGTTTTGAGACTTTTTTCAGCATGGCCCTTTTGACCGATGGGTAGCGAGTCTTCTTTGTAGCGCTGATTTGCCTTTCCAGGTTGCTTTGTTGGCCAAAAAGGGCGTATGCGTTTTTTCCTGAATATATTCAGGAAAAAACGCATACGCCCTTTTTGGCCAAGGGCATCATTGTCAACGTTTTGCCGCTTTTCATGTGCTTTAAAGGCGATTCGAATCTACCTCCTGAAATCTGTTTCCTGCAATTCTGCCTTGATTTCAAATCCTCTTCTTTGCCTTCCCTCAATATATTTGTGGACGAGAGTTATCATTTATAACTCTGCAGGTTTGTGAATTGCAGTGCCCTGAAGCTCCATTTTACAACTCGCTTTTTTGGGAGCTGGCCGCAAAAGTGCAGGATGGCTTCAGGCCCTGTTCCGGTTCCGGGGGGGAGGATGAGCCTGTGGTTCATTCTTCTTCCTGATGGGAAAATAGAGTGACCTGTGCCTGTCCCAACACCAAGAGCTAGTCTCTCACTGGTTCCCCGTCTACCCGTTCATCCTCAGGACAAATTGCAACCTGTACAGAACAGGAGGTTAAAGGTGCTGATGCTCCAAGTAGGGAGATTGTTAGTAAAGCGGCTGTAATGGCGAACCCGGGCACAAGGAGAAGAGAAATGAGGTGCGTATTAGAAACCTTTCCCCATCACATGGTGTACCATCTTTTTGTTTTCTCATGCATGTTTTCGATGTAGGAAGATGCCCTTGAACATGGAGATTTGGGACCCATGCGATGGGTACCACGCAGTATTACTTTAAAGGGTCTGCGTTTGCTCACCCAACCTCACCAAACCTCTCAGCCCCAAGAGTGTCCACCCTTATGTCTCATCCAGCTGTGGGTCTAGATATGGTCAATCCAGGCTGCATCACAGCCCCTGAACGCATTGTGTAAGAATTTCTCTCTCTTTTACTGTCTTTGTTTCATGGGTTTTTCAAAGTAATTTATTTTTATAATGGGGTTTAGCTGCTTTTCACTGCTGTGTTTATGCCGCTTTACACCCACTTGACACACTAAGAGAGAGATATCAATACATAGGTTTTAAGATTATTACTAGTCAGATATATTCTTGTGCGGTGAATAGGGCGTGTTGAGTCCAGTTCTCTGAGCAAGGAGTAGGTCTTGTCTATTACATATTGGGTTTATGGAACGGTATCTGAGCTAATTGGAAACCCTTGTTTTATGTATCACCCCACCTCACCTTTCCCGTTAAGCAGCCATAGTGTGTTTTCTGCATGTGTGACTCTGTTCTGTTTTGTAATTCAGTTCAAGTGTAACGGTTTTTGCATTCCCTCTATAAGTGATACCTTATGAGAAGTATCCTTTTCTGTGTGACTTATTTCACTTAGAATCGCCGTACCTAAATCCACTCATCATGCTGCTACTAGCCTTATGACATTGATTTCATGGCTGAGTGATATTCCATTGTACATAAGGACCACAACTTCTTTATCCATTTTTCTCTTTCCTGGGATATTGAAGGTGGAATGAAGTGGAGGTCCTTGTCAACAGAGCAGCCCTAAACTTTGGGGTGCTTGTGTCTTGCTGATTTTTCATTTTCCCAATTTATACCCCCATGAGTGGAAGTGCCCTATGCTCTCTAAGCTGTGTTTTTTATATGTTTCAGGACACACCGTACACTTCTCCAGAGTGGCTGTTGGCAATTTACATCCCGCCCATCAGTGTAGCAAGGCTCCCATTTCTCCATGGCCTGTCCTGCATTTCTGGTTTTGAGACTTTTTTCAGCATGGCCCTTTTGACCGATGGGTAGCGAGTCTTCTTTGTAGCGCTGATTTGCCTTTCCAGGTTGCTTGGTTGGCCAAAAAGGGCGTATGCGTTTTTTCCTGAATATATTCAGGAAAAAACGCATACGCCCTTTTTGGCCAAGGGCATCATTGTCAACTTTTTGCTGCTTTTCATGTGCTTTAAAGGCGATTCGAATCTACCTCCTGAAATCTGTTTCCTGCAATTCTGCCTTGATTTCAAATCCTCTTCTTTGCCTTCCCTCAATATATTTGTGGACGAGAGTTATCATTTATAACTCTGCAGGTTTGTGAATTGCAGTGCCCTGAAGCTCAATTTTACAACTCGCTTTTTTGGGAGCTGGCCGCAAAAGCGCAGGATGGCTTCAGGCCCTGTTCTGGTTCCGGGGGGGAGGATGAGCCTGTGGTTCATTCTTCTTCCTGATGGGAAAATAGAGTGACCTGTGCCTGTCCCAACACCAAGAGCTAGTCTCTCACTGGTTCCCCGTCTACCCGTTCATCCTCAGGACAAATTGCAACCTGTACGGAACAGGAGGTTAAAGGTGCTGATGCTCCAAGTAGAGAGATTATTAGTAAAGCGGCTGGAATGGCGAACCCGGGCACAAGGAGAAGAGAAATGAGGTGTGTTTTAGAAAACTTTCCCCATCACATGGTGTACCATCTTTTTGTTTTCTCATGCATGTTTTCGATGTAGGAAGATGCCCTTGAACATGGAGATTTGGGACCCATGCGATGGGTACCACGCAGTATTACTTTAAAGGGTCTGCGTTTGCTCACCCAACCTCACCAAACCTCTCAGCCCCAAGAGTGTCCACCCTTATGTCTCATCCAGCTGTGGGTCTAGATATGGTCAATCCAGGTTGCATCACAGCCCCTGAACGCATTGTGTAAGAATTTCTCTCTCTTTTACTGTCTTTGTTTCATGGGTTTGTAAAAGTAATTTATTTTTATAATGGGGTTTAGCTGCTTTTCACTGATGTGTTTATGCCGCTTTACACCCACTTGACACACTAAGAGAGAGATATCAATACATAGGTTTTAAGATTATTACTAGTCAGATATATTCTTGTGCGGTGAATAGGGCGTGTTGAGTCCAGTTCTCTGAGCAAGGAGTAGGTCTTGTCTATTACATATTGGGTTTATGGAACGGTATCTGAGCTAATTTGAAACCCTTGTTTTATGTATCACCCCACCTCACCTTTCCCGTTAAGCAGCCATAGTTTGTTTTCTGCATGTGTGACTCTGTCCTGTTTTGTAATTCAGTTCAAGTGTAACGGTTTTTACATTCCCTCTATAAGTGATACCTTATGAGAAGTGTCCTTTTCTGTGTGACTTATTTCACTTAGAATCGCCGTACCTAAATCCACTCATCATGCTGCTACTAGCCTTATGACATTGATTTCATGGCTGAGTGATATTCCATTGTACATAAGGACCACAACTTCTTTATCCATTTTTCTCTTTCCTGGGATATTGAAGGTGGAATGAAGTGGAGGTCCTTGTCAACAGAGCAGCCCTAAACTTTGGGTGCTTGTGTCTTGCTGATTTTTCATTTTCCCAATTTATACCCCCATGAGTGGAAGTGCCCTATGCTCTCTAAGCTGTGTTTTTTAGATGTTTCAGGACACACCGTACACATCTCCAGAGTGGCTGTTGGCAATTTACATCCCGCCCATCAGTGTAGCAAGGCTCCCATTTCTCCATGGCCTGTCCTGCATTTCTGGTTTTGAGACTTTTTTCAGCATGGCCCTTTTGACCGATGGGTAGCGAGTCTTCTTTGTAGCGCTGATTTGCCTTTCCAGGTTGCTTGGTTGGCCAAAAAGGGCGTATGCGTTTTTTCCTGAATATATTCAGGAAAAAACGCATACGCCCTTTTTGGCCAAGGGCATCATTGTCAACGTTTTGCTGCTTTTCATGTGCTTTAAAGGCGATTCGAATCTACCTCCTGAAATCTGTTTCCTGCAATTCTGCCTTGATTTCAAATCCTCTTCTTTGCCTTCCCTCAATATATTTGTGAACGAGAGTTATCATTTATAACTCTGCAGGTTTGTGAATTGCAGTGCCCTGAAGCTCCATTTTACAACTCGCTTTTTTGGGAGCTGGCCGCAAAAGCGCAGGATGGCTTCAGGCCCTGTTCTGGTTCCGGGGGGGAGGATGAGCCTGTGGTTAATTCTTCTTCCTGATGGGAAAATAGAGTGACCTGTGCCTGTCCCAACACCAAGAGCTAGTCTCTCACTGGTTCCCCGTCTACCCGTTCATCCTCAGGACAAATTGCAACCTGTACAGAACAGGAGGTTAAAGGTGCTGATGCTCCAAGTAGGGAGATTGTTAGTAAAGCGGCTGGAATGGCGAACCCGGGCACAAGGAGAAGAGAAATGAGGTGCGTTTTAGAAACCTTTCCCCATCACATGGTGTACCATCTTTTTGTTTTCTCATGCATGTTTTCGATGTAGGAAGATGCCCTTGAACATGGAGATTTGGGACCCATGCGATGGGTACCACGCAGTATTACTTTAAAGGGTCTGCGTTTGCTCACCCAACCTCACCAAACCTCTCAGCCCCAAGAGTGTCCACCCTTATGTCTCATCCAGCTGTGGGTCTAGATATGGTCAATCCAGGTTGCATCACAGCCCCTGAACGCATTGTGTAAGAATTTCTCTCTCTTTTACTGTCTTTGTTTCATGGGTTTGTAAAAGTAATTTATTTTTATAATGGGGTTTAGCTGCTTTTCACTGCTGTGTTTATGCCGCTTTACACCCACTTGACACACTAACAGAGAGATATCAATACATAGGTTTTAAGATTATTACTAGTCAGATATATTCTTGTGCGGTGAATAGGGCGTGTTGAGTCCAGTTCTCTGAGCAAGGAGTAGGTCTTGTCTATTACATATTGGGTTTATGGAACGGTATCTGAGCTAATTTGAAACCCTTGTTTTATGTATCACCCCACCTCACTTTTCCCGTTAAGCAGCCATAGTGTGTTTTCTGCATGTGTGACTCTGTTCTGTTTTGTAATTCAGTTCAAGTGTAACGGTTTTTACCTTCCCTCTATAAGTGATACCTTATGAGAAGTGTCCTTTTCTGTGTGACTTATTTCACTTAGAATCGCCGTACCTAAATCCACTCATCATGCTGCTACTAGCCTTATGACATTGATTTCATGGCTGAGTGATATTCCATTGTACATAAGGACCACAACTTCTTTATCCATTTTTCTCTTTCCTGGGATATTGAAGGTGGAATGAAGTGGAGGTCCTTGTCAACAGAGCAGCCCTAAACTTTGGGGTGCTTGTGTCTTGCTGATTTTTCATTTTCCCAATTTATACCCCCATGAGTGGAAGTGCCCTATGCTCTCTAAGCTGTGTTTTTTAGATGTTTCAGGACACACCGTACACTTCTCCAGAGTGGCTGTTGGCAATTTACATCCCGCCCATCAGTATAGCAAGGCTCCCATTTCTCCATGGCCTGTCCTGCATTTCTGGTTTTGAGACTTTTTTCAGCATGGCCCTTTTGACCGATGGGTAGCGAGTCTTCTTTGTAGCGCTGATTTGCCTTTCCAGGTTGCTTTGTTGGCCAAAAAGGGCGTATGCGTTTTTTCCTGAATATATTCAGGAAAAAACGCATACGCCCTTTTTGGCCAAGGGCATCATTGTCAACGTTTTGCCGCTTTTCATGTGCTTTAAAGGCGATTCGAATCTACCTCCTGAAATCTGTTTCCTGCAATTCTGCCTTGATTTCAAATCCTCTTCTTTGCCTTCCCTCAATATATTTGTGGACGAGAGTTATCATTTATAACTCTGCAGGTTTGTGAATTGCAGTGCCCTGAAGCTCCATTTTACAACTCGCTTTTTTGGGAGCTGGCCGCAAAAGCGCAGGATGGCTTCAGGCCCTGTTCCGGTTCCGGGGGGGAGGATGAGCCTGTGGTTCATTCTTCTTCCTGATGGGAAAATAGAGTGACCTGTGCCTGTCCCAACACCAAGAGCTAGTCTCTCACTGGTTCCCCGTCTACCCGTTCATCCTCAGGACAAATTGCAACCTGTACAGAACAGGAGGTTAAAGGTGCTGATGCTCCAAGTAGGGAGATTGTTAGTAAAGCGGCTGGAATGGCGAACCCGGGCACAAGGAGAAGAGAAATGAGGTGCGTATTAGAAACCTTTCCCCATCACATGGTGTACCATCTTTTTGTTTTCTCATGCATGTTTTCGATGTAGGAAGATGCCCTTGAACATGGAGATTTGGGACCCATGCGATGGGTACCACGCAGTATTACTTTAAAGGGTCTGCGTTTGCTCACCCAACCTCACCAAACCTCTCAGCCCCAAGAGTGTCCACCCTTATGTCTCATCCAGCTGTGGGTCTAGATATGGTCAATCCAGGTTGCATCACAGCCCCTGAACGCATTGTGTAAGAATTTCTCTCTCTTTTACTGTCTTTGTTTCATGGGTTTGTAAAAGTAATTTATTTTTATAATGGGGTTTAGCTGCTTTTCACTGCTGTGTTTATGCCGCTTTACACCCACTTGACACACTAAGAGAGAGATATCAATACATAGGTTTTAAGATTATTACTAGTCAGATATATTCTTGTGCGGTGAATAGGGCGTGTTGAGTCCAGTTCTCTGAGCAAGGAGTAGGTCTTGTCTATTACATATTGGGTTTATGGAACGGTATCTGAGCTAATTTGAAACCCTTGTTTTATGTATCACCCCACCTCACTTTTCCCGTTAAGCAGCCATAGTGTGTTTTCTGCATGTGTGACTCTGTTCTGTTTTGTAATTCAGTTCAAGTGTAACGGTTTTTACATTCCCTCTATAAGTGATACCTTATGAGAAGTGTCCTTTTCTGTGTGACTTATTTCACTTAGAATCGCCGTACCTAAATCCACTCATCATGCTGCTACTAGCCTTATGACATTGATTTCATGGCTGAGTGATATTCCATTGTACATAAGGACCACAACTTCTTTATCCATTTTTCTCTTTCCTGGGATATTGAAGGTGGAATGAAGTGGAGGTCCTTGTCAACAGAGCAGCCCTAAACTTTGGGGTGCTTGTGTCTTGCTGATTTTTCATTTTCCCAATTTATACCCCCATGAGTGGAAGTGCCCTATGCTCTCTAAGCTGTGTTTTTTAGATGTTTCAGGACACACCGTACACTTCTCCAGAGTGGCTGTTGGCAATTTACATCCCGCCCATCAGTATAGCAAGGCTCCCATTTCTCCATGGCCTGTCCTGCATTTCTGGTTTTGAGACTTTTTTCAGCATGGCCCTTTTGACCGATGGGTAGCGAGTCTTCTTTGTAGCGCTGATTTGCCTTTCCAGGTTGCTTTGTTGGCCAAAAAGGGCGTATGCGTTTTTTCCTGAATATATTCAGGAAAAAACGCATACGCCCTTTTTGGCCAAGGGCATCATTGTCAACGTTTTGCCGCTTTTCATGTGCTTTAAAGGCGATTCGAATCTAGCTCCTGAAATCTGTTTCCTGCAATTCTGCCTTGATTTCAAATCCTCTTCTTTGCCTTCCCTCAATATATTTGTGGACGAGAGTTATCATTTATAACTCTGCAGGTTTGTGAATTGCAGTGCCCTGAAGCTCCATTTTACAACTCGCTTTTTTGGGAGCTGGCCGCAAAAGCGCAGGATGGCTTCAGGCCCTGTTCCGGTTCCGGGGGGGAGGATGAGCCTGTGGTTCATTCTTCTTCCTGATGGGAAAATAGAGTGACCTGTGCCTGTCCCAACACCAAGAGCTAGTCTCTCACTGGTTCCCCGTCTACCCGTTCATCCTCAGGACAAATTGCAACCTGTACAGAACAGGAGGTTAAAGGTGCTGATGCTCCAAGTAGGGAGATTGTTAGTAAAGCGGCTGGAATGGCGAACCCGGGCACAAGGAGAAGAGAAATGAGGTGCGTATTAGAAACCTTTCCCCATCACATGGTGTACCATCTTTTTGTTTTCTCATGCATGTTTTCGATGTAGGAAGATGCCCTTGAACATGGAGATTTGGGACCCATGCGATGGGTACCACGCAGTATTACTTTAAAGGGTCTGCGTTTGCTCACCCAACCTCACCAAACCTCTCAGCCCCAAGAGTGTCCACCCTTATGTCTCATCCAGCTGTGGGTCTAGATATGGTCAATCCAGGTTGCATCACAGCCCCTGAACGCATTGTGTAAGAATTTCGCTCTCTTTCACTGTCTTTGTTTCATGGGTTTTTCAAAGTAATTTATTTTTATAATGGGGTTTAGCTGCTTTTCACTGCTGTGTTTATGCCGCTTTACACCCACTTGACACACTAACAGAGAGATATCAATACATAGGTTTTAAGATTATTACTAGTCAGATATATTCTTGTGCGGTGAATAGGGCGTGTTGAGTCCAGTTCTCTGAGCAAGGAGTAGGTCTTGTCTATTACATATTGGGTTTATGGAACGGTATCTGAGCTAATTTGAAACCCTTGTTTTATGTATCACCCCACCTCACTTTTCCCGTTAAGCAGCCATAGTGTGTTTTCTGCATGTGTGACTCTGTTCTGTTTTGTAATTCAGTTCAAGTGTAACGGTTTTTACATTCCCTCTATAAGTGATACCTTATGAGAAGTGTCCTTTTCTGTGTGACTTATTTCACTTAGTTTCGCCGTACCTAAATCCACTCATCATGCTGCTACTAGCCTTATGACATTGATTTCATGGCTGAGTGATATTCCATTGTACATAAGGACCACAACTTCTTTATCCATTTTTCTCTTTCCTGGGATATTGAAGGTGGAATGAAGTGGAGGTCCTTGTCAACAGAGCAGCCCTAAACTTTGGGGTGCTTGTGTCTTGCTGATTTTTCATTTTCCCAATTTATACCCCCATGAGTGGAAGTGCCCTATGCTCTCTAAGCTGTGTTTTTTAGATGTTTCAGGACACACCGTACACTTCTCCAGAGTGGCTGTTGGCAATTTACATCCCGCCCATCAGTGTAGCAAGGCTCCCATTTCTCCATGGCCTGTCCTGCATTTCTGGTTTTGAGACTTTTTTCAGCATGGCCCTTTTGACCGATGGGTAGCGAGTCTTCTTTGTAGCCCTGATTTGCCTTTCCAGGTTGCTTTGTTGGCCAAAAAGGGCGTATGCGTTTTTTCCTGAATATATTCAGGAAAAAACGCATACGCCCTTTTTGGCCAAGGGCATCATTGTCAACGTTTTGCCGCTTTTCATGTGCTTTAAAGGCGATTCGAATCTACCTCCTGAAATCTGTTTCCTGCAATTCTGCCTTGATTTCAAATCCTCTTCTTTGCCTTCCCTCAATATATTTGTGGACGAGAGTTATCATTTATAACTCTGCAGGTTTGTGAATTGCAGTGCCCTGAAGCTCCATTTTACAACTCGCTTTTTTGGGAGCTGGCCGCAAAAGCGCAGGATGGCTTCAGGCCCTGTTCTGGTTCCGGGGGGGAGGATGAGCCTGTGGTTCATTCTTCTTCCTGATGGGAAAATAGAGTGACCTGTGCCTGTCCCAACACCAAGAGCTAGTCTCTCACTGGTTCCCCGTCTACCCGTTCATCCTCAGGACAAATTGCAACCTGTACAGAACAGGAGGTTAAAGGTGCTGATGCTCCAAGTAGGGAGATTGTTAGTAAAGCGGCTGGAATGGCGAACCCGGGCACAAGGAGAAGAGAAATGAGGTGCGTATTAGAAACCTTTCCCCATCACATGGTGTACCATCTTTTTGTTTTCTCATGCATGTTTTCGATGTAGGAAGATGCCCTTGAACATGGAGATTTGGGACCCATGCGATGGGTACCACGCAGTATTACTTTAAAGGGTCTGCGTTTGCTCACCCAACCTCACCAAACCTCTCAGCCCCAAGAGTGTCCACCCTTATGTCTCATCCAGCTGTGGGTCTAGATATGGTCAATCCAGGTTGCATCACAGCCCCTGAACGCATTGTGTAAGAATTTCGCTCTCTTTCACTGTCTTTGTTTCATGGGTTTTTCAAAGTAATTTATTTTTATAATGGGGTTTAGCTGCTTTTCACTGCTGTGTTTATGCCGCTTTACACCCACTTGACACACTAAGAGAGAGATATCAATACATAGGTTTTAAGATTATTACTAGTCAGATATATTCTTGTGCGGTGAATAGGGCGTGTTGAGTCCAGTTCTCTGAGCAAGGAGTAGGTCTTGTCTATTACATATTGGGTTTATGGAACGGTATCTGAGCTAATTTGAAACCCTTGTTTTATGTATCACCCCACCTCACTTTTCCCGTTAAGCAGCCATAGTGTGTTTTCTGCATGTGTGACTCTGTTCTGTTTTGTAATTCAGTTCAAGTGTAACGGTTTTTACATTCCCTCTATAAGTGATACCTTATGAGAAGTGTCCTTTTCTGTGTGACTTATTTCACTTAGAATCGCCGTACCTAAATCCACTCATCATGCTGCTACTAGCCTTATGACATTGATTTCATGGCTGAGTGATATTCCATTGTACATAAGGACCACAACTTCTTTATCCATTTTTCTCTTTCCTGGGATATTGAAGGTGGAATGAAGTGGAGGTCCTTGTCAACAGAGCAGCCCTAAACTTTGGGGTGCTTGTGTCTTGCTGATTTTTCATTTTCCCAATTTATACCCCCATGAGTGGAAGTGCCCTATGCTCTCTAAGCTGTGTTTTTTAGATGTTTCAGGACACACCGTACACTTCTCCAGAGTGGCTGTTGGCAATTTACATCCCGCCCATCAGTGTAGCAAGGCTCCCATTTCTCCATGGCCTGTCCTGCATTTCTGGTTTTGAGACTTTTTTCAGCATGGCCCTTTTGACCGATGGGTAGCGAGTCTTCTTTGTAGCGCTGATTTGCCTTTCCAGGTTGCTTTGTTGGCCAAAAAGGGCGTATGCGTTTTTTCCTGAATATATTCAGGAAAAAACGCATACGCCCTTTTTGGCCAAGGGCATCATTGTCAACGTTTTGCCGCTTTTCATGTGCTTTAAAGGCGATTCGAATCTACCTCCTGAAATCTGTTTCCTGCAATTCTGCCTTGATTTCAAATCCTCTTCTTTGCCTTCCCTCAATATATTTGTGGACGAGAGTTATCATTTATAACTCTGCAGGTTTGTGAATTGCAGTGCCCTGAAGCTCCATTTTACAACTCGCTTTTTTGGGAGCTGGCCGCAAAAGCGCAGGATGGCTTCAGGCCCTGTTCCGGTTCCGGGGGGGAGGATGAGCCTGTGGTTCATTCTTCTTCCTGATGGGAAAATAGAGTGACCTGTGCCTGTCCCAACACCAAGAGCTAGTCTCTCACTGGTTCCCCGTCTACCCGTTCATCCTCAGGACAAATTGCAACCTGTACAGAACAGGAGGTTAAAGGTGCTGATGCTCCAAGTAGGGAGATTGTTAGTAAAGCGGCTGGAATGCCGAACACGGGCACAAGGAGAAGAGAAATGAGGTGCGTATTAGAAACCTTTCCCCATCACATGGTGTACCATCTTTTTGTTTTCTCATGCATGTTTTCGATGTAGGAAGATGCCCTTGAACATGGAGATTTGGGACCCATGCGATGGGTACCACGCAGTATTACTTTAAAGGGTCTGCGTTTGCTCACCCAACCTCACCAAACCTCTCAGCCCCAAGAGTGTCCACCCTTATGTCTCATCCAGCTGTGGGTCTAGATATGGTCAATCCAGGTTGCATCACAGCCCCTGAACGCATTGTGTAAGAATTTCGCTCTCTTTCACTGTCTTTGTTTCATGGGTTTTTCAAAGTAATTTATTTTTATAATGGGGTTTAGCTGCTTTTCACTGCTGTGTTTATGCCGCTTTACACCCACTTGACACACTAAGAGAGAGATATCAATACATAGGTTTTAAGATTATTACTAGTCAGATATATTCTTGTGCGGTGAATAGGGCGTGTTGAGTCCAGTTCTCTGAGCAAGGAGTAGGTCTTGTCTATTACATATTGGGTTTATGGAACGGTATCTGAGCTAATTTGAAACCCTTGTTTTATGTATCACCCCACCTCACTTTTCCCGTTAAGCAGCCATAGTGTGTTTTCTGCATGTGTGACTCTGTTCTGTTTTGTAATTCAGTTCAAGTGTAACGGTTTTTACCTTCCCTCTATAAGTGATACCTTATGAGAAGTGTCCTTTTCTGTGTGACTTATTTCACTTAGAATCGCCGTACCTAAATCCACTCATCATGCTGCTACTAGCCTTATGACATTGATTTCATGGCTGAGTGATATTCCATTGTACATAAGGACCACAACTTCTTTATCCATTTTTCTCTTTCCTGGGATATTGAAGGTGGAATGAAGTGGAGGTCCTTGTCAACAGAGCAGCCCTAAACTTTGGGGTGCTTGTGTCTTGCTGATTTTTCATTTTCCCAATTTATACCCCCATGAGTGGAAGTGCCCTATGCTCTCTAAGCTGTGTTGTTTAGATGTTTCAGGACACACCGTACACTTCTCCAGAGTGGCTGTTGGCAATTTACATCCCGCCCATCAGTGTAGCAAGGCTCCCATTTCTCCATGGCCTGTCCTGCATTTCTGGTTTTGAGACTTTTTTCAGCATGGCCCTTTTGACCGATGGGTAGCGAGTCTTCTTTGTAGCGCTGATTTGCCTTTCCAGGTTGCTTTGTTGGCCAAAAAGGGCGTATGCGTTTTTTCCTGAATATATTCAGGACAAAACGCATACGCCCTTTTTGGCCAAGGGCATCATTGTCAACGTTTTGCCGCTTTTCATGTGCTTTAAAGGCGATTCGAATCTACCTCCTGAAATCTGTTTCCTGCAATTCTGCCTTGATTTCAAATCCTCTTCTTTGCCTTCCCTCAATATATTTGTGGACGAGAGTTATCATTTATAACTCTGCAGGTTTGTGAATTGCAGTGCCCTGAAGCTCCATTTTACAACTCGCTTTTTTGGGAGCTGGCCGCAAAAGCGCAGGATGGCTTCAGGCCCTGTTCCGGTTCCGGGGGGGAGGATGAGCCTGTGGTTCATTCTTCTTCCTGATGGGAAAATAGAGTGACCTGTGCCTGTCCCAACACCAAGAGCTAGTCTCTCACTGGTTCCCCGTCTACCCGTTCATCCTCAGGACAAATTGCAACCTGTACAGAACAGGAGGTTAAAGGTGCTGATGCTCCAAGTAGGGAGATTGTTAGTAAAGCGGCTGGAATGGCGAACCCGGGCACAAGGAGAAGAGAAATGAGGTGCGTATTAGAAACCTTTCCCCATCACATGGTGTACCATCTTTTTGTTTTCTCATGCATGTTTTCGATGTAGGAAGATGCCCTTGAACATGGAGATTTGGGACCCATGCGATGGGTACCACGCAGTATTACTTTAAAGGGTCTGCGTTTGCTCACCCAACCTCACCAAACCTCTCAGCCCCAAGAGTGTCCACCCTTATGTCTCATCCAGCTGTGGGTCTAGATATGGTCAATCCAGGTTGCATCACAGCCCCTGAACGCATTGTGTAAGAATTTCGCTCTCTTTCACTGTCTTTGTTTCATGGGTTTTTCAAAGTAATTTATTTTTATAATGGGGTTTAGCTGCTTTTCACTGCTGTGTTTATGCCGCTTTACACCCACTTGACACACTAAGAGAGAGATATCAATACATAGGTTTTAAGATTATTACTAGTCAGATATATTCTTGTGCGGTGAATAGGGCGTGTTGAGTCCAGTTCTCTGAGCAAGGAGTAGGTCTTGTCTATTACATATTGGGTTTATGGAACGGTATCTGAGCTAATTTGAAACCCTTGTTTTATGTATCACCCCACCTCACTTTTCCCGTTAAGCAGCCATAGTGTGTTTTCTGCATGTGTGACTCTGTTCTGTTTTGTAATTCAGTTCAAGTGTAACGGTTTTTACATTCCCTCTATAAGTGATACCTTATGAGAAGTGTCCTTTTCTGTGTGACTTATTTCACTTAGAATCGCCGTACCTAAATCCACTCATCATGCTGCTACTAGCCTTATGACATTGATTTCATGGCTGAGTGATATTCCATTGTACATAAGGACCACAACTTCTTTATCCATTTTTCTCTTTCCTGGGATATTGAAGGTGGAATGAAGTGGAGGTCCTTGTCAACAGAGCAGCCCTAAACTTTGGGGTGCTTGTGTCTTGCTGATTTTTCATTTTCCCAATTTATACCCCCATGAGTGGAAGTGCCCTATGCTCTCTAAGCTGTGTTTTTTAGATGTTTCAGGACACACCGTACACTTCTCCAGAGTGGCTGTTGGCAATTTACATCCCGCCCATCAGTGTAGCAAGGCTCCCATTTCTCCATGGCCTGTCCTGCATTTCTGGTTTTGAGACTTTTTTCAGCATGGCCCTTTTGACCGATGGGTAGCGAGTCTTCTTTGTAGCGCTGATTTGCCTTTCCAGGTTGCTTTGTTGGCCAAAAAGAGCGTATGCGTTTTTTCCTGAATATATTCAGGAAAAAACGCATACGCCCTTTTTGGCCAAGGGCATCATTGTCAACGTTTTGCCGCTTTTCATGTGCTTTAAAGGCGATTCGAATCTACCTCCTGAAATCTGTTTCCTGCAATTCTGCCTTGATTTCAAATCCTCTTCTTTGCCTTCCCTCAATATATTTGTGGACGAGAGTTATCATTTATAACTCTGCAGGTTTGTGAATTGCAGTGCCCTGAAGCTCCATTTTACAACTCGCTTTTTTGGGAGCTGGCCGCAAAAGCGCAGGATGGCTTCAGGCCCTGTTCCGGTTCCGGGGGGGAGGATGAGCCTGTGGTTCATTCTTCTTCCTGATGGGAAAATAGAGTGACCTGTGCCTGTCCCAACACCAAGAGCTAGTCTCTCACTGGTTCCCCGTCTACCCGTTCATCCTCAGGACAAATTGCAACCTGTACAGAACAGGAGGTTAAAGGTGCTGATGCTCCAAGTAGGGAGATTGTTAGTAAAGCGGCTGGAATGGCGAACCCGGGCACAAGGAGAAGAGAAATGAGGTGCGTATTAGAAACCTTTCCCCATCACATGGTGTACCATCTTTTTGTTTTCTCATGCATGTTTTCGATGTAGGAAGATGCCCTTGAACCTGGAGATTTGGGACCCATGCGATGGGTACCACGCAGTATTACTTTAAAGGGTCTGCGTTTGCTCACCCAACCTCACCAAACCTCTCAGCCCCAAGAGTGTCCACCCTTATGTCTCATCCAGCTGTGGGTCTAGATATGGTCAATCCAGGTTGCATCACAGCCCCTGAACGCATTGTGTAAGAATTTCGCTCTCTTTCACTGTCTTTGTTTCATGGGTTTGTAAAAGTAATTTATTTTTATAATGGGGTTTAGCTGCTTTTCACTGCTGTGTTTATGCCGCTTTACACCCACTTGACACACTAAGAGAGAGATATCAATACATAGGTTTTAAGATTATTACTAGTCAGATATATTCTTGTGCGGTGAATAGGGCGTGTTGAGTCCAGTTCTCTGAGCAAGGAGTAGGTCTTGTCTATTACATATTGGGTTTATGGAACGGTATCTGAGCTAATTTGAAACCCTTGTTTTATGTATCACCCCACCTCACTTTTCCCGTTAAGCAGCCATAGTGTGTTTTCTGCATGTGTGACTCTGTTCTGTTTTGTAATTCAGTTCAAGTGTAACGGTTTTTACCTTCCCTCTATAAGTGATACCTTATGAGAAGTGTCCTTTTCTGTGTGACTTATTTCACTTAGAATCGCCGTACCTAAATCCACTCATCATGCTGCTACTAGCCTTATGACATTGATTTCATGGCTGAGTGATATTCCATTGTACATAAGGACCACAACTTCTTTATCCATTTTTCTCTTTCCTGGGATATTGAAGGTGGAATGAAGTGGAGGTCCTTGTCAACAGAGCAGCCCTAAACTTTGGGGTGCTTGTGTCTTGCTGATTTTTCATTTTCCCAATTTATACCCCCATGAGTGGAAGTGCCCTATGCTCTCTAAGCTGTGTTTTTTAGATGTTTCAGGACACACCGTACACTTCTCCAGAGTGGCTGTTGGCAATTTACATCCCGCCCATCAGTGTAGCAAGGCTCCCATTTCTCCATGGCCTGTCCTGCATTTCTGGTTTTGAGACTTTTTTCAGCATGGCCCTTTTGACCGATGGGTAGCGAGTCTTCTTTGTAGCGCTGATTTGCCTTTCCAGGTTGCTTTGTTGGCCAAAAAGGGCGTATGCGTTTTTTCCTGAATATATTCAGGAAAAAACGCATACGCCCTTTTTGGCCAAGGGCATCATTGTCAACGTTTTGCTGCTTTTCATGTGCTTTAAAGGCGATTCGAATCTACCTCCTGAAATCTGTTTCCTGCAATTCTGCCTTGATTTCAAATCCTCTTCTTTGCCTTCCCTCAATATATTTGTGGACGAGAGTTATCATTTATAACTCTGCAGGTTTGTGAATTGCAGTGCCCTGAAGCTCCATTTTACAACTCGCTTTTTTGGGAGCTGGCCGCAAAAGCGCAGGATAGCTTCAGGCCCTGTTCCGGTTCCGGGGGGGAGGATGAGCCTGTGGTTCATTCTTCTTCCTGATGGGAAAATAGAGTGACCTGTGCCTGTCCCAACACCAAGAGCTAGTCTCTCACTGGTTCCCCGTCTACCCGTTCATCCTCAGGACAAATTGCAACCTGTACAGAACAGGAGGTTAAAGGTGCTGATGCTCCAAGTAGGGAGATTGTTAGTAAAGCGGCTGGAATGGCGAACCCGGGCACAAGGAGAAGAGAAATGAGGTGCGTATTAGAAACCTTTCCCCATCACATGGTGTACCATCTTTTTGTTTTCTCATGCATGTTTTCGATGTAGGAAGATGCCCTTGAACATGGAGATTTGGGACCCATGCGATGGGTACCACGCAGTATTACTTTAAAGGGTCTGCGTTTGCTCACCCAACCTCACCAAACCTCTCAGCCCCAAGAGTGTCCACCCTTATGTCTCATCCAGCTGTGGGTCTAGATATGGTCAATCCAGGTTGCATCACAGCCCCTGAACGCATTGTGTAAGAATTTCGCTCTCTTTCACTGTCTTTGTTTCATGGGTTTGTAAAAGTAATTTATTTTTATAATGGGGTTTAGCTGCTTTTCACTGCTGTGTTTATGCCGCTTTACACCCACTTGACACACTAACAGAGAGATATCAATACATAGGTTTTAAGATTATTACTAGTCAGATATATTCTTGTGCGGTGAATAGGGCGTGTTGAGTCCAGTTCTCTGAGCAAGGAGTAGGTCTTGTCTATTACATATTGGGTTTATGGAACGGTATCTGAGCTAATTTGAAACCCTTGTTTTATGTATCACCCCACCTCACTTTTCCCGTTAAGCAGCCATAGTGTGTTTTCTGCATGTGTGACTCTGTTCTGTTTTGTAATTCAGTTCAAGTGTAACGGTTTTTACATTCCCTCTATAAGTGATACCTTATGAGAAGTGTCCTTTTCTGTGTGACTTATTTCACTTAGAATCGCCGTACCTAAATCCACTCATCATGCTGCTACTAGCCTTATGACATTGATTTCATGGCTGAGTGATATTCCATTGTACATAAGGACCACAACTTCTTTATCCATTTTTCTCTTTCCTGGGATATTGAAGGTGGAATGAAGTGGAGGTCCTTGTCAACAGAGCAGCCCTAAACTTTGGGGTGCTTGTGTCTTGCTGATTTTTCATTTTCCCAATTTATACCCCCATGAGTGGAAGTGCCCTATGCTCTCTAAGCTGTGTTTTTTAGATGTTTCAGGACACACCGTACACTTCTCCAGAGTGGCTGTTGGCAATTTACATCCCGCCCATCAGTATAGCAAGGCTCCCATTTCTCCATGGCCTGTCCTGCATTTCTGGTTTTGAGACTTTTTTCAGCATGGCCCTTTTGACCGATGGGTAGCGAGTCTTCTTTGTAGCGCTGATTTGCCTTTCCAGGTTGCTTTGTTGGCCAAAAAGGGCGTATGCGTTTTTTCCTGAATATATTCAGGAAAAAACGCATACGCCCTTTTTGGCCAAGGGCATCATTGTCAACGTTTTGCCGCTTTTCATGTGCTTTAAAGGCGATTCGAATCTACCTCCTGAAATCTGTTTCCTGCAATTCTGCCTTGATTTCAAATCCTCTTCTTTGCCTTCCCTCAATATATTTGTGGACGAGAGTTATCATTTATAACTCTGCAGGTTTGTGAATTGCAGTGCCCTGAAGCTCCATTTTACAACTCGCTTTTTTGGGAGCTGGCCGCAAAAGCGCAGGATGGCTTCAGGCCCTGTTCCGGTTCCGGGGGGGAGGATGAGCCTGTGGTTCATTCTTCTTCCTGATGGGAAAATAGAGTGACCTGTGCCTGTCCCAACACCAAGAGCTAGTCTCTCACTGGTTCCCCGTCTACCCGTTCATCCTCAGGACAAATTGCAACCTGTACAGAACAGGAGGTTAAAGGTGCTGATGCTCCAAGTAGGGAGATTGTTAGTAAAGCGGCTGTAATGGCGAACCCGGGCACAAGGAGAAGAGAAATGAGGTGCGTATTAGAAACCTTTCCCCATCACATGGTGTACCATCTTTTTGTTTTCTCATGCATGTTTTCGATGTAGGAAGATGCCCTTGAACATGGAGATTTGGGACCCATGCGATGGGTACCACGCAGTATTACTTTAAAGGGTCTGCGTTTGCTCACCCAACCTCACCAAACCTCTCAGCCCCAAGAGTGTCCACCCTTATGTCTCATCCAGCTGTGGGTCTAGATATGGTCAATCCAGGTTGCATCACAGCCCCTGAACGCATTGTGTAAGAATTTCGCTCTCTTTCACTGTCTTTGTTTCATGGGTTTTTCAAAGTAATTTATTTTTATAATGGGGTTTAGCTGCTTTTCACTGCTGTGTTTATGCCGCTTTACACCCACTTGACACACTAAGAGAGAGATATCAATACATAGGTTTTAAGATTATTACTAGTCAGATATATTCTTGTGCGGTGAATAGGGCGTGTTGAGTCCAGTTCTCTGAGCAAGGAGTAGGTCTTGTCTATTACATATTGGGTTTATGGAACGGTATCTGAGCTAATTTGAAACCCTTGTTTTATGTATCACCCCACCTCACTTTTCCCGTTAAGCAGCCATAGTGTGTTTTCTGCATGTGTGACTCTGTTCTGTTTTGTAATTCAGTTCAAGTGTAACGGTTTTTACATTCCCTCTATAAGTGATACCTTATGAGAAGTGTCCTTTTCTGTGTGACTTATTTCACTTAGAATCGCCGTACCTAAATCCACTCATCATGCTGCTACTAGCCTTATGACATTGATTTCATGGCTGAGTGATATTCCATTGTACATAAGGACCACAACTACTTTATCCATTTTTCTCTTTCCTGGGATATTGAAGGTGGAATGAAGTGGAGGTCCTTGTCAACAGAGCAGCCCTAAACTTTGGGGTGCTTGTGTCTTGCTGATTTTTCATTTTCCCAATTTATACCCCCATGAGTGGAAGTGCCCTATGCTCTCTAAGCTGTGTTTTTTAGATGTTTCAGGACACACCTTACTCTTCTCCAGAGTGGCTGTTGGCAATTTACATCCCGCCCATCAGTGTAGCAAGGCTCCCATTTCTCCATGGCCTGTCCTGCATTTCTGGTTTTGAGACTTTTTTCAGCATGGCCCTTTTGACCGATGGGTAGCGAGTCTTCTTTGTAGCGCTGATTTGCCTTTCCAGGTTGCTTTGTTGGCCAAAAAGGGCGTATGCGTTTTTTCCTGAATATATTCAGGAAAAAACGCATACGCCCTTTTTGGCCAAGGGCATCATTGTCAACGTTTTGCCGCTTTTCATGTGCTTTAAAGGCGATTCGAATCTACCTCCTGAAATCTGTTTCCTGCAATTCTGCCTTGATTTCAAATCCTCTTCTTTGCCTTCCCTCAATATATTTGTGGACGAGAGTTATCATTTATAACTCTGCAGGTTTGTGAATTGCAGTGCCCTGAAGCTCCATTTTACAACTCGCTTTTTTGGGAGCTGGCCGCAAAAGTGCAGGATGGCTTCAGGCCCTGTTCCGGTTCCGGGGGGGAGGATGAGCCTGTGGTTCATTCTTCTTCCTGATGGGAAAATAGAGTGACCTGTGCCTGTCCCAACACCAAGAGCTAGTCTCTCACTGGTTCCCCGTCTACCCGTTCATCCTCAGGACAAATTGCAACCTGTACAGAACAGGAGGTTAAAGGTGCTGATGCTCCAAGTAGGGAGATTGTTAGTAAAGCGGCTGTAATGGCGAACCCGGGCACAAGGAGAAGAGAAATGAGGTGCGTATTAGAAACCTTTCCCCATCACATGGTGTACCATCTTTTTGTTTTCTCATGCATGTTTTCGATGTAGGAAGATGCCCTTGAACATGGAGATTTGGGACCCATGCGATGGGTACCACGCAGTATTACTTTAAAGGGTCTGCGTTTGCTCACCCAACCTCACCAAACCTCTCAGCCCCAAGAGTGTCCACCCTTATGTCTCATCCAGCTGTGGGTCTAGATATGGTCAATCCAGGCTGCATCACAGCCCCTGAACGCATTGTGTAAGAATTTCTCTCTCTTTTACTGTCTTTGTTTCATGGGTTTTTCAAAGTAATTTATTTTTATAATGGGGTTTAGCTGCTTTTCACTGCTGTGTTTATGCCGCTTTACACCCACTTGACACACTAAGAGAGAGATATCAATACATAGGTTTTAAGATTATTACTAGTCAGATATATTCTTGTGCGGTGAATAGGGCGTGTTGAGTCCAGTTCTCTGAGCAAGGAGTAGGTCTTGTCTATTACATATTGGGTTTATGGAACGGTATCTGAGCTAATTGGAAACCCTTGTTTTATGTATCACCCCACCTCACCTTTCCCGTTAAGCAGCCATAGTGTGTTTTCTGCATGTGTGACTCTGTTCTGTTTTGTAATTCAGTTCAAGTGTAACGGTTTTTACATTCCCTCTATAAGTGATACCTTATGAGAAGTATCCTTTTCTGTGTGACTTATTTCACTTAGAATCGCCGTACCTAAATCCACTCATCATGCTGCTACTAGCCTTATGACATTGATTTCATGGCTGAGTGATATTCCATTGTACATAAGGACCACAACTTCTTTATCCATTTTTCTCTTTCCTGGGATATTGAAGGTGGAATGAAGTGGAGGTCCTTGTCAACAGAGCAGCCCTAAACTTTGGGGTGCTTGTGTCTTGCTGATTTTTCATTTTCCCAATTTATACCCCCATGAGTGGAAGTGCCCTATGCTCTCTAAGCTGTGTTTTTTATATGTTTCAGGACACACCGTACACTTCTCCAGAGTGGCTGTTGGCAATTTACATCCCGCCCATCAGTGTAGCAAGGCTCCCATTTCTCCATGGCCTGTCCTGCATTTCTGGTTTTGAGACTTTTTTCAGCATGGCCCTTTTGACCGATGGGTAGCGAGTCTTCTTTGTAGCGCTGATTTGCCTTTCCAGGTTGCTTGGTTGGCCAAAAAGGGCGTATGCGTTTTTTCCTGAATATATTCAGGAAAAAACGCATACGCCCTTTTTGGCCAAGGGCATCATTGTCAACTTTTTGCTGCTTTTCATGTGCTTTAAAGGCGATTCGAATCTACCTCCTGAAATCTGTTTCCTGCAATTCTGCCTTGATTTCAAATCCTCTTCTTTGCCTTCCCTCAATATATTTGTGGACGAGAGTTATCATTTATAACTCTGCAGGTTTGTGAATTGCAGTGCCCTGAAGCTCAATTTTACAACTCGCTTTTTTGGGAGCTGGCCGCAAAAGCGCAGGATGGCTTCAGGCCCTGTTCTGGTTCCGGGGGGGAGGATGAGCCTGTGGTTAATTCTTCTTCCTGATGGGAAAATAGAGTGACCTGTGCCTGTCCCAACACCAAGAGCTAGTCTCTCACTGGTTCCCCGTCTACCCGTTCATCCTCAGGACAAATTGCAACCTGTACGGAACAGGAGGTTAAAGGTGCTGATGCTCCAAGTAGAGAGATTATTAGTAAAGCGGCTGGAATGGCGAACCCGGGCACAAGGAGAAGAGAAATGAGGTGTGTTTTAGAAACCTTTCCCCATCACATGGTGTACCATCTTTTTGTTTTCTCATGCATGTTTTCGATGTAGGAAGATGCCCTTGAACATGGAGATTTGGGACCCATGCGATGGGTACCACGCAGTATTACTTTAAAGGGTCTGCGTTTGCTCACCCAACCTCACCAAACCTCTCAGCCCCAAGAGTGTCCACCCTTATGTCTCATCCAGCTGTGGGTCTAGATATGGTCAATCCAGGTTGCATCACAGCCCCTGAACGCATTGTGTAAGAATTTCTCTCTCTTTTACTGTCTTTGTTTCATGGGTTTGTAAAAGTAATTTATTTTTATAATGGGGTTTAGCTGCTTTTCACTGCTGTGTTTATGCCGCTTTACACCCACTTGACACACTAAGAGAGAGATATCAATACATAGGTTTTAAGATTATTACTAGTCAGATATATTCTTGTGCGGTGAATAGGGCGTGTTGAGTCCAGTTCTCTGAGCAAGGAGTAGGTCTTGTCTATTACATATTGGGTTTATGGAACGGTATCTGAGCTAATTTGAAACCCTTGTTTTATGTATCACCCCACCTCACCTTTCCCGTTAAGCAGCCATAGTTTGTTTTCTGCATGTGTGACTCTGTCCTGTTTTGTTATTCAGTTCAAGTGTAACGGTTTTTACATTCCCTCTATAAGTGATACCTTATGAGAAGTGTCCTTTTCTGTGTGACTTATTTCACTTAGAATCGCCGTACCTAAATCCACTCATCATGCTGCTACTAGCCTTATGACATTGATTTCATGGCTGAGTGATATTCCATTGTACATAAGGACCACAACTTCTTTATCCATTTTTCTCTTTCCTGGGATATTGAAGGTGGAATGAAGTGGAGGTCCTTGTCAACAGAGCAGCCCTAAACTTTGGGTGCTTGTGTCTTGCTGATTTTTCATTTTCCCAATTTATACCCCCATGAGTGGAAGTGCCCTATGCTCTCTAAGCTGTGTTTTTTAGATGTTTCAGGACACACCGTACACATCTCCAGAGTGGCTGTTGGCAATTTACATCCCGCCCATCAGTGTAGCAAGGCTCCCATTTCTCCATGGCCTGTCCTGCATTTCTGGTTTTGAGACTTTTTTCAGCATGGCCCTTTTGACCGATGGGTAGCGAGTCTTCTTTGTAGCGCTGATTTGCCTTTCCAGGTTGCTTGGTTGGCCAAAAAGGGCGTATGCGTTTTTTCCTGAATATATTCAGGAAAAAACGCATACGCCCTTTTTGGCCAAGGGCATCATTGTCAACGTTTTGCTGCTTTTCATGTGCTTTAAAGGCGATTCGAATCTACCTCCTGAAATCTGTTTCCTGCAATTCTGCCTTGATTTCAAATCCTCTTCTTTGCCTTCCCTCAATATATTTGTGAACGAGAGTTATCATTTATAACTCTGCAGGTTTGTGAATTGCAGTGCCCTGAAGCTCCATTTTACAACTCGCTTTTTTGGGAGCTGGCCGCAAAAGCGCAGGATGGCTTCAGGCCCTGTTCTGGTTCCGGGGGGGAGGATGAGCCTGTGGTTAATTCTTCTTCCTGATGGGAAAATAGAGTGACCTGTGCCTGTCCCAACACCAAGAGCTAGTCTCTCGCTGGTTCCCCGTCTACCCGTTCATCCTCAGGACAAATTGCAACCTGTACAGAACAGGAGGTTAAAGGTGCTGATGCTCCAAGTAGGGAGATTGTTAGTAAAGCGGCTGGAATGGCGAACCCGGGCACAAGGAGAAGAGAAATGAGGTGCGTTTTAGAAACCTTTCCCCATCACATGGTGTACCATCTTTTTGTTTTCTCATGCATGTTTTCGATGTAGGAAGATGCCCTTGAACATGGAGATTTGGGACCCATGCGATGGGTACCACGCAGTATTACTTTAAAGGGTCTGCGTTTGCTCACCCAACCTCACCAAACCTCTCAGCCCCAAGAGTGTCCACCCTTATGTCTCATCCAGCTGTGGGTCTAGATATGGTCAATCCAGGTTGCATCACAGCCCCTGAACGCATTGTGTAAGAATTTCTCTCTCTTTTACTGTCTTTGTTTCATGGGTTTGTAAAAGTAATTTATTTTTATAATGGGGTTTAGCTGCTTTTCACTGCTGTGTTTATGCCGCTTTACACCCACTTGACACACTAACAGAGAGATATCAATACATAGGTTTTAAGATTATTACTAGTCAGATATATTCTTGTGCGGTGAATAGGGCGTGTTGAGTCCAGTTCTCTGAGCAAGGAGTAGGTCTTGTCTATTACATATTGGGTTTATGGAACGGTATCTGAGCTAATTTGAAACCCTTGTTTTATGTATCACCCCACCTCACTTTTCCCGTTAAGCAGCCATAGTGTGTTTTCTGCATGTGTGACTCTGTTCTGTTTTGTAATTCAGTTCAAGTGTAACGGTTTTTACCTTCCCTCTATAAGTGATACCTTATGAGAAGTGTCCTTTTCTGTGTGACTTATTTCACTTAGAATCGCCGTACCTAAATCCACTCATCATGCTGCTACTAGCCTTATGACATTGATTTCATGGCTGAGTGATATTCCATTGTACATAAGGACCACAACTTCTTTATCCATTTTTCTCTTTCCTGGGATATTGAAGGTGGAATGAAGTGGAGGTCCTTGTCAACAGAGCAGCCCTAAACTTTGGGGTGCTTGTGTCTTGCTGATTTTTCATTTTCCCAATTTATACCCCCATGAGTGGAAGTGCCCTATGCTCTCTAAGCTGTGTTTTTTAGATGTTTCAGGACACACCGTACACTTCTCCAGAGTGGCTGTTGGCAATTTACATCCCGCCCATCAGTATAGCAAGGCTCCCATTTCTCCATGGCCTGTCCTGCATTTCTGGTTTTGAGACTTTTTTCAGCATGGCCCTTTTGACCGATGGGTAGCGAGTCTTCTTTGTAGCGCTGATTTGCCTTTCCAGGTTGCTTTGTTGGCCAAAAAGGGCGTATGCGTTTTTTCCTGAATATATTCAGGAAAAAACGCATACGCCCTTTTTGGCCAAGGGCATCATTGTCAACGTTTTGCCGCTTTTCATGTGCTTTAAAGGCGATTCGAATCTACCTCCTGAAATCTGTTTCCTGCAATTCTGCCTTGATTTCAAATCCTCTTCTTTGCCTTCCCTCAATATATTTGTGGACGAGAGTTATCATTTATAACTCTGCAGGTTTGTGAATTGCAGTGCCCTGAAGCTCCATTTTACAACTCGCTTTTTTGGGAGCTGGCCGCAAAAGCGCAGGATGGCTTCAGGCCCTGTTCCGGTTCCGGGGGGGAGGATGAGCCTGTGGTTCATTCTTCTTCCTGATGGGAAAATAGAGTGACCTGTGCCTGTCCCAACACCAAGAGCTAGTCTCTCACTGGTTCCCCGTCTACCCGTTCATCCTCAGGACAAATTGCAACCTGTACAGAACAGGAGGTTAAAGGTGCTGATGCTCCAAGTAGGGAGATTGTTAGTAAAGCGGCTGGAATGGCGAACCCGGGCACAAGGAGAAGAGAAATGAGGTGCGTATTAGAAACCTTTCCCCATCACATGGTGTACCATCTTTTTGTTTTCTCATGCATGTTTTCGATGTAGGAAGATGCCCTTGAACATGGAGATTTGGGACCCATGCGATGGGTACCACGCAGTATTACTTTAAAGGGTCTGCGTTTGCTCACCCAACCTCACCAAACCTCTCAGCCCCAAGAGTGTCCACCCTTATGTCTCATCCAGCTGTGGGTCTAGATATGGTCAATCCAGGTTGCATCACAGCCCCTGAACGCATTGTGTAAGAATTTCGCTCTCTTTCACTGTCTTTGTTTCATGGGTTTGTAAAAGTAATTTATTTTTATAATGGGGTTTAGCTGCTTTTCACTGCTGTGTTTATGCCGCTTTACACCCACTTGACACACTAACAGAGAGATATCAATACATAGGTTTTAAGATTATTACTAGTCAGATATATTCTTGTGCGGTGAATAGGGCGTGTTGAGTCCAGTTCTCTGAGCAAGGAGTAGGTCTTGTCTATTACATATTGGGTTTATGGAACGGTATCTGAGCTAATTTGAAACCCTTGTTTTATGTATCACCCCACCTCACTTTTCCCGTTAAGCAGCCATAGTGTGTTTTCTGCATGTGTGACTCTGTTCTGTTTTGTAATTCAGTTCAAGTGTAACGGTTTTTACATTCCCTCTATAAGTGATACCTTATGAGAAGTGTCCTTTTCTGTGTGACTTATTTCACTTAGAATCGCCGTACCTAAATCCACTCATCATGCTGCTACTAGCCTTATGACATTGATTTCATGGCTGAGTGATATTCCATTGTACATAAGGACCACAACTTCTTTATCCATTTTTCTCTTTCCTGGGATATTGAAGGTGGAATGAAGTGGAGGTCCTTGTCAACAGAGCAGCCCTAAACTTTGGGGTGCTTGTGTCTTGCTGATTTTTCATTTTCCCAATTTATACCCCCATGAGTGGAAGTGCCCTATGCTCTCTAAGCTGTGTTTTTTAGATGTTTCAGGACACACCGTACACTTCTCCAGAGTGGCTGTTGGCAATTTACATCCCGCCCATCAGTATAGCAAGGCTCCCATTTCTCCATGGCCTGTCCTGCATTTCTGGTTTTGAGACTTTTTTCAGCATGGCCCTTTTGACCGATGGGTAGCGAGTCTTCTTTGTAGCGCTGATTTGCCTTTCCAGGTTGCTTTGTTGGCCAAAAAGGGCGTATGCGTTTTTTCCTGAATATATTCAGGAAAAAACGCATACGCCCTTTTTGGCCAAGGGCATCATTGTCAACGTTTTGCCGCTTTTCATGTGCTTTAAAGGCGATTCGAATCTACCTCCTGAAATCTGTTTCCTGCAATTCTGCCTTGATTTCAAATCCTCTTCTTTGCCTTCCCTCAATATATTTGTGGACGAGAGTTATCATTTATAACTCTGCAGGTTTGTGAATTGCAGTGCCCTGAAGCTCCATTTTACAACTCGCTTTTTTGGGAGCTGGCCGCAAAAGCGCAGGATGGCTTCAGGCCCTGTTCCGGTTCCGGGGGGGAGGATGAGCCTGTGGTTCATTCTTCTTCCTGATGGGAAAATAGAGTGACCTGTGCCTGTCCCAACACCAAGAGCTAGTCTCTCACTGGTTCCCCGTCTACCCGTTCATCCTCAGGACAAATTGCAACCTGTACAGAACAGGAGGTTAAAGGTGCTGATGCTCCAAGTAGGGAGATTGTTAGTAAAGCGGCTGGAATGGCGAACCCGGGCACAAGGAGAAGAGAAATGAGGTGCGTTTTAGAAACCTTTCCCCATCACATGGTGTACCATCTTTTTGTTTTCTCATGCATGTTTTCGATGTAGGAAGATGCCCTTGAACATGGAGATTTGGGACCCATGCGATGGGTACCACGCAGTATTACTTTAAAGGGTCTGCGTTTGCTCACCCAACCTCACCAAACCTCTCAGCCCCAAGAGTGTCCACCCTTATGTCTCATCCAGCTGTGGGTCTAGATATGGTCAATCCAGGTTGCATCACAGCCCCTGAACGCATTGTGTAAGAATTTCGCTCTCTTTCACTGTCTTTGTTTCATGGGTTTTTCAAAGTAATTTATTTTTATAATGGGGTTTAGCTGCTTTTCACTGCTGTGTTTATGCCGCTTTACACCCACTTGACACACTAACAGAGAGATATCAATACATAGGTTTTAAGATTATTACTAGTCAGATATATTCTTGTGCGGTGAATAGGGCGTGTTGAGTCCAGTTCTCTGAGCAAGGAGTAGGTCTTGTCTATTACATATTGGGTTTATGGAACGGTATCTGAGCTAATTTGAAACCCTTGTTTTATGTATCACCCCACCTCACCTTTCCCGTTAAGCAGCCATAGTTTGTTTTCTGCATGTGTGACTCTGTCCTGTTTTGTAATTCAGTTCAAGTGTAACGGTTTTTACATTCCCTCTATAAGTGATACCTTATGAGAAGTGTCCTTTTCTGTGTGACTTATTTCACTTAGAATCGCCGTACCTAAATCCACTCATCATGCTGCTACTAGCCTTATGACATTGATTTCATGGCTGAGTGATATTCCATTGTACATAAGGACCACAACTTCTTTATCCATTTTTCTCTTTCCTGGGATATTGAAGGTGGAATGAAGTGGAGGTCCTTGTCAACAGAGCAGCCCTAAACTTTGGGTGCTTGTGTCTTGCTGATTTTTCATTTTCCCAATTTATACCCCCATGAGTGGAAGTGCCCTATGCTCTCTAAGCTGTGTTTTTTAGATGTTTCAGGACACACCGTACACTTCTCCAGAGTGGCTGTTGGCAATTTACATCCCGCCCATCAGTGTAGCAAGGCTCCCATTTCTCCATGGCCTGTCCTGCATTTCTGGTTTTGAGACTTTTTTCAGCATGGCCCTTTTGACCGATGGGTAGCGAGTCTTCTTTGTAGCGCTGATTTGCCTTTCCAGGTTGCTTGGTTGGCCAAAAAGGGCGTATGCGTTTTTTCCTGAATATATTCAGGAAAAAACGCATACGCCCTTTTTGGCCAAGGGCATCATTGTCAACGTTTTGCTGCTTTTCATGTGCTTTAAAGGCGATTCGAATCTACCTCCTGAAATCTGTTTCCTGCAATTCTGCCTTGATTTCAAATCCTCTTCTTTGCCTTCCCTCAATATATTTGTGGACGAGAGTTATCATTTATAACTCTGCAGGTTTGTGAATTGCAGTGCCCTGAAGCTCCATTTTACAACTCGCTTTTTTGGGAGCTGGCCGCAAAAGCGCAGGATGGCTTCAGGCCCTGTTCTGGTTCCGGGGGGGAGGATGAGCCTGTGGTTAATTCTTCTTCCTGATGGGAAAATAGAGTGACCTGTGCCTGTCCCAACACCAAGAGCTAGTCTCTCACTGGTTCCCCGTCTACCCGTTCATCCTCAGGACAAATTGCAACCTGTACAGAACAGGAGGTTAAAGGTGCTGATGCTCCAAGTAGGGAGATTGTTAGTAAAGCGGCTGGAATGGCGAACCCGGGCACAAGGAGAAGAGAAATGAGGTGCGTTTTAGAAACCTTTCCCCATCACATGGTGTACCATCTTTTTGTTTTCTCATGCATGTTTTCGATGTAGGAAGATGCCCTTGAACATGGAGATTTGGGACCCATGCGATGGGTACCACGCAGTATTACTTTAAAGGGTCTGCGTTTGCTCACCCAACCTCACCAAACCTCTCAGCCCCAAGAGTGTCCACCCTTATGTCTCATCCAGCTGTGGGTCTAGATATGGTCAATCCAGGTTGCATCACAGCCCCTGAACGCATTGTGTAAGAATTTCTCTCTCTTTTACTGTCTTTGTTTCATGGGTTTGTAAAAGTAATTTATTTTTATAATGGGGTTTAGCTGCTTTTCACTGCTGTGTTTATGCCGCTTTACACCCACTTGACACACTAAGAGAGAGATATCAATACATAGGTTTTAAGATTATTACTAGTCAGATATATTCTTGTGCGGTGAATAGGGCGTGTTGAGTCCAGTTCTCTGAGCAAGGAGTAGGTCTTGTCTATTACATATTGGGTTTATGGAACGGTATCTGAGCTAATTTGAAACCCTTGTTTTATGTATCACCCCACCTCACTTTTCCCGTTAAGCAGCCATAGTGTGTTTTCTGCATGTGTGACTCTGTTCTGTTTTGTAATTCAGTTCAAGTGTAACGGTTTTTACATTCCCTCTATAAGTGATACCTTATGAGAAGTGTCCTTTTCTGTGTGACTTATTTCACTTAGAATCGCCGTACCTAAATCCACTCATCATGCTGCTACTAGCCTTATGACATTGATTTCATGGCTGAGTGATATTCCATTGTACATAAGGACCACAACTTCTTTATCCATTTTTCTCTTTCCTGGGATATTGAAGGTGGAATGAAGTGGAGGTCCTTGTCAACAGAGCAGCCCTAAACTTTGGGGTGCTTGTGTCTTGCTGATTTTTCATTTTCCCAATTTATACCCCCATGAGTGGAAGTGCCCTATGCTCTCTAAGCTGTGTTTTTTAGATGTTTCAGGACACACCGTACACTTCTCCAGAGTGGCTGTTGGCAATTTACATCCCGCCCATCAGTATAGCAAGGCTCCCATTTCTCCATGGCCTGTCCTGCATTTCTGGTTTTGAGACTTTTTTCAGCATGGCCCTTTTGACCGATGGGTAGCGAGTCTTCTTTGTAGCGCTGATTTGCCTTTCCAGGTTGCTTGGTTGGCCAAAAAGGGCGTATGCGTTTTTTCCTGAATATATTCAGGAAAAAACGCATACGCCCTTTTTGGCCAAGGGCATCATTGTCAACGTTTTGCCGCTTTTCATGTGCTTTAAAGGCGATTCGAATCTACCTCCTGAAATCTGTTTCCTGCAATTCTGCCTTGATTTCAAATCCTCTTCTTTGCCTTCCCTCAATATATTTGTGGACGAGAGTTATCATTTATAACTCTGCAGGTTTGTGAATTGCAGTGCCCTGAAGCTCCATTTTACAACTCGCTTTTTTGGGAGCTGGCCGCAAAAGCGCAGGATGGCTTCAGGCCCTGTTCCGGTTCCGGGGGGGAGGATGAGCCTGTGGTTCATTCTTCTTCCTGATGGGAAAATAGAGTGACCTGTGCCTGTCCCAACACCAAGAGCTAGTCTCTCACTGGTTCCCCGTCTACCCGTTCATCCTCAGGACAAATTGCAACCTGTACAGAACAGGAGGTTAAAGGTGCTGATGCTCCAAGTAGGGAGATTGTTAGTAAAGCGGCTGGAATGGCGAACCCGGGCACAAGGAGAAGAGAAATGAGGTGCGTATTAGAAACCTTTCCCCATCACATGGTGTACCATCTTTTTGTTTTCTCATGCATGTTTTCGATGTAGGAAGATGCCCTTGAACATGGAGATTTGGGACCCATGCGATGGGTACCACGCAGTATTACTTTAAAGGGTCTGCGTTTGCTCACCCAACCTCACCAAACCTCTCAGCCCCAAGAGTGTCCACCCTTATGTCTCATCCAGCTGTGGGTCTAGATATGGTCAATCCAGGTTGCATCACAGCCCCTGAACGCATTGTGTAAGAATTTCGCTCTCTTTCACTGTCTTTGTTTCATGGGTTTTTCAAAGTAATTTATTTTTATAATGGGGTTTAGCTGCTTTTCACTGCTGTGTTTATGCCGCTTTACACCCACTTGACACACTAAGAGAGAGATATCAATACATAGGTTTTAAGATTATTACTAGTCAGATATATTCTTGTGCGGTGAATAGGGCGTGTTGAGTCCAGTTCTCTGAGCAAGGAGTAGGTCTTGTCTATTACATATTGGGTTTATGGAACGGTATCTGAGCTAATTTGAAACCCTTGTTTTATGTATCACCCCACCTCACTTTTCCCGTTAAGCAGCCATAGTGTGTTTTCTGCATGTGTGACTCTGTTCTGTTTTGTAATTCAGTTCAAGTGTAACGGTTTTTACATTCCCTCTATAAGTGATACCTTATGAGAAGTGTCCTTTTCTGTGTGACTTATTTCACTTAGAATCGCCGTACCTAAATCCACTCATCATGCTGCTACTACCCTTATGACATTGATTTCATGGCTGAGTGATATTCCATTGTACATAAGGACCACAACTTCTTTATCCATTTTTCTCTTTCCTGGGATATTGAAGGTGGAATGAAGTGGAGGTCCTTGTCAACAGAGCAGCCCTAAACTTTGGGGTGCTTGTGTCTTGCTGATTTTTCATTTTCCCAATTTATACCCCCATGAGTGGAAGTGCCCTATGCTCTCTAAGCTGTGTTTTTTAGATGTTTCAGGACACACCGTACACTTCTCCAGAGTGGCTGTTGGCAATTTACATCCCGCCCATCAGTATAGCAAGGCTCCCATTTCTCCATGGCCTGTCCTGCATTTCTGGTTTTGAGACTTTTTTCAGCATGGCCCTTTTGACCGATGGGTAGCGAGTCTTCTTTGTAGCGCTGATTTGCCTTTCCAGGTTGCTTTGTTGGCCAAAAAGGGCGTATGCGTTTTTTCCTGAATATATTCAGGAAAAAACGCATACGCCCTTTTTGGCCAAGGGCATCATTGTCAACGTTTTGCCGCTTTTCATGTGCTTTAAAGGCGATTCGAATCTACCTCCTGAAATCTGTTTCCTGCAATTCTGCCTTGATTTCAAATCCTCTTCTTTGCCTTCCCTCAATATATTTGTGGACGAGAGTTATCATTTATAACTCTGCAGGTTTGTGAATTGCAGTGCCCTGAAGCTCCATTTTACAACTCGCTTTTTTGGGAGCTGGCCGCAAAAGCGCAGGATGGCTTCAGGCCCTGTTCCGGTTCCGGGGGGGAGGATGAGCCTGTGGTTCATTCTTCTTCCTGATGGGAAAATAGAGTGACCTGTGCCTGTCCCAACACCAAGAGCTAGTCTCTCACTGGTTCCCCGTCTACCCGTTCATCCTCAGGACAAATTGCAACCTGTACAGAACAGGAGGTTAAAGGTGCTGATGCTCCAAGTAGGGAGATTGTTAGTAAAGCGGCTGGAATGGCGAACCCGGGCACAAGGAGAAGAGAAATGAGGTGCGTATTAGAAACCTTTCCCCATCACATGGTGTACCATCTTTTTGTTTTCTCATGCATGTTTTCGATGTAGGAAGATGCCCTTGAACATGGAGATTTGGGACCCATGCGATGGGTACCACGCAGTATTACTTTAAAGGGTCTGCGTTTGCTCACCCAACCTCACCAAACCTCTCAGCCCCAAGAGTGTCCACCCTTATGTCTCATCCAGCTGTGGGTCTAGATATGGTCAATCCAGGTTGCATCACAGCCCCTGAACGCATTGTGTAAGAATTTCGCTCTCTTTCACTGTCTTTGTTTCATGGGTTTTTCAAAGTAATTTATTTTTATAATGGGGTTTAGCTGCTTTTCACTGCTGTGTTTATGCCGCTTTACACCCACTTGACACACTAAGAGAGAGATATCAATACATAGGTTTTAAGATTATTACTAGTCAGATATATTCTTGTGCGGTGAATAGGGCGTGTTGAGTCCAGTTCTCTGAGCAAGGAGTAGGTCTTGTCTATTACATATTGGGTTTATGGAACGGTATCTGAGCTAATTTGAAACCCTTGTTTTATGTATCACCCCACCTCACTTTTCCCGTTAAGCAGCCATAGTGTGTTTTCTGCATGTGTGACTCTGTTCTGTTTTGTAATTCAGTTCAAGTGTAACGGTTTTTACATTCCCTCTATAAGTGATACCTTATGAGAAGTGTCCTTTTCTGTGTGACTTATTTCACTTAGTTTCGCCGTACCTAAATCCACTCATCATGCTGCTACTAGCCTTATGACATTGATTTCATGGCTGAGTGATATTCCATTGTACATAAGGACCACAACTTCTTTATCCATTTTTCTCTTTCCTGGGATATTGAAGGTGGAATGAAGTGGAGGTCCTTGTCAACAGAGCAGCCCTAAACTTTGGGGTGCTTGTGTCTTGCTGATTTTTCATTTTCCCAATTTATACCCCCATGAGTGGAAGTGCCCTATGCTCTCTAAGCTGTGTTTTTTAGATGTTTCAGGACACACCGTACACTTCTCCAGAGTGGCTGTTGGCAATTTACATCCCGCCCATCAGTGTAGCAAGGCTCCCATTTCTCCATGGCCTGTCCTGCATTTCTGGTTTTGAGACTTTTTTCAGCATGGCCCTTTTGACCGATGGGTAGCGAGTCTTCTTTGTAGCGCTGATTTGCCTTTCCAGGTTGCTTTGTTGGCCAAAAAGGGCGTATGCGTTTTTTCCTGAATATATTCAGGAAAAAACGCATACGCCCTTTTTGGCCAAGGGCATCATTGTCAACGTTTTGCCGCTTTTCATGTGCTTTAAAGGCGATTCGAATCTACCTCCTGAAATCTGTTTCCTGCAATTCTGCCTTGATTTCAAATCCTCTTCTTTGCCTTCCCTCAATATATTTGTGGACGAGAGTTATCATTTATAACTCTGCAGGTTTGTGAATTGCAGTGCCCTGAAGCTCCATTTTACAACTCGCTTTTTTGGGAGCTGGCCGCAAAAGCGCAGGATGGCTTCAGGCCCTGTTCCGGTTCCGGGGGGGAGGATGAGCCTGTGGTTCATTCTTCTTCCTGATGGGAAAATAGAGTGACCTGTGCCTGTCCCAACACCAAGAGCTAGTCTCTCACTGGTTCCCCGTCTACCCGTTCATCCTCAGGACAAATTGCAACCTGTACAGAACAGGAGGTTAAAGGTGCTGATGCTCCAAGTAGGGAGATTGTTAGTAAAGCGGCTGGAATGGCGAACCCGGGCACAAGGAGAAGAGAAATGAGGTGCGTATTAGAAACCTTTCCCCATCACATGGTGTACCATCTTTTTGTTTTCTCATGCATGTTTTCGATGTAGGAAGATGCCCTTGAACCTGGAGATTTGGGACCCATGCGATGGGTACCACGCAGTATTACTTTAAAGGGTCTGCGTTTGCTCACCCAACCTCACCAAACCTCTCAGCCCCAAGAGTGTCCACCCTTATGTCTCATCCAGCTGTGGGTCTAGATATGGTCAATCCAGGTTGCATCACAGCCCCTGAACGCATTGTGTAAGAATTTCGCTCTCTTTCACTGTCTTTGTTTCATGGGTTTTTCAAAGTAATTTATTTTTATAATGGGGTTTAGCTGCTTTTCACTGCTGTGTTTATGCCGCTTTACACCCACTTGACACACTAAGAGAGAGATATCAATACATAGGTTTTAAGATTATTACTAGTCAGATATATTCTTGTGCGGTGAATAGGGCGTGTTGAGTCCAGTTCTCTGAGCAAGGAGTAGGTCTTGTCTATTACATATTGGGTTTATGGAACGGTATCTGAGCTAATTTGAAACCCTTGTTTTATGTATCACCCCACCTCACTTTTCCCGTTAAGCAGCCATAGTGTGTTTTCTGCATGTGTGACTCTGTTCTGTTTTGTAATTCAGTTCAAGTGTAACGGTTTTTACCTTCCCTCTATAAGTGATACCTTATGAGAAGTGTCCTTTTCTGTGTGACTTATTTCACTTAGAATCGCCGTACCTAAATCCACTCATCATGCTGCTACTAGCCTTATGACATTGATTTCATGGCTGAGTGATATTCCATTGTACATAAGGACCACAACTTCTTTATCCATTTTTCTCTTTCCTGGGATATTGAAGGTGGAATGAAGTGGAGGTCCTTGTCAACAGAGCAGCCCTAAACTTTGGGGTGCTTGTGTCTTGCTGATTTTTCATTTTCCCAATTTATACCCCCATGAGTGGAAGTGCCCTATGCTCTCTAAGCTGTGTTTTTTAGATGTTTCAGGACACACCGTACACTTCTCCAGAGTGGCTGTTGGCAATTTACATCCCGCCCATCAGTGTAGCAAGGCTCCCATTTCTCCATGGCCTGTCCTGCATTTCTGGTTTTGAGACTTTTTTCAGCATGGCCCTTTTGACCGATGGGTAGCGAGTCTTCTTTGTAGCGCTGATTTGCCTTTCCAGGTTGCTTTGTTGGCCAAAAAGGGCGTATGCGTTTTTTCCTGAATATATTCAGGAAAAAACGCATACGCCCTTTTTGGCCAAGGGCATCATTGTCAACGTTTTGCCGCTTTTCATGTGCTTTAAAGGCGATTCGAATCTACCTCCTGAAATCTGTTTCCTGCAATTCTGCCTTGATTTCAAATCCTCTTCTTTGCCTTCCCTCAATATATTTGTGGACGAGAGTTATCATTTATAACTCTGCAGGTTTGTGAATTGCAGTGCCCTGAAGCTCCATTTTACAACTCGCTTTTTTGGGAGCTGGCCGCAAAAGCGCAGGATGGCTTCAGGCCCTGTTCCGGTTCCGGGGGGGAGGATGAGCCTGTGGTTCATTCTTCTTCCTGATGGGAAAATAGAGTGACCTGTGCCTGTCCCAACACCAAGAGCTAGTCTCTCACTGGTTCCCCGTCTACCCGTTCATCCTCAGGACAAATTGCAACCTGTACAGAACAGGAGGTTAAAGGTGCTGATGCTCCAAGTAGGGAGATTGTTAGTAAAGCGGCTGGAATGGCGAACCCGGGCACAAGGAGAAGAGAAATGAGGTGCGTATTAGAAACCTTTCCCCATCACATGGTGTACCATCTTTTTGTTTTCTCATGCATGTTTTCGATGTAGGAAGATGCCCTTGACCCTGGAGATTTGGGACCCATGCGATGGGTACCACGCAGTATTACTTTAAAGGGTCTGCGTTTGCTCACCCAACCTCACCAAACCTCTCAGCCCCAAGAGTGTCCACCCTTATGTCTCATCCAGCTGTGGGTCTAGATATGGTCAATCCAGGTTGCATCACAGCCCCTGAACGCATTGTGTAAGAATTTCGCTCTCTTTCACTGTCTTTGTTTCATGGGTTTTTCAAAGTAATTTATTTTTATAATGGGGTTTAGCTGCTTTTCACTGCTGTGTTTATGCCGCTTTACACCCACTTGACACACTAAGAGAGAGATATCAATACATAGGTTTTAAGATTATTACTACTCAGATATATTCTTGTGCGGTGAATAGGGCGTGTTGAGTCCAGTTCTCTGAGCAAGGAGTAGGTCTTGTCTATTACATATTGGGTTTATGGAACGGTATCTGAGCTAATTTGAAACCCTTGTTTTATGTATCACCCCACCTCACTTTTCCCGTTAAGCAGCCATAGTGTGTTTTCTGCATGTGTGACTCTGTTCTGTTTTGTAATTCAGTTCAAGTGTAACGGTTTTTACATTCCCTCTATAAGTGATACCTTATGAGAAGTGTCCTTTTCTGTGTGACTTATTTCACTTAGAATCGCCGTACCTAAATCCACTCATCATGCTGCTACTAGCCTTATGACATTGATTTCATGGCTGAGTGATATTCCATTGTACATAAGGACCACAACTTCTTTATCCATTTTTCTCTTTCCTGGGATATTGAAGGTGGAATGAAGTGGAGGTCCTTGTCAACAGAGCAGCCCTAAACTTTGGGGTGCTTGTGTCTTGCTGATTTTTCATTTTCCCAATTTATACCCCCATGAGTGGAAGTGCCCTATGCTCTCTAAGCTGTGTTTTTTAGATGTTTCAGGACACACCGTACACTTCTCCAGAGTGGCTGTTGGCAATTTACATCCCGCCCATCAGTGTAGCAAGGCTCCCATTTCTCCATGGCCTGTCCTGCATTTCTGGTTTTGAGACTCTTTTCAGCATGGCCCTTTTGACCGATGGGTAGCGAGTCTTCTTTGTAGCGCTGATTTGCCTTTCCAGGTTGCTTTGTTGGCCAAAAAGGGCGTATGCGTTTTTTCCTGAATATATTCAGGAAAAAACGCATACGCCCTTTTTGGCCAAGGGCATCATTGTCAACGTTTTGCCGCTTTTCATGTGCTTTAAAGGCGATTCGAATCTACCTCCTGAAATCTGTTTCCTGCAATTCTGCCTTGATTTCAAATCCTCTTCTTTGCCTTCCCTCAATATATTTGTGGACGAGAGTTATCATTTATAACTCTGCAGGTTTGTGAATTGCAGTGCCCTGAAGCTCCATTTTACAACTCGCTTTTTTGGGAGCTGGCCGCAAAAGCGCAGGATGGCTTCAGGCCCTGTTCCGGTTCCGGGGGGGAGGATGAGCCTGTGGTTCATTCTTCTTCCTGATGGGAAAATAGAGTGACCTGTGCCTGTCCCAACACCAAGAGCTAGTCTCTCACTGGTTCCCCGTCTACCCGTTCATCCTCAGGACAAATTGCAACCTGTACAGAACAGGAGGTTAAAGGTGCTGATGCTCCAAGTAGGGAGATTGTTAGTAAAGCGGCTGGAATGGCGAACCCGGGCACAAGGAGAAGAGAAATGAGGTGCGTATTAGAAACCTTTCCCCATCACATGGTGTACCATCTTTTTGTTTTCTCATGCATGTTTTCGATGTAGGAAGATGCCCTTGACCCTGGAGATTTGGGACCCATGCGATGGGTACCACGCAGTATTACTTTAAAGGGTCTGCGTTTGCTCACCCAACCTCACCAAACCTCTCAGCCCCAAGAGTGTCCACCCTTATGTCTCATCCAGCTGTGGGTCTAGATATGGTCAATCCAGGTTGCATCACAGCCCCTGAACGCATTGTGTAAGAATTTCGCTCTCTTTCACTGTCTTTGTTTCATGGGTTTTACAAAGTAATTTATTTTTATAATGGGGTTTAGCTGCTTTTCACTGCTGTGTTTATGCCGCTTTACACCCACTTGACACACTAAGAGAGAGATATCAATACATAGGTTTTAAGATTATTACTACTCAGATATATTCTTGTGCGGTGAATAGGGCGTGTTGAGTCCAGTTCTCTGAGCAAGGAGTAGGTCTTGTCTATTACATATTGGGTTTATGGAACGGTATCTGAGCTAATTTGAAACCCTTGTTTTATGTATCACCCCACCTCACTTTTCCCGTTAAGCAGCCATAGTGTGTTTTCTGCATGTGTGACTCTGTTCTGTTTTGTAATTCAGTTCAAGTGTAACGGTTTTTACATTCCCTCTATAAGTGATACCTTATGAGAAGTGTCCTTTTCTGTGTGACTTATTTCACTTAGAATCGCCGTACCTAAATCCACTCATCATGCTGCTACTAGCCTTATGACATTGATTTCATGGCTGAGTGATATTCCATTGTACATAAGGACCACAACTTCTTTATCCATTTTTCTCTTTCCTGGGATATTGAAGGTGGAATGAAGTGGAGGTCCTTGTCAACAGAGCAGCCCTAAACTTTGGGGTGCTTGTGTCTTGCTGATTTTTCATTTTCCCAATTTATACCCCCATGAGTGGAAGTGCCCTATGCTCTCTAAGCTGTGTTTTTTAGATGTTTCAGGACACACCGTACACTTCTCCAGAGTGGCTGTTGGCAATTTACATCCCGCCCATCAGTGTAGCAAGGCTCCCATTTCTCCATGGCCTGTCCTGCATTTCTGGTTTTGAGACTCTTTTCAGCATGGCCCTTTTGACCGATGGGTAGCGAGTCTTCTTTGTAGCGCTGATTTGCCTTTCCAGGTTGCTTTGTTGGCCAAAAAGGGCGTATGCGTTTTTTCCTGAATATATTCAGGAAAAAACGCATACGCCCTTTTTGGCCAAGGGCATCATTGTCAACGTTTTGCCGCTTTTCATGTGCTTTAAAGGCGATTCGAATCTACCTCCTGAAATCTGTTTCCTGCAATTCTGCCTTGATTTCAAATCCTCTTCTTTGCCTTCCCTCAATATATTTGTGGACGAGAGTTATCATTTATAACTCTGCAGGTTTGTGAATTGCAGTGCCCTGAAGCTCCATTTTACAACTCGCTTTTTTGGGAGCTGGCCGCAAAAGCGCAGGATGGCTTCAGGCCCTGTTCCGGTTCCGGGGGGGAGGATGAGCCTGTGGTTCATTCTTCTTCCTGATGGGAAAATAGAGTGACCTGTGCCTGTCCCAACACCAAGAGCTAGTCTCTCACTGGTTCCCCGTCTACCCGTTCATCCTCAGGACAAATTGCAACCTGTACGGAACAGGAGGTTAAAGGTGCTGATGCTCCAAGTAGGGAGATTGTTAGTAAAGCGGCTGGAATGGCGAACCCGGGCACAAGGAGAAGAGAAATGAGGTGCGTATTAGAAACCTTTCCCCATCACATGGTGTACCATCTTTTTGTTTTCTCATGCATGTTTTCGATGTAGGAAGATGCCCTTGAACATGGAGATTTGGGACCCATGCGATGGGTAGCACGCAGTATTACTTTAAAGGGTCTGCGTTTGCTCACCCAACCTCACCAAACCTCTCAGCCCCAAGAGTGTCCACCCTTATGTCTCATCCAGCTGTGGGTCTAGATATGGTCAATCCAGGTTGCAACACAGCCACTGAACGCATTGTGTAAGAATTTCGCTCTCTTTCACTGTCTTTGTTTCATGGGTTTTTCAAAGTAATTTATTTTTATAATGGGGTTTAGCTGCTTTTCACTGCTGTGTTTATGCCGCTTTACACCCACTTGACACACTAACAGAGAGATATCAATACATAGGTTTTAAGATTATTACTAGTCAGATATATTCTTGTGCGGTGAATAGGGCGTGTTGAGTCCAGTTCTCTGAGCAAGGAGTAGGTCTTGTCTATTACATATTGGGTTTATGGAACGGTATCTGAGCTAATTTGAAACCCTTGTTTTATGTATCACCCCACCTCACCTTTCCCGTTAAGCAGCCATAGTGTGTTTTCTGCATGTGTGACTCTGTTCTGTTTTGTAATTCAGTTCAAGTGTAACGGTTTTTACATTCCCTCTATAAGTGATACCTTATGAGAAGTGTCCTTTTCTGTGTGACTTATTTCACTTAGAATCGCCGTACCTAAATCCACTCATCATGCTGCTACTAGCCTTATGACATTGATTTCATGGCTGAGTGATATTCCATTGTACATAAGGACCACAACTTCTTTATCCATTTTTCTCTTTCCTGGGATATTGAAGGTGGAATGAAGTGGAGGTCCTTGTCAACAGAGCAGCCCTAAACTTTGGGGTGCTTGTGTCTTGCTGATTTTTCATTTTCCCAATTTATACCCCCATGAGTGGAAGTGCCCTATGCTCTCTAAGCTGTGTTTTTTAGATGTTTCAGGACACACCGTACACTTCTCCAGAGTGGCTGTTGGCAATTTACATCCCGCCCATCAGTGTAGCAAGGCTCCCATTTCTCCATGGCCTGTCCTGCATTTCTGGTTTTGAGACTTTTTTCAGCATGGCCCTTTTGACCGATGGGTAGCGAGTCTTCTTTGTAGCGCTGATTTGCCTTTCCAGGTTGCTTTGTTGGCCAAAAAGGGCGTATGCGTTTTTTCCTGAATATATTCAGGAAAAAACGCATACGCCCTTTTTGGCCAAGGGCATCATTGTCAACGTTTTGCCGCTTTTCATGTGCTTTAAAGGCGATTCGAATCTACCTCCTGAAATCTGTTTCCTGCAATTCTGCCTTGATTTCAAATCCTCTTCTTTGCCTTCCCTCAATATATTTGTGGACGAGAGTTATCATTTATAACTCTGCAGGTTTGTGAATTGCAGTGCCCTGAAGCTCCATTTTACAACTCGCTTTTTTGGGAGCTGGCCGCAAAAGCGCAGGATGGCTTCAGGCCCTGTTCCGGTTCCGGGGGGGAGGATGAGCCTGTGGTTCATTCTTCTTCCTGATGGGAAAATAGAGTGACCTGTGCCTGTCCCAACACCAAGAGCTAGTCTCTCACTGGTTCCCCGTCTACCCGTTCATCCTCAGGACAAATTGCAACCTGTACAGAACAGGAGGTTAAAGGTGCTGATGCTCCAAGTAGGGAGATTGTTAGTAAAGCGGCTGGAATGGCGAACCCGGGCACAAGGAGAAGAGAAATGAGGTGCGTATTAGAAACCTTTCCCCATCACATGGTGTACCATCTTTTTGTTTTCTCATGCATGTTTTCGATGTAGGAAGATGCCCTTGAACATGGAGATTTGGGACCCATGCGATGGGTACCACGCAGTATTACTTTAAAGGGTCTGCGTTTGCTCACCCAACCTCACCAAACCTCTCAGCTCCAAGAGTGTCCCCCCTTATGTCTCATCCAGCTGTGGGTCTAGATATGGTCAATCCAGGTTGCATCACAGCCCCTGAACGCATTGTGTAAGAATTTCGCTCTCTTTCACTGTCTTTGTTTCATGGGTTTTTCAAAGTAATTTATTTTTATAATGGGGTTTAGCTGCTTTTCACTGCTGTGTTTATGCCGCTTTACACCCACTTGACACACTAACAGAGAGATATCAATACATAGGTTTTAAGATTATTACTAGTCAGATATATTCTTGTGCGGTGAATAGGGCGTGTTGAGTCCAGTTCTCTGAGCAAGGAGTAGGTCTTGTCTATTACATATTGGGTTTATGGAACGGTATCTGAGCTAATTTGAAACCCTTGTTTTATGTATCACCCCACCTCACTTTTCCCGTTAAGCAGCCATAGTGTGTTTTCTGCATGTGTGACTCTGTTCTGTTTTGTAATTCAGTTCAAGTGTAACGGTTTTTACATTCCCTCTATAAGTGATACCTTATGAGAAGTGTCCTTTTCTGTGTGACTTATTTCACTTAGAATCGCCGTACCTAAATCCACTCATCATGCTGCTACTAGCCTTATGACATTGATTTCATGGCTGAGTGATATTCCATTGTACATAAGGACCACAACTTCTTTATCCATTTTTCTCTTTCCTGGGATATTGAAGGTGGAATGAAGTGGAGGTCCTTGTCAACAGAGCAGCCCTAAACTTTGGGGTGCTTGTGTCTTGCTGATTTTTCATTTTCCCAATTTATACCCCCATGAGTGGAAGTGCCCTATGCTCTCTAAGCTGTGTTTTTTAGATGTTTCAGGACACACCGTACACTTCTCCAGAGTGGCTGTTGGCAATTTACATCCCGCCCATCAGTGTAGCAAGGCTCCCATTTCTCCATGGCCTGTCCTGCATTTCTGGTTTTGAGACTCTTTTCAGCATGGCCCTTTTGACCGATGGGTAGCGAGTCTTCTTTGTAGCCCTGATTTGCCTTTCCAGGTTGCTTTGTTGGCCAAAAAGGGCGTATGCGTTTTTTCCTGAATATATTCAGGAAAAAACGCATACGCCCTTTTTGGCCAAGGGCATCATTGTCAACGTTTTGCCGCTTTTCATGTGCTTTAAAGGCGATTCGAATCTACCTCCTGAAATCTGTTTCCTGCAATTCTGCCTTGATTTCAAATCCTCTTCTTTGCCTTCCCTCAATATATTTGTGGACGAGAGTTATCATTTATAACTCTGCAGGTTTGTGAATTGCCGTGCCCTGAAGCTCCATTTTACAACTCGCTTTTTTGGGAGCTGGCCGCAAAAGCGCAGGATGGCTTCAGGCCCTGTTCCGGTTCCGGGGGGGAGGATGAGCCTGTGGTTCATTCTTCTTCCTGATGGGAAAATAGAGTGACCTGTGCCTGTCCCAACACCAAGAGCTAGTCTCTCACTGGTTCCCCGTCTACCCGTTCATCCTCAGGACAAATTGCAACCTTTTCGGAACAGGAGGTTAAAGGTGCTGATGCTCCAAGTAGGGAGATTGTTAGTAAAGCGGCTGGAATGGCGAACCCGGGCACAAGGAGAAGAGAAATGAGGTGCGTATTAGAAACCTTTCCCCATCACATGGTGTACCATCTTTTTGTTTTCTCATGCATGTTTTCGATGTAGGAAGATGCCCTTGAACATGGAGATTTGGGACCCATGCGATGGGTATCACGCAGTATTACTTTAAAGGGTCTGCGTTTGCTCACCCAACCTCACCAAACCTCTCAGCCCCAAGAGTGTCCACCCTTATGTCTCATCCAGCTGTGGGTCTAGATATGGTCAATCCAGGTTGCATCACAGCCCCTGAACGCATTGTGTAAGAATTTCTCTCTCTTTTACTGTCTTTGTTTCATGGGTTTGTAAAAGTAATTTATTTTTATAATGGGGTTTAGCTGCTTTTCACTGCTGTGTTTATGCCGCTTTACACCCACTTGACAAACTAAGAGAGAGATATCAATACATAGGTTTTAAGATTATTACTAGTCAGATATATTCTTGTGCGGTGAATAGGGCGTGTTGAGTCCAGTTCTCTGAGCAAGGAGTAGGTCTTGTCTATTACATATTGGGTTTATGGAACGGTATCTGAGCTAATTTGAAACCCTTGTTTTATGTATCACCCCACCTCACTTTTCCCGTTAAGCAGCCATAGTGTGTTTTCTGCATGTGTGACTCTGTTCTGTTTTGTAATTCAGTTCAAGTGTAACGGTTTTTACCTTCCCTCTATAAGTGATACCTTATGAGAAGTGTCCTTTTCTGTGTGACTTATTTCACTTAGAATCGCCGTACCTAAATCCACTCATCATGCTGCTACTAGCCTTATGACATTGATTTCATGGCTGAGTGATATTCCATTGTACATAAGGACCACAACTTCTTTATCCATTTTTCTCTTTCCTGGGATATTGAAGGTGGAATGAAGTGGAGGTCCTTGTCAACAGAGCAGCCCTAAACTTTGGGGTGCTTGTGTCTTGCTGATTTTTCATTTTCCCAATTTATACCCCCATGAGTGGAAGTGCCCTATGCTCTCTAAGCTGTGTTTTTTAGATGTTTCAGGACACACCGTACACTTCTCCAGAGTGGCTGTTGGCAATTTACATCCCGCCCATCAGTGTAGCAAGGCTCCCATTCCTCCATGGCCTGTCCTGCATTTCTGGTTTTGAGACTCTTTTCAGCATGGCCCTTTTGACCGATGGGTAGCGAGTCTTCTTTGTAGCGCTGATTTGCCTTTCCAGGTTGCTTTGTTGGCCAAAAAGGGCGTATGCGTTTTTTCCTGAATATATTCAGGAAAAAACGCATACGCCCTTTTTGGCCAAGGGCATCATTGTCAACGTTTTGCCGCTTTTCATGTGCTTTAAAGGCGATTCGAATCTACCTCCTGAAATCTGTTTCCTGCAATTCTGCCTTGATTTCAAATCCTCTTCTTTGCCTTCCCTCAATATATTTGTGGACGAGAGTTATCATTTATAACTCTGCAGGTTTGTGAATTGCAGTGCCCTGAAGCTCCATTTTACAACTCGCTTTTTTGGGAGCTGGCCGCAAAAGCGCAGGATGGCTTCAGGCCCTGTTCCGGTTCCGGGGGGGAGGATGAGCCTGTGGTTCATTCTTCTTCCTGATGGGAAAATAGAGTGACCTGTGCCTGTCCCAACACCAAGAGCTAGTCTCTCACTGGTTCCCCGTCTACCCGTTCATCCTCAGGACAAATTGCAACCTGTACAGAACAGGAGGTTAAAGGTGCTGATGCTCCAAGTAGGGAGATTGTTAGTAAAGCGGCTGGAATGGCGAACCCGGGCACAAGGAGAAGAGAAATGAGGTGCGTGTTAGAAACCTTTCCCCATCACATGGTGTACCATCTTTTTGTTTTCTCATGCATGTTTTCGATGTAGGAAGATGCCCTTGAACATGGAGATTTGGGACCCATGCGATGGGTACCACGCAGTATTACTTTAAAGGGTCTGCGTTTGCTCACCCAACCTAACCAAACCTCTCAGCCCCAAGAGTGTCCACCCTTATGTCTCATCCAGCTGTGGGTCTAGATATGGTCAATCCAGGTTGCATCACAGCCCCTGAACGCATTGTGTAAGAATTTCGCTCTCTTTCACTGTCTTTGTTTCATGGGTTTTTCAAAGTAATTTATTTTTATAATGGGGTTTAGCTGCTTTTCACTGCTGTGTTTATGCCGCTTTACACCCACTTGACACACTAACAGAGAGATATCAATACATAGGTTTTAAGATTATTACTAGTCAGATATATTCTTGTGTGGTGAATAGGGCGTGTTGAGTCCAGTTCTCTGAGCAAGGAGTAGGTCTTGTCTATTACATATTGGGTTTATGGAACGGTATCTGAGCTAATTTGAAACCCTTGTTTTATGTATCACCCCACCTCACCTTTCCCGTTAAGCAGCCATAGTGTGTTTTCTGCATGTGTGACTCTGTTCTGTTTTGTAATTCAGTTCAAGTGTAACGGTTTTTACATTCCCTCTATAAGTGATACCTTATGAGAAGTGTCCTTTTCTGTGTGACTTATTTCACTTAGAATCGCCGTACCTAAATCCACTCATCATGCTGCTACTAGCCTTATGACATTGATTTCATGGCTGAGTGATATTCCATTGTACATAAGGACCACAACTTCTTTATCCATTTTTCTCTTTCCTGGGATATTGAAGGTGGAATGAAGTGGAGGTCCTTGTCAACAGAGCAGCCCTAAACTTTGGGGTGCTTGTGTCTTGCTGATTTTTAGTTTTCCCAATTTATACGCCCATGAGTGGAAGTGCCCTATGCGCTCTAAGCTGTGTTTTTTAGATGTTTCAGGACACACCGTACACTTCTCCAGAGTGGCTGTTGGCAATTTACATCCCGCCCATCAGTGTAGCAAGGCTCCCATTTCTCCATGGCCTGTCCTGCATTTCTGGTTTTGAGACTTTTTTCAGCATGGCCCTTTTGACCGATGGGTAGCGAGTCTTCTTTGTAGCGCTGATTTGCCTTTCCAGGTTGCTTGGTTGGCCAAAAAGGGCGTATGCGTTTTTTCCTGAATATATTCAGGAAAAAACGCATACGCCCTTTTTGGCCAAGGGCATCATTGTCAACGTTTTGCCGCTTTTCATGTGCTTTAAAGGCGATTCGAATCTACCTCCTGAAATCTGTTTCCTGCAATTCTGCCTTGATTTCAAATCCTCTTCTTTGCCTTCCCTCAATATATTTGTGGACGAGAGTTATCATTTATAACTCTGCAGGTTTGTGAATTGCAGTGCCCTGAAGCTCCATTTTACAACTCGCTTTTTTGGGAGCTGGCCGCAAAAGCGCAGGATGGCTTCAGGCCCTGTTCCGGTTCCGGGGGGGAGGATGAGCCTGTGGTTCATTCTTCTTCCTGATGGGAAAATAGAGTGACCTGTGCCTGTCCCAACACCAAGAGCTAGTCTCTCACTGGTTCCCCGTCTACCCGTTCATCCTCAGGACAAATTGCAACCTGTACAGAACAGGAGGTTAAAGGTGCTGATGCTCCAAGTAGGGAGATTGTTAGTAAAGCGGCTGGAATGGCGAACCCGGGCACAAGGAGAAGAGAAATGAGGTGCGTATTAGAAACCTTTCCCCATCACATGGTGTACCATCTTTTTGTTTTCTCATGCATGTTTTCGATGTAGGAAGATGCCCTTGAACATGGAGATTTGGGACCCATGCGATGGGTATCACGCAGTATTACTTTAAAGGGTCTGCGTTTGCTCACCCAACCTCACCAAACCTCTCAGCCCCAAGAGTGTCCACCCTTATGTCTCATCCAGCTGTGGGTCTAGATATGGTCAATCCAGGTTGCATCACAGCCCCTGAACGCATTGTGTAAGAATTTCTCTCTCTTTTACTGTCTTTGTTTCATGGGTTTTTCAAAGTAATTTATTTTTATAATGGGGTTTAGCTGCTTTTCACTGCTGTGTTTATGCCGCTTTACACCCACTTGACACACTAACAGAGAGATATCAATACATAGGTTTTAAGATTATTACTAGTCAGATATATTCTTGTGCGGTGAATAGGGCGTGTTGAGTCCAGTTCTCTGAGCAAGGAGTAGGTCTTGTCTATTACATATTGGGTTTATGGAACGGTATCTGAGCTAATTTGAAACCCTTGTTTTATGTATCACCCTACCTCACCTTTCCCGTTAGGCAGCCATAGTGTGTTTTCTGCATGTGTGACTCTGTTCTGTTTTGTAATTCAGTTCAAGTGTAACGGTTTTTACATTCCCTCTATAAGTGATACCTTATGAGAAGTGTCCTTTTCTGTGTGACTTATTTCACTTAGAATCGCCGTACCTAAATCCACTCATCATGCTGCTACTAGCCTTATGACATTGATTTCATGGCTGAGTGTTATTCCATTGTACATAAGGACCACAACTTCTTTATCCATTTTTCTCTTTCCTGGGATATTGAAGGTGGAATGAAGTGGAGGTCCTTGTCAACAGAGCAGCCCTAAACTTTGGGGTGCTTGTGTCTTGCTGATTTTTCATTTTCCCAATTTATACCCCCATGAGTGGAAGTGCCCTATGCTCTCTAAGCTGTGTTTTTTAGATGTTTCAGGACACACCGTACACTTCTCCAGAGTGGCTGTTGGCAATTTACATCCCGCCCATCAGTGTAGCAAGGCTCCCATTTCTCCATGGCCTGTCCTGCATTTCTGGTTTTGAGACTTTTTTCAGCATGGCCCTTTTGACCGATGGGTAGCGAGTCTTCTTTGTAGCGCTGATTTGCCTTTCCAGGTTGCTTTGTTGGCCAAAAAGGGCGTATGCGTTTTTTCCTGAATATATTCAGGAAAAAACGCATACGCCCTTTTTGGCCAAGGGCATCATTGTCAACGTTTTGCCGCTTTTCATGTGCTTTAAAGGCGATTCGAATCTACCTCCTGAAATCTGTTTCCTGCAATTCTGCCTTGATTTCAAATCCTCTTCTTTGCCTTCCCTCAATATATTTGTGGACGAGAGTTATCATTTATAACTCTGCAGGTTTGTGAATTGCAGTGCCCTGAAGCTCCATTTTACAACTCGCTTTTTTGGGAGCTGGCCGCAAAAGCGCAGGATGGCTTCAGGCCCTGTTCCGGTTCCGGGGGGGAGGATGAGCCTGTGGTTCATTCTTCTTCCTGATGGGAAAATAGAGTGACCTGTGCCTGTCCCAACACCAAGAGCTAGTCTCTCACTGGTTCCCCGTCTACCCGTTCATCCTCAGGACAAATTGCAACCTGTACAGAACAGGAGGTTAAAGGTGCTGATGCTCCAAGTAGGGAGATTGTTAGTAAAGCGGCTGGAATGGCGAACCCGGGCACAAGGAGAAGAGAAATGAGGTGCGTATTAGAAACCTTTCCCCATCACATGGTGTACCATCTTTTTGTTTTCTCATGCATGTTTTCGATGTAGGAAGATGCCCTTGAACATGGAGATTTGGGACCCATGCGATGGGTACCACGCAGTATTACTTTAAAGGGTCTGCGTTTGCTCACCCAACCTCACCAAACCTCTCAGCCCCAAGAGTGTCCACCCTTATGTCTCATCCAGCTGTGGGTCTAGATATGGTCAATCCAGGTTGCATCACAGCCCCTGAACGCATTGTGTAAGAATTTCTCTCTCTTTTACTGTCTTTGTTTCATGGGTTTGTAAAAGTAATTTATTTTTATAATGGGGTTTAGCTGCTTTTCACTGCTGTGTTTATGCCGCTTTACACCCACTTGACACACTAAGAGAGAGATATCAATACATAGGTTTTAAGATTATTACTAGTCAGATATATTCTTGTGCGGTGAATAGGGCGTGTTGAGTCCAGTTCTCTGAGCAAGGAGTAGGTCTTGTCTATTACATATTGGGTTTATGGAACGGTATCTGAGCTAATTTGAAACCCTTGTTTTATGTATCACCCCACCTCACCTTTCCCGTTAAGCAGCCATAGTGTGTTTTCTGCATGTGTGACTCTGTTCTGTTTTGTAATTCAGTTCAAGTGTAACGGTTTTTACATTCCCTCTATAAGTGATACCTTATGAGAAGTGTCCTTTTCTGTGTGACTTATTTCACTTACAATCGCCGTACCTAAATCCACTCATCATGCTGCTACTAGCCTTATGACATTGATTTCATGGCTGAGTGATATTCCATTGTACATAAGGACCACAACTTCTTTATCCATTTTTCTCTTTCCTGGGATATTGAAGGTGGAATGAAGTGGAGGTCCTTGTCAACAGAGCAGCCCTAAACTTTGGGGTGCTTGTGTCTTGCTGATTTTTCATTTTCCCAATTTATACCCCCATGAGTGGAAGTGCCCTATGCTCTCTAAGCTGTGTTTTTTAGATGTTTCAGGACACACCGTACACTTCTCCAGAGTGGCTGTTGGCAATTTACATCCCGCCCATCAGTGTAGCAAGGCTCCCATTTCTCCATGGCCTGTCCTGCATTTCTGGGTTTGAGACTTTTTTCAGCATGGCCCTTTTGACCGATGGGTAGCGAGTCTTCTTTGTAGCGCTGATTTGCCTTTCCAGGTTGCTTGGTTGGCCAAAAAGGGCGTATGCGTTTTTTCCTGAATATATTCAGGAAAAAACGCATACGCCCTTTTTGGCCAAGGGCATCATTGTCAACGTTTTGCCGCTTTTCATGTGCTTTAAAGGCGATTCGAATCTACCTCCTGAAATCTGTTTCCTGCAATTCTGCCTTGATTTCAAATCCTCTTCTTTGCCTTCCCTCAATATATTTGTGGACGAGAGTTATCATTTATAACTCTGCAGGTTTGTGAATTGCAGTGCCCTGAAGCTCCATTTTACAACTCGCTTTTTTGGGAGCTGGCCGCAAAAGCGCAGGATGGCTTCAGGCCCTGTTCCGGTTCCGGGGGGGAGGATGAGCCTGTGGTTCATTCTTTTTCCTGATGGGAAAATAGAGTGACCTGTGCCTGTCCCAACACCAAGAGCTAGTCTCTCACTGGTTCCCCGTCTACCCGTTCATCCTCAGGACAAATTGCAACCTGTACAGAACAGGAGGTTAAAGGTGCTGATGCTCCAAGTAGGGAGATTGTTAGTAAAGCGGCTGGAATGGCGAACCCGGGCACAAGGAGAAGAGAAATGAGGTGCGTATTAGAAACCTTTCCCCATCACATGGTGTACCATCTTTTTGTTTTCTCATGCATGTTTTCGATGTAGGAAGATGCCCTTGAACATGGAGATTTGGGACCCATGCGATGGGTACCACGCAGTATTACTTTAAAGGGTCTGCGTTTGCTCACCCAACCTCACCAAACCTCTCAGCTCCAAGAGTGTCCCCCCTTATGTCTCATCCAGCTGTGGGTCTAGATATGGTCAATCCAGGTTGCATCACAGCCCCTGAACGCATTGTGTAAGAATTTCGCTCTCTTTCACTGTCTTTGTTTCATGGGTTTTTCAAAGTAATTTATTTTTATAATGGGGTTTAGCTGCTTTTCACTGCTGTGTTTATGCCGCTTTACACCCACTTGACACACTAACAGAGAGATATCAATACATAGGTTTTAAGATTATTACTAGTCAGATATATTCTTGTGCGGTGAATAGGGCGTGTTGAGTCCAGTTCTCTGAGCAAGGAGTAGGTCTTGTCTATTACATATTGGGTTTATGGAACGGTATCTGAGCTAATTTGAAACCCTTGTTTTATGTATCACCCCACCTCACCTTTCCCGTTAAGCAGCCATAGTGTGTTTTCTGCATGTGTGACTCTGTTCTGTTTTGTAATTCAGTTCAAGTGTAACGGTTTTTACATTCCCTCTATAAGTGATACCTTATGAGAAGTGTCCTTTTCTGTGTGACTTATTTCACTTAGAATCGCCGTACCTAAATCCACTCATCATGCTGCTACTAGCCTTATGACATTGATTTCATGGCTGAGTGATATTCCATTGTACATAAGGACCACAACTTCTTTATCCATTTTTCTCTTTCCTGGGATATTGAAGGTGGAATGAAGTGGAGGTCCTTGTCAACAGAGCAGCCCTAAACTTTGGGGTGCTTGTGTCTTGCTGATTTTTCATTTTCCCAATTTATACCCCCATGAGTGGAAGTGCCCTATGCTCTCTAAGCTGTGTTTTTTAGATGTTTCAGGACACACCGTACTCTTCTCCAGAGTGGCTGTTGGCAATTTACATCCCGCCCATCAGTGTAGCAAGGCTCCCATTTCTCCATGGCCTGTCCTGCATTTCTGGTTTTGAGACTTTTTTCAGCATGGCCCTTTTGACCGATGGGTAGCGAGTCTTCTTTGTAGCGCTGATTTGCCTTTCCAGGTTGCTTTGTTGGCCAAAAAGGGCGTATGCGTTTTTTACTGAATATATTCAGGAAAAAACGCATACGCCCTTTTTGGCCAAGGGCATCATTGTCAACGTTTTGCCGCTTTTCATGTGCTTTAAAGGCGATTCGAATCTACCTCCTGAAATCTGTTTCCTGCAATTCTGCCTTGATTTCAAATCCTCTTCTTTGCCTTCCCTCAATATATTTGCGGACGAGAGTTATCATTTATAACTCTGCAGGTTTGTGAATTGCAGTGCCCTGAAGCTCCATTTTACAACTCGCTTTTTTGGGAGCTGGCCGCAAAAGCGCAGGATGGCTTCAGGCCCTGTTCCAGTTCCGGGGGGGAGGATGAGCCTGTGGTTCATTCTTCTTCCTGATGGGAAAATAGAGTGACCTGTGCCTGTCCCAACACCAAGAGCTAGTCTCTCACTGGTTCCCCGTCTACCCGTTCATCCTCAGGACAAATTGCAACCTGTACGGAACAGGAGGTTAAAGGTGCTGATGCTCCAAGTAGGGAGATTGTTAGTAAAGCGGCTGGAATGGCGAACCCGGGCACAAGGAGAAGAGAAATGAGGTGCGTATTAGAAACCTTTCCCCATCACATGGTGTACCATCTTTTTGTTTTCTCATGCATGTTTTCGATGTAGGAAGATGCCCTTGAACATGGAGATTTGGGACCCATGCGATGGGTACCACGCAGTATTACTTTAAAGGGTCTGCGTTTGCTCACCCAACCTCACCAAACCTCTCAGCCCCAAGAGTGTCCACCCTTATGTCTCATCCAGCTGTGGGTCTAGATATGGTCAATCCAGGTTGCATCACAGCCCCTGAACGCATTGTGTAAGAATTTCGCTCTCTTTCACTGTCTTTGTTTCATGGGTTTTTCAAAGTAATTTATTTTTATAATGGGGTTTAGCTGCTTTTCACTGCTGTGTTTATGCCGCTTTACACCAACTTGACACACTAACAGAGAGATATCAATACATAGGTTTTAAGATTATTACTAGTCAGATATATTCTTGTGCGGTGAATAGGGCGTGTTGAGTCCAGTTCTCTGAGCAAGGAGTAGGTCTTGTCTATTACATATTGGGTTTATGGAACGGTATCTGAGCTAATTTGAAACCCTTGTTTTATGTATCACCCCACCTCACTTTTCCCGTTAAGCAGCCATAGTGTGTTTTCTGCATGTGTGACTCTGTTCTGTTTTGTAATTCAGTTCAAGTGTAGCGGTTTTTACATTCCCTCTATAAGTGATAGCTTATGATAAGTGTCTTTTTCTGTGTGACTTATTTCACTTAGAATCGTCGTAGCTAAAGCCACTCATCATGCTGCTACTAGCCTTATGACATTGATTTCATGGCTGAGTGATAATCCATTGTACATAAGGACCACCACTTCTTTATCCATTTTTCTCTTTCCTGGGATATTTAAGGTGTCACGAAGTGGAGGTTCTTGTCAACAGAGCAGCCCTAAACTTTGGGGTGCCTGTGTCTTGCTGATTTTTAGTTTTCCCAATTTATACGCCCATGAGTGGAAGTGCCCTATGCGCTCTAAGCTGTGTTTTTTCGATGTTTCAGGACACACCGTACACTTCTCCAGAGTGGCTGTTGGCAATTTACATCCCGCCCATCAGCGTAGCAAGGCTCCCATTTCTCCATGGCCTGTTCTGCATTTCTGGTTTTGACACTTTTTTCCGCATGGCCCTTTTGACCGATGGGAAGCGAGCCTTCTTTGTAGCGCTGATTTGCCTTTCCAGGTTGCTTGGTTGGCCAAAAAGGGCGTATGCGTTTTTTCCTGAATATATTCAGGAAAAAACGCATACGCCCTTTTTGGCCAAGGGCATCATTGTGGACGTTTTGCCGCTTTTCATGTGCTTTAAAGGCGATTCGAATCGACCTCCTGAAATCTGTTTCCTGCAATTCTGCCTTGCTTTCAGATCCTCTTCGTTGCCTTCCCTCAATATATTTGTGGACGAGAGTTATCATTTATAACTCTGCAGGTTTGTGAATTGCAGTGCCCCTGAGCTCCATTTTTCAACTCGCTTTTTTGGGAGCTGGCCGCAAAAGCGCAGGATTGCCTCAGGCCCTATTCTGGTTCCGGGCGGCAGGCTGAGCCTGTGGTTAATTCTTCTTCCTGATGGGAAAATAGAGTGACCTGTGCCTGTCCCAACACCTAGAGCTAGTCTCTCATTGGCTCCCCCTCTTCCCGTTCATCCTCAGGACTAATTGCAAGCTGTACGGAACGGGAGGTTAAAGGTGCTGATTCTCCAAGGAGGGAGATTGCTAGTAAAGCGGCTGGAATGGCGAACCCGAGCACAAGGAGATGAGAAATGAGGTGCGTTTTAGAAACCTTTCCCGATCACACGGTGTACCACCTTCTGGGTTTCTCATGCATGTTTTCGAGGTAGGAAGATGCCCTTGAACCTGGAGATTTGGGACCCATGGGATGGGTAACAGGCAGTATTACTGTAAAGGCTCTGCGTTTGCTCCCCCAACCTCACCAAACCTCTCAGCCCCGAGAGTGTCCACCCTTATGTCTCCTCCAGCTGTGGGTCTAGATATGGTCAATCCAGGTTGCATCACAGCCCCTGAACGAATTTTGTAAGAATTTCTCTCTCTTTCACTGTCTTTGTTTCACGGGTTTTTAAAAGTAATTTATTTTTATAATGGGGTTTAGCTGCTTTTCACGGCTGTGTTTCTGCCGCTTTACAGCCACTTGACTCACTTCCAGAGAGATATCAATACATAGGTTTTAAGATTCTTACTAGTCAGATATATTCTTGTGCGGTGAATAGGGGGTGTTGAGTCCAGTTCACTGAGCAAGGAGTAGGTCTTTCTATTACATATTGGGTTTATGGAACGGTATCTGAGCTCATTTGAAACCCTTGTTTTATGCATCACCCCACCCCACCTTTCCCGTTAAGCAGCCATAGTGTGTTTTGTAAACGTGTGACTCTGTTCTGTTTTGTAATTCAGTTCAAGTGTAGCGGTTTTTACATTCCCTCTATAAGTGATAGCTTATGATAAGTGTCTTTTTCTGTGTGACTTATTTCACTTAGAATCGTCGTAGCTAAAGCCACTCATCATGCTGCTACTAGCCTTATGACATTGATTTCATGGCTGAGTGATAATCCATTGTACATAAGGACCACCACTTCTTTATCCATTTTTCTCTTTCCTGGGATATTTAAGGTGTCACGAAGTGGAGGTTCTTGTCAACAGAGCAGCCCTAAACTTTGGGGTGCCTGTGTCTTGCTGATTTTTAGTTTTCCCAATTTATACGCCCATGAGTGGAAGTGCCCTATGCGCTCTAAGCTGTGTTTTTTCGATGTTTCAGGACACACCGTACACTTCTCCAGAGTGGCTGTTGGCAATTTACATCCTGCGCATGAGCGTAGTAAGGCTCCCATTTCTCCATGGCCTGTTCTGCATTTCTGGTTTTGACACTTTTTTCCGCATGGCCCTTTTGACCGATGGGAAGCGAGCCTTCTTTGTAGCGCTGATTTGCCTTTCCAGGTTGCTTGGTTGGCCAAAAAGGGAGTATGCGTTTTTTCCTGAATATATTCAGGAAAAAACGCATACGCCCTTTTTGGCCAAGGGCATCATTGTGGACGTTTTGCCGCTTTTCATGTGCTTTAAAGGCGATTCGAATCGACCTCCTGAAATCTGTTTCCTGCAATTCTGCCTTGCTTTCAGATCCTCTTCGTTGCCTTCCCTCAATATATTTGTGGACGAGAGTTATCATTTATAACTCTGCAGGTTTGTGAATTGCAGTGCCCCTGAGCTCCATTTTTCAACTCGCTTTTTTGGGAGCTGGCCGCAAAAGCGCAGGATTGCCTCAGGCCCTATTCTGGTTCCGGGCGGCAGGCTGAGCCTGTGGTTAATTCTTCTTCCTGATGGGAAAATAGAGTGACCTGTGCCTGTCCCAACACCTAGAGCTAGTCTCTCATTGGCTCCCCCTCTTCCCGTTCATCCTCAGGACTAATTGCAAGCTGTACGGAACGGGAGGTTAAAGGTGCTGATTCTCCAAGGAGGGAGATTGCTAGTAAAGCGGCTGGAATGGCGAACCCGAGCACAAGGAGATGAGAAATGAGGTGCGTTTTAGAAACCTTTCCCGATCACACGGTGTACCACCTTCTGGGTTTCTCATGCATGTTTTCGAGGTAGGAAGATGCCCTTGAACCTGGAGATTTGGGACCCATGGGATGGGTAACAGGCAGTATTACTGTAAAGGCTCTGCGTTTGCTCCCCCAACCTCACCAAACCTCTCAGCCCCGAGAGTGTCCACCCTTATGTCTCCTCCAGCTGTGGGTCTAGATATGGTCAATCCAGGTTGCATCACAGCCCCTGAACGAATTTTGTAAGAATTTCTCTCTCTTTCACTGTCTTTGTTTCACGGGTTTTTAAAAGTAATTTATTTTTATAATGGGGTTTAGCTGCTTTTCACGGCTGTGTTTCTGCCGCTTTACAGCCACTTGACTCACTTCCAGAGAGATATCAATACATAGGTTTTAAGATTCTTACTAGTCAGATATATTCTTGTGCGGTGAATAGGGGGTGTTGAGTCCAGTTCACTGAGCAAGGAGTAGGTCTTTCTATTACATATTGGGTTTATGGAACGGTATCTGAGCTCATTTGAAACCCTTGTTTTATGCATCACCCCACCCCACCTTTCCCGTTAAGCAGCCATAGTGTGTTTTGTAAACGTGTGATTCTGTTCTGTTTTGTAATTCAGTTCAAGTGTAGCGGTTTTTACATTCCCTCTATAAGTGATAGCTTATGATAAGTGTCTTTTTCTGTGTGACTTATTTCACTTAGAATCGTCGTAGCTAAAGCCACTCATCATGCTGCTACTAGCCTTATGACATTGATTTCATGGCTGAGTGATATTCCATTGTACATAAGGACCACCACTTCTTTATCCATTTTTCTCTTTCCTGGGATATTTAAGGTGTCACGAAGTGGAGGTTCTTGTCAACAGAGCAGCCCTAAACTTTGGGGTGCCTGTGTCTTGCTGATTTTTAGTTTTCCCAATTTATACGCCCGTGAGTGGAAGTGCCCTATGCGCTCTAAGCTGTGTTTTTTCGATGTTTCAGGACACACCGTACACTTCTCCAGAGTGGCTGTTGGCAATTTACATCCCGCCCATCAGCGTAGCAAGGCTCCCATTTCTCCATGGCCTGTTCTGCATTTCTGGTTTTGACACTTTTTTCCGCATGGCCCTTTTGACCAATGGGAAGCGAGCCTTCTTTGTAGCGCTGATTTGCCTTTCCAGGTTGCTTGGTTGGCCAAAAAGGGCGTATGCGTTTTTTCCTGAATATATTCAGGAAAAAACGCATACGCCCTTTTTGGCCAAGGGCATCATTGTGGACGTTTTGCCGCTTTTCATGTGCTTTAAAGGCGATTCGAATCGACCTCCTGAAATCTGTTTCCTGCAATTCTGCCTTGCTTTCAGATCCTCTTCGTTGCCTTCCCTCAATATATTTGTGGACGAGAGTTATCATTTATAACTCTGCAGGTTTGTGAATTGCAGTGCCCCTGAGCTCCATTTTTCAACTTGCTTTTTTGGGAGCTGGCTGCAAAAGCGCAGGATTGCCTCAGGCCCTATTCTGGTTCCGGGCGGCAGGCTGAGCCTGTGGTTAATTCTTCTTCCTGATGGGAAAATAAAGTGACCTGTGCCTGTCCCAACACCTAGAGCTAGTCTCTCATTGGCTCCCCCTCTTCCCGTTCATCCTCAGGACAAATTGCAAGCTGTACGGAACGGGAGGTTAAAGGTGCTGATTCTCCAAGGAGGGAGATTGCTAGTAAAGCGGCTGGAATGGCGAACCCGAGCACAAGGAGATGAGAAATGAGGTGCGTTTTAGAAACCTTTCCCGATCACACGGTGTACCACCTTCTGGGTTTCTCATGCATGTTTTCGAGGTAGGAAGATGCCCTTGAACCTGGAGATTTGGGACCCATGGGATGGGTAACAGGCAGTATTACTGTAAAGGCTCTGTGTTTGCTCCCCCAACCTCACCAAACCTCTCAGCCCCGAGAGTGTCCACCCTTATGTCTCCTCCAGCTGTGGGTCTAGATATGGTCAATCCAGGTTGCATCACAGCCCCTGAACGAATTTTGTAAGAATTTCTCTCTCTTTCACTGTCTTTGTTTCACGGGTTTTTAAAAGTAATTTATTTTTATAATGGGGTTTAGCTGCTTTTCACGGCTGTGTTTCTGCCGCTTTACAGCCACTTGACTCACTTCCAGAGAGATATCAATACATAGGTTTTAAGATTCTTACTAGTCAGATATATTCTTGTGCGGTGAATAGGGGGTGTTGAGTCCAGTTCACTGAGCAAGGAGTAGGTCTTTCTATTACATATTGGGTTTATGGAACGGTATCTGAGCTCATTTGAAACCCTTGTTTTATGCATCACCCCACCCCACCTTTCCCGTTAAGCAGCCATAGTGTGTTTTGTAAACGTGTGACTCTGTTCTGTTTTGTAATTCAGTTCAAGTGTAGCGGTTTTTACATTCCCTCTATAAGTGATAGCTTATGATAAGTGTCTTTTTCTGTGTGACTTATTTCACTTAGAATCGTCGTAGCTAAAGCCACTCATCATGCTGCTACTAGCCTTATGACATTGATTTCATGGCTGAGTGATAATCCATTGTACATAAGGACCACCACTTCTTTATCCATTTTTCTCTTTCCTGGGATATTTAAGGTGTCACGAAGTGGAGGTTCTTGTCAACAGAGCAGCCCTAAACTTTGGGGTGCCTGTGTCTTGCTGATTTTTAGTTTTCCCAATTTATACGCCCATGAGTGGAAGTGCCCTATGCGCTCTAAGCTGTGTTTTTTCGATGTTTCAGGACACACCGTACACTTCTCCAGAGTGGCTGTTGGCAATTTACATCCCGCGCATGAGCGTAGTAAGGCTCCCATTTCTCCATGGCCTGTTCTGCATTTCTGGTTTTGACACTTTTTTCCGCATGGCCCTTTTGACCGATGGGAAGCGAGACTTCTTTGTAGCGCCGATTTGCCTTTCCAGGTTGCTTGGTTGGCCAAAAAGGGCGTATGCGTTTTTTCCTGAATATATTCAGGAAAAAACGCATACGCCCTTTTTGGCCAAGGGCATCATTGTGGACGTTTTGCCGCTTTTCATGTGCTTTAAAGGCGATTCGAATCGACCTCCTGAAATCTGTTTCCTGCAATTCTGCCTTGCTTTCAGATCCTCTTCGTTGCCTTCCCTCAATATATTTGTGGACGAGAGTTATCATTTATAACTCTGCAGGTTTGTGAATTGCAGTGCCCCTGAGCTCCATTTTTCAACTCGCTTTTTTGGGAGCTGGCCGCAAAAGCGCAGGATTGCCTCAGGCCCTATTCTGGTTCCGGGCGGCAGGCTGAGCCTGTGGTTAATTCTTCTTCCTGATGGGAAAATAGAGTGACCTGTGCCTGTCCCAACACCTAGAGCTAGTCTCTCATTGGCTCCCCCTCTTCCCGTTCATCCTCAGGACTAATTGCAAGCTGTACGGAACGGGAGGTTAAAGGTGCTGATTCTCCAAGGAGGGAGATTGCTAGTAAAGCGGCTGGAATGGCGAACCCGAGCACAAGGAGATGAGAAATGAGGTGCGTTTTAGAAACCTTTCCCGATCACACGGTGTACCACCTTCTGGGTTTCTCATGCATGTTTTCGAGGTAGGAAGATGCCCTTGAACCTGGAGATTTGGGACCCATGGGATGGGTAACAGGCAGTATTACTGTAAAGGCTCTGCGTTTGCTCCCCCAACCTCACCAAACCTCTCAGCCCCGAGAGTGTCCACCCTTATGTCTCCTCCAGCTGTGGGTCTAGATATGGTCAATCCAGGTTGCATCACAGCCCCTGAACGAATTTTGTAAGAATTTCTCTCTCTTTCACTGTCTTTGTTTCACGGGTTTTTAAAAGTAATTTATTTTTATAATGGGGTTTAGCTGCTTTTCACGGCTGTGTTTCTGCCGCTTTACAGCCACTTGACTCACTTCCAGAGAGATATCAATACATAGGTTTTAAGATTCTTACTAGTCAGATATATTCTTGTGCGGTGAATAGGGGGTGTTGAGTCCAGTTCACTGAGCAAGGAGTAGGTCTTTCTATTACATATTGGGTTTATGGAACGGTATCTGAGCTCATTTGAAACCCTTGTTTTATGCATCACCCCACCCCACCTTTCCCGTTAAGCAGCCATAGTGTGTTTTGTAAACGTGTGATTCTGTTCTGTTTTGTAATTCAGTTCAAGTGTAGAGGTTTTTACATTCCCTCTATAAGTGATAGCTTATGATAAGTGTCTTTTTCTGTGTGACTTATTTCACTTAGAATCGTCGTAGCTAAAGCCACTCATCATGCTGCTACTAGCCTTATGACATTGATTTCATGGCTGAGTGATATTCCATTGTACATAAGGACCACCACTTCTTTATCCATTTTTCTCTTTCCTGGGATATTTAAGGTGTCACGAAGTGGAGGTTCTTGTCAACAGAGCAGCCCTAAACTTTGGGGTGCCTGTGTCTTGCTGATTTTTAGTTTTCCCAATTTATACGCCCGTGAGTGGAAGTGCCCTATGCGCTCTAAGCTGTGTTTTTTCGATGTTTCAGGACACACCGTATACTTCTCCAGAGTGGCTGTTGGCAATTTACATCCCGCCCATCAGCGTAGCAAGGCTCCCATTTCTCCATGGCCTGTTCTGCATTTCTGGTTTTGACACTTTTTTCCGCATGGCCCTTTTGACCGATGGGAAGCGAGCCTTCTTTGTAGCGCTGATTTGCCTTTCCAGGTTGCTTGGTTGGCCAAAAAGGGCGTATGCGTTTTTTCCTGAATATATTCAGGAAAAAACGCATACGCCCTTTTTGGCCAAGGGCATCATTGTGGACGTTTTGCCGCTTTTCATGTGCTTTAAAGGCGATTCGAATCGACCTCCTGAAATCTGTTTCCTGCAATTCTGCCTTGCTTTCAGATCCTCTTCGTTGCCTTCCCTCAATATATTTGTGGACGAGAGTTATCATTTATAACTCTGCAGGTTTGTGAATTGCAGTGCCCCTGAGCTCCATTTTTCAACTTGCTTTTTTGGGAGCTGGCTGCAAAAGCGCAGGATTGCCTCAGGCCCTATTCTGGTTCCGGGCGGCAGGCTGAGCCTGTGGTTAATTCTTCTTCCTGATGGGAAAATAAAGTGACCTGTGCCTGTCCCAACACCTAGAGCTAGTCTCTCATTGGCTCCCCCTCTTCCCGTTCATCCTCAGGACAAATTGCAAGCTGTACGGAACGGGAGGTTAAAGGTGCTGATTCTCCAAGGAGGGAGATTGCTAGTAAAGCGGCTGGAATGGCGAACCCGAGCACAAGGAGATGAGAAATGAGGTGCGTTTTAGAAACCTTTCCCGATCACACGGTGTACCACCTTCTGGGTTTCTCATGCATGTTTTCGAGGTAGGAAGATGCCCTTGAACCTGGAGATTTGGGACCCATGGGATGGGTAACAGGCAGTATTACTGTAAAGGCTCTGTGTTTGCTCCCCCAACCTCACCAAACCTCTCAGCCCCGAGAGTGTCCACCCTTATGTCTCCTCCAGCTGTGGGTCTAGATATGGTCAATCCAGGTTGCATCACAGCCCCTGAACGAATTTTGTAAGAATTTCTCTCTCTTTCACTGTCTTTGTTTCACGGGTTTTTAAAAGTAATTTATTTTTATAATGGGGTTTAGCTGCTTTTCACGGCTGTGTTTCTGCCGCTTTACAGCCACTTGACTCACTTCCAGAGAGATATCAATACATAGGTTTTAAGATTCTTACTAGTCAGATATATTCTTGTGCGGTGAATAGGGGGTGTTGAGTCCAGTTCACTGAGCAAGGAGTAGGTCTTTCTATTACATATTGGGTTTATGGAACGGTATCTGAGCTCATTTGAAACCCTTGTTTTATGCATCACCCCACCCCACCTTTCCCGTTAAGCAGCCATAGTGTGTTTTGTAAACGTGTGACTCTGTTCTGTTTTGTAATTCAGTTCAAGTGTAGCGGTTTTTACATTCCCTCTATAAGTGATAGCTTATGATAAGTGTCTTTTTCTGTGTGACTTATTTCACTTAGAATCGTCGTAGCTAAAGCCACTCATCATGCTGCTACTAGCCTTATGACATTGATTTCATGGCTGAGTGATAATCCATTGTACATAAGGACCACCACTTCTTTATCCATTTTTCTCTTTCCTGGGATATTTAAGGTGTCACGAAGTGGAGGTTCTTGTCAACAGAGCAGCCCTAAACTTTGGGGTGCCTGTGTCTTGCTGATTTTTAGTTTTCCCAATTTATACGCCCATGAGTGGAAGTGCCCTATGCGCTCTAAGCTGTGTTTTTTCGATGTTTCAGGACACACCGTACACTTCTCCAGAGTGGCTGTTGGCAATTTACATCCCGCCCATCAGCGTAGCAAGGCTCCCATTTCTCCATGGCCTGTTCTGCATTTCTGGTTTTGACACTTTTTTCCGCATGGCCCTTTTGACCGATGGGAAGCGAGCCTTCTTTGTAGCGCTGATTTGCCTTTCCAGGTTGCTTGGTTGGCCAAAAAGGGCGTATGCGTTTTTTCCTGAATATATTCAGGAAAAAACGCATACGCCCTTTTTGGCCAAGGGCATCATTGTGGACGTTTTGCCGCTTTTCATGTGCTTTAAAGGCGATTCGAATCGACCTCCTGAAATCTGTTTCCTGCAATTCTGCCTTGCTTTCAGATCCTCTTCGTTGCCTTCCCTCAATATATTTGTGGACGAGAGTTATCATTTATAACTCTGCAGGTTTGTGAATTGCAGTGCCCCTGAGCTCCATTTTTCAACTTGCTTTTTTGGGAGCTGGCTGCAAAAGCGCAGGATTGCCTCAGGCCCTATTCTGGTTCCGGGCGGCAGGCTGAGCCTGTGGTTAATTCTTCTTCCTGATGGGAAAATAAAGTGACCTGTGCCTGTCCCAACACCTAGAGCTAGTCTCTCATTGGCTCCCCCTCTTCCCGTTCATCCTCAGGACAAATTGCAAGCTGTACGGAACGGGAGGTTAAAGGTGCTGATTCTCCAAGGAGGGAGATTGCTAGTAAAGCGGCTGGAATGGCGAACCCGAGCACAAGGAGATGAGAAATGAGGTGCGTTTTAGAAACCTTTCCCGATCACACGGTGTACCACCTTCTGGGTTTCTCATGCATATTTTCGAGGTAGGAAGATGCCCTTGAACCTGGAGATTTGGGACCCATGGGATGGGTAACAGGCAGTATTACTGTAAAGGCTCTGTGTTTGCTCCCCCAACCTCACCAAACCTCTCAGCCCCGAGAGTGTCCACCCTTATGTCTCCTCCAGCTGTGGGTCTAGATATGGTCAATCCAGGTTGCATCACAGCCCCTGAACGAATTTTGTAAGAATTTCTCTCTCTTTCACTGTCTTTGTTTCACGGGTTTTTAAAAGTAATTTATTTTTATAATGGGGTTTAGCTGCTTTTCACGGCTGTGTTTCTGCCGCTTTACAGCCACTTGACTCACTTCCAGAGAGATATCAATACATAGGTTTTAAGATTCTTACTAGTCAGATATATTCTTGTGCGGTGAATAGGGGGTGTTGAGTCCAGTTCACTGAGCAAGGAGTAGGTCTTTCTATTACATATTGGGTTTATGGAACGGTATCTGAGCTCATTTGAAACCCTTGTTTTATGCATCACCCCACCCCACCTTTCCCGTTAAGCAGCCATAGTGTGTTTTGTAAACGTGTGACTCTGTTCTGTTTTGTAATTCAGTTCAAGTGTAGCGGTTTTTACATTCCCTCTATAAGTGATAGCTTATGATAAGTGTCTTTTTCTGTGTGACTTATTTCACTTAGAATCGTCGTAGCTAAAGCCACTCATCATGCTGCTACTAGCCTTATGACATTGATTTCATGGCTGAGTGATAATCCATTGTACATAAGGACCACCACTTCTTTATCCATTTTTCTCTTTCCTGGGATATTTAAGGTGTCACGAAGTGGAGGTTCTTGTCAACAGAGCAGCCCTAAACTTTGGGGTGCCTGTGTCTTGCTGATTTTTAGTTTTCCCAATTTATACGCCCATGAGTGGAAGTGCCCTATGCGCTCTAAGCTGTGTTTTTTCGATGTTTCAGGACACACCGTACACTTCTCCAGAGTGGCTGTTGGCAATTTACATCCCGCGCATGAGCGTAGTAAGGCTCCCATTTCTCCATGGCCTGTTCTGCATTTCTGGTTTTGACACTTTTTTCCGCATGGCCCTTTTGACCGATGGGAAGCGAGCCTTCTTTGTAGCGCTGATTTGCCTTTCCAGGTTGCTTGGTTGGCCAAAAAGGGAGTATGCGTTTTTTCCTGAATATATTCAGGAAAAAACGCATACGCCCTTTTTGGCCAAGGGCATCATTGTGGACGTTTTGCCGCTTTTCATGTGCTTTAAAGGCGATTCGAATCGACCTCCTGAAATCTGTTTCCTGCAATTCTGCCTTGCTTTCAGATCCTCTTCGTTGCCTTCCCTCAATATATTTGTGGACGAGAGTTATCATTTATAACTCTGCAGGTTTGTGAATTGCAGTGCCCCTGAGCTCCATTTTTCAACTCGCTTTTTTGGGAGCTGGCCGCAAAAGCGCAGGATTGCCTCAGGCCCTATTCTGGTTCCGGGCGGCAGGCTGAGCCTGTGGTTAATTCTTCTTCCTGATGGGAAAATAGAGTGACCTGTGCCTGTCCCAACACCTAGAGCTAGTCTCTCATTGGCTCCCCCTCTTCCCGTTCATCCTCAGGACTAATTGCAAGCTGTACGGAACGGGAGGTTAAAGGTGCTGATTCTCCAAGGAGGGAGATTGCTAGTAAAGCGGCTGGAATGGCGAACCCGAGCACAAGGAGATGAGAAATGAGGTGCGTTTTAGAAACCTTTCCCGATCACACGGTGTACCACCTTCTGGGTTTCTCATGCATGTTTTCGAGGTAGGAAGATGCCCTTGAACCTGGAGATTTGGGACCCATGGGATGGGTAACAGGCAGTATTACTGTAAAGGCTCTGCGTTTGCTCCCCCAACCTCACCAAACCTCTCAGCCCCGAGAGTGTCCACCCTTATGTCTCCTCCAGCTGTGGGTCTAGATATGGTCAATCCAGGTTGCATCACAGCCCCTGAACGAATTTTGTAAGAATTTCTCTCTCTTTCACTGTCTTTGTTTCACGGGTTTTTAAAAGTAATTTATTTTTATAATGGGGTTTAGCTGCTTTTCACGGCTGTGTTTCTGCCGCTTTACAGCCACTTGACTCACTTCCAGAGAGATATCAATACATAGGTTTTAAGATTCTTACTAGTCAGATATATTCTTGTGCGGTGAATAGGGGGTGTTGAGTCCAGTTCACTGAGCAAGGAGTAGGTCTTTCTATTACATATTGGGTTTATGGAACGGTATCTGAGCTCATTTGAAACCCTTGTTTTATGCATCACCCCACCCCACCTTTCCCGTTAAGCAGCCATAGTGTGTTTTGTAAACGTGTGATTCTGTTCTGTTTTGTAATTCAGTTCAAGTGTAGCGGTTTTTACATTCCCTCTATAAGTGATAGCTTATGATAAGTGTCTTTTTCTGTGTGACTTATTTCACTTAGAATCGTCGTAGCTAAAGCCACTCATCATGCTGCTACTAGCCTTATGACATTGATTTCATGGCTGAGTGATATTCCATTGTACATAAGGACCACCACTTCTTTATCCATTTTTCTCTTTCCTGGGATATTTAAGGTGTCACGAAGTGGAGGTTCTTGTCAACAGAGCAGCCCTAAACTTTGGGGTGCCTGTGTCTTGCTGATTTTTAGTTTTCCCAATTTATACGCCCGTGAGTGGAAGTGCCCTATGCGCTCTAAGCTGTGTTTTTTCGATGTTTCAGGACACACCGTACACTTCTCCAGAGTGGCTGTTGGCAATTTACATCCCGCCCATCAGCGTAGCAAGGCTCCCATTTCTCCATGGCCTGTTCTGCATTTCTGGTTTTGACACTTTTTTCCGCATGGCCCTTTTGACCGATGGGAAGCGAGCCTTCTTTGTAGCGCTGATTTGCCTTTCCAGGTTGCTTGGTTGGCCAAAAAGGGCGTATGCGTTTTTTCCTGAATATATTCAGGAAAAAACGCATACGCCCTTTTTGGCCAAGGGCATCATTGTGGACGTTTTGCCGCTTTTCATGTGCTTTAAAGGCGATTCGAATCGACCTCCTGAAATCTGTTTCCTGCAATTCTGCCTTGCTTTCAGATCCTCTTCGTTGCCTTCCCTCAATATATTTGTGGACGAGAGTTATCATTTATAACTCTGCAGGTTTGTGAATTGCAGTGCCCCTGAGCTCCATTTTTCAACTTGCTTTTTTGGGAGCTGGCTGCAAAAGCGCAGGATTGCCTCAGGCCCTATTCTGGTTCCGGGCGGCAGGCTGAGCCTGTGGTTAATTCTTCTTCCTGATGGGAAAATAAAGTGACCTGTGCCTGTCCCAACACCTAGAGCTAGTCTCTCATTGGCTCCCCCTCTTCCCGTTCATCCTCAGGACAAATTGCAAGCTGTACGGAACGGGAGGTTAAAGGTGCTGATTCTCCAAGGAGGGAGATTGCTAGTAAAGCGGCTGGAATGGCGAACCCGAGCACAAGGAGATGAGAAATGAGGTGCGTTTTAGAAACCTTTCCCGATCACACGGTGTACCACCTTCTGGGTTTCTCATGCATGTTTTCGAGGTAGGAAGATGCCCTTGAACCTGGAGATTTGGGACCCATGGGATGGGTAACAGGCAGTATTACTGTAAAGGCTCTGTGTTTGCTCCCCCAACCTCACCAAACCTCTCAGCCCCGAGAGTGTCCACCCTTATGTCTCCTCCAGCTGTGGGTCTAGATATGGTCAATCCAGGTTGCATCACAGCCCCTGAACGAATTTTGTAAGAATTTCTCTCTCTTTCACTGACTTTGTTTCACGGGTTTTTAAAAGTAATTTATTTTTATAATGGGGTTTAGCTGCTTTTCACGGCTGTGTTTCTGCCGCTTTACAGCCACTTGACTCACTTCCAGAGAGATATCAATACATAGGTTTTAAGATTCTTACTAGTCAGATATATTCTTGTGCGGTGAATAGGGGGTGTTGAGTCCAGTTCACTGAGCAAGGAGTAGGTCTTTCTATTACATATTGGGTTTATGGAACGGTATCTGAGCTCATTTGAAACCCTTGTTTTATGCATCACCCCACCCCACCTTTCCCGTTAAGCAGCCATAGTGTGTTTTGTAAACGTGTGACTCTGTTCTGTTTTGTAATTCAGTTCAAGTGTAGCGGTTTTTACATTCCCTCTATAAGTGATAGCTTATGATAAGTGTCTTTTTCTGTGTGACTTATTTCACTTAGAATCGTCGTAGCTAAAGCCACTCATCATGCTGCTACTAGCCTTATGACATTGATTTCATGGCTGAGTGATAATCCATTGTACATAAGGACCACCACTTCTTTATCCATTTTTCTCTTTCCTGGGATATTTAAGGTGTCACGAAGTGGAGGTTCTTGTCAACAGAGCAGCCCTAAACTTTGGGGTGCCTGTGTCTTGCTGATTTTTAGTTTTCCCAATTTATACGCCCATGAGTGGAAGTGCCCTATGCGCTCTAAGCTGTGTTTTTTCGATGTTTCAGGACACACCGTACACTTCTCCAGAGTGGCTGTTGGCAATTTACATCCCGCCCATCAGCGTAGCAAGGCTCCCATTTCTCCATGGCCTGTTCTGCATTTCTGGTTTTGACACTTTTTTCCGCATGGCCCTTTTGACCGATGGGAAGCGAGCCTTCTTTGTAGCGCTGATTTGCCTTTCCAGGTTGCTTGGTTGGCCAAAAAGGGCGTATGCGTTTTTTCCTGAATATATTCAGGAAAAAACGCATACGCCCTTTTTGGCCAAGGGCATCATTGTGGACGTTTTGCCGCTTTTCATGTGCTTTAAAGGCGATTCGAATCGACCTCCTGAAATCTGTTTCCTGCAATTCTGCCTTGCTTTCAGATCCTCTTCGTTGCCTTCCCTCAATATATTTGTGGACGAGAGTTATCATTTATAACTCTGCAGGTTTGTGAATTGCAGTGCCCCTGAGCTCCATTTTTCAACTCGCTTTTTTGGGAGCTGGCCGCAAAAGCGCAGGATTGCCTCAGGCCCTATTCTGGTTCCGGGCGGCAGGCTGAGCCTGTGGTTAATTCTTCTTCCTGATGGGAAAATAGAGTGACCTGTGCCTGTCCCAACACCTAGAGCTAGTCTCTCATTGGCTCCCCCTCTTCCCGTTCATCCTCAGGACTAATTGCAAGCTGTACGGAACGGGAGGTTAAAGGTGCTGATTCTCCAAGGAGGGAGATTGCTAGTAAAGCGGCTGGAATGGCGAACCCGAGCACAAGGAGATGAGAAATGAGGTGCGTTTTAGAAACCTTTCCCGATCACACGGTGTACCACCTTCTGGGTTTCTCATGCATGTTTTCGAGGTAGGAAGATGCCCTTGAACCTGGAGATTTGGGACCCATGGGATGGGTAACAGGCAGTATTACTGTAAAGGCTCTGCGTTTGCTCCCCCAACCTCACCAAACCTCTCAGCCCCGAGAGTGTCCACCCTTATGTCTCCTCCAGCTGTGGGTCTAGATATGGTCAATCCAGGTTGCATCACAGCCCCTGAACGAATTTTGTAAGAATTTCTCTCTCTTTCACTGTCTTTGTTTAACGGGTTTTTAAAAGTAATTTATTTTTATAATGGGGTTTAGCTGCTTTTCACGGCTGTGTTTCTGCTGCTTTACAGCCACTTGACTCACTTCCAGAGAGATATCAATACATAGGTTTTAAGATTCTTACTAGTCAGATATATTCTTGTGCGGTGAATAGGGGGTGTTGAGTCCAGTTCACTGAGCAAGGAGTAGGTCTTTCTATTACATATTGGGTTTATGGAACGGTATCTGAGCTCATTTGAAACCCTTGTTTTATGCATCACCCCACCCCACCTTTCCCGTTAAGCAGCCATAGTGTGTTTTGTAAACGTGTGACTCTGTTCTGTTTTGTAATTCAGTTCAAGTGTAGCGGTTTTTACATTCCCTCTATAAGTGATAGCTTATGATAAGTGTCTTTTTCTGTGTGACTTATTTCACTTAGAATCGTCGTAGCTAAAGCCACTCATCATGCTGCTACTAGCCTTATGACATTGATTTCAGGGCTGAGTGATATTCCATTGTACATAAGGACCACCACTTCTTTATCCATTTTTCTCTTTCCTGGGATATTTAAGGTGTCACGAAGTGGAGGTTCTTGTCAACAGAGCAGCCCTAAACTTTGGGGTGCCTGTGTCTTGCTGATTTTTAGTTTTCCCAATTTATACGCCCGTGAGTGGAAGTGCCCTATGCGCTCTAAGCTGTGTTTTTTCGATGTTTCAGGACACACCGTACACTTCTCCAGAGTGGCTGTTGGCAATTTACATCCCGCCCATCAGCGTAGCAAGGCTCCCATTTCTCCATGGCCTGTTCTGCATTTCTGGTTTTGACACTTTTTTCCGCATGGCCCTTTTGACCGATGGGAAGCAAGCCTTCTTTGTAGCGCTGATTTGCCTTTCCAGGTTGCTTGGTTGGCCAAAAAGGGCGTATGCGTTTTTTCCTCAATATATTCAGGAAAAAACGCATACGCCCTTTTTGGCCAAGGGCATCATTGTGGACGTTTTGCCGCTTTTCATGTGCTTTAAAGGCGATTCGAATCGACCTCCTGAAATCTGTTTCCTGCAATTCTGCCTTGCTTTCAGATCCTCTTCGTTGCCTTCCCTCAATATATTTGTGGACGAGAGTTATCATTTATAACTCTGCAGGTTTGTGAATTGCAGTGCCCCTGAGCTCCATTTTTCAACTCGCTTTTTTGGGAGCTGGCCGCAAAAGCGCAGGATTGCCTCAGGCCCTATTCTGGTTCCGGGCGGCAGGCTGAGCCTGTGGTTAATTCTTCTTCCTGATGGGAAAATAGAGTGACCTGTGCCTGTCCCAACACCTAGAGCTAGTCTCTCATTGGCTCCCCCTCTTCCCGTTCATCCTCAGGACAAATTGCAAGCTGTACGGAACGGGAGGTTAAAGGTGCTGATTCTCCAAGGAGGGAGATTGCTAGTAAAGCGGCTGGAATGGCGAACCCGAGCACAAGGAGATGAGAAATGAGGTGCGTTTTAGAAACCTTTCCCGATCACACGGTGTACCACCTTCTGGGTTTCTCATGCATGTTTTCGAGGTAGGAAGATGCCCTTGAACCTGGAGATTTGGGACCCATGGGATGGGTAACAGGCAGTATTACTGTAAAGGCTCTGCGTTTGCTCCCCCAACCTCACCAAACCTCTCAGCCCCGAGAGTGTCCACCCTTATGTCTCCTCCAGCTGTGGGTCTAGATATGGTCAATCCAGGTTGCATCACAGCCCCTGAACGAATTTTGTAAGAATTTCTCTCTCTTTCACTGTCTTTGTTTCACGGGTTTTTAAAAGTAATTTATTTTTATAATGGGGTTTAGCTGCTTTTCACGGCTGTGTTTCTGCCGCTTTACAGCCACTTGACTCACTTCCAGAGAGATATCAATACATAGGTTTTAAGATTCTTACTAGTCAGATATATTCTTGTGCGGTGAATAGAGGGTGTTGAGTCCAGTTCACTGAGCAAGGAGTAGGTCTTTCTATTACATATTGGGTTTATGGAACGGTATCTGAGCTCATTTGAAACCCTTGTTTTATGCATCACCCCACCCCACCTTTCCCGTTAAGCAGCCATAGTGTGTTTTGTAAACGTGTGACTCTGTTCTCTTTTGTAATTCAGTTCAAGTGTAGCGGTTTTTACATTCCCTCTATAAGTGATAGCTTATGATAAGTGTCTTTTTCTGTGTGACTTATTTCACTTAGAATCGTCGTAGCTAAAGCCACTCATCATGCTGCTACTAGCCTTATGACATTGATTTCATGGCTGAGTGATAATCCATTGTACATAAGGACCACCACTTCTTTATCCATTTTTCTCTTTCCTGGGATATTTAAGGTGTCACGAAGTGGAGGTTCTTGTCAACAGAGCAGCCCTAAACTTTGGGGTGCCTGTGTCTTGCTGATTTTTAGTTTTCCCAATTTATACGCCCATGAGTGGAAGTGCCCTATGCTCTCTAAGCTGTGTTTTTTCGATGTTTCAGGACGCACCGTACACTTCTCCAGAGTGGCTGTTGGCAATTTACATCCCGCCCATCAGTGTAGCAAGGCTCCCATTTCTCCATGGCCTGTTCTGCATTTCTGGTTTTGACACTTTTTTCCGCATGGCCCTTTTGACCGATGGGAAGCGAGACTTCTTTGTAGTGCTGATTTGCCTTTCCAGGTTGCTTGGTTGGCCAAAAAGGGCGTATGCGTTTTTTCCTGAATATATTCAGGAAAAAACGCATACGCCCTTTTTGGCCAAGGGCATCATTGTGGACGTTTTGCCGCTTTTCATGTGCTTTAAAGGCGATTCGAATCGACCTCCTGAAATCTGTTTCCTGCAATTCTGCCTTGCTTTCAGATCCTCTTCGTTGCCTTCCCTCAATATATTTGTGGACGAGAGTTATCATTTATAACTCTGCAGGTTTGTGAATTGCAGTGCCCCTGAGCTTCATTTTTCAACTCGCTTTTTTGGGAGCTGGCCGCAAAAGCGCAGGATTGCCTCAGGCCCTATTCTGGTTCCGGGCGGCAGGCTGAGCCTGTGGTTAATTCTTCTTCCTGATGGGAAAATAGAGTGACCTGTGCCTGTCCCAACACCTAGAGCTAGTCTCTCATTGGCTCCCCCTCTTCCCATTCATCCTCAGGACAAATTGCAAGCTGTACGGAACGGGAGGTTAAAGGTGCTGATTCTCCAAGGAGGGAGATTGCTAGTAAAGCGGCTGGAATGTCGAACCCGAGCACAAGGAGATGAGAAATGAGGTGCGTTTTAGAAACCTTTCCCGATCACATGGTGTACCACCTTCTGGGTTTCTCATGCATGTTTTCGAGGTAGGAAGATGCCCTTGAACCTGGAGATTTGGGACCCATGGGATGGGTAACAGGCAGTATTACTGTAAAGGCTCTGCGTTTGCTCCCCCAACCTCACCAAACCTCTCAGCCCCGAGAGTGTCCACCCTTATGTCTCCTCCAGCTGTGGGTCTAGATATGGTCAATCCAGGTTGCATCACAGCCCCTGAACGAATTTTGTAAGAATTTCTCTCTCTTTCACTGTCTTTGTTTCACGGGTTTTTAAAAGTAATTTATTTTTATAATGGGGTTTAGCTGCTTTTCACGGCTGTGTTTCTGCCGCTTTACAGCCACTTGACTCACTTCCAGAGAGATATCAATACATAGGTTTTAAGATTCTTACTAGTCAGATATATTCTTGTGCGGTGAATAGGGGATGTTGAGTCCAGTTCACTGAGCAAGGAGTAGGTCTTTCTATTACATATTGGGTTTATGGAACGGTATGTGAGCTCATTTGAAACCCTTGTTTTATGCATCACCCCACCCCACCTTTCCCGTTAAGCAGCCATAGTGTGTTTTGTAAACGTGTGACTCTGTTCTGTTTTGTAATTCAGTTCAAGTGTAGCGGTTTTTACATTCCCTCTATAAGTGATAGCTTATGATAAGTGTCTTTTTCTGTGTGACTTATTTCACTTAGAATCGTCGTAGCTAAACCCACTCATCATGCTGCTACTAGCCTTATGACATTGATTTCATGGCTGAGTGATATTCCATTGTACATAAGGACCACCACTTCTTTATCCATTTTTCTCTTTCCTGGGATATTTAAGGTGTCACGAAGTGGAGGTTCTTGTCAACAGAGCAGCCCTAAACTTTGGGGTGCCTGTGTCTTGCTGATTATTAGTTTTCCCAATTTATACGCCCATGAGTGGAAGTGCCCTATGCGCTCTAAGCTGTGTTTTTTCGATGTTTCAGGACACACCGTACACTTCTCCAGAGTGGCTGTTGGCAATTTACATCCCGCCCATCAGCGTAGCAAGGGTCCCATTTCTCCATGGCCTGTTCTGCATTTCTGGTTTTGACACTTTTTTCCGCATGGCCCTTTTGACCGATGGGAAGCGAGACTTCTTTGTAGCGCTGATTTGCCTTTCCAGGTTGCTTGGTTGGCCAAAAAGGGCGTATGCGTTTTTTCCTGAATATATTCAGGAAAAAACGCATACGCCCTTTTTGGCCAAGGGCATCATTGTGGACGTTTTGCCGCTTTTCATGTGCTTTAAAGGCGATTCGAATCGACCTCCTGAAATCTGTTTCCTGCAATTCTGCCTTGCTTTCAGATCCTCTTCGTTGCCTTCCCTCAATATATTTGTGGACGAGAGTTATCATTTATAACTCTGCAGGTTTGTGAATTGCAGTGCCCCTGAGCTCCATTTTTCAACTCGCTTTTTTGGGAGCTGGCCGCAAAAGCGCAGGATTGCCTCAGGCCCTATTCTGGTTCCGGGCGGCAGGCTGAGCCTGTGGTTAATTCTTCTTCCTGATGGGAAAATAGAGTGACCTGTGCCTGTCCCAACACCTAGAGCTAGTCTCTCATTGGCTCCCCCTCTTCCCGTTCATCCTCAGGACAAATTGCAAGCTGTACGGAACGGGAGGTTAAAGGTGCTGATTCTCCAAGGAGGGAGATTGCTAGTAAAGCGGCTGGAATGGCGAACCCGAGCACAAGGAGATGAGAAATGAGGTGCGTTTTAGAAACCTTTCCCGATCACACGGTGTACCACCTTCTGGGTTTCTCATGCATGTTTTCGAGGTAGGAAGATGCCCTTGAACCTGGAGATTTGGGACCCATGGGATGGGTAACAGGCAGTATTACTGTAAAGGCTCTGCGTTTGCTCCCCCAACCTCACCAAACCTCTCAGCCCCGAGAGTGTCCACCCTTATGTCTCCTCCAGCTGTGGGTCTAGATATGGTCAATCCAGGTTGCATCACAGCCCCTGAACGAATTTTGTAAGAATTTCTCTCTCTTTCACTGTCTTTGTTTCACGGGTTTTTAAAAGTAATTTATTTTTATAATGGGGTTTAGCTGCTTTTCACGGCTGTGTTTCTGCCGCTTTACAGCCACTTGACTCACTTCCAGAGAGATATCAATACATAGGTTTTAAGATTCTTACTAGTCAGATATATTCTTGTGCGGTGAATAGGGGGTGTTGAGTCCAGTTCACTGAGCAAGGAGTAGGTCTTTCTATTACATATTGGGTTTATGGAACGGTATCTGAGCTCATTTGAAACCCTTGTTTTATGCATCACCCCACCCCACCTTTCCCGTTAAGCAGCCATAGTGTGTTTTGTAAACGTGTGACTCTGTTCTGTTTTGTAATTCAGTTCAAGTGTAGCGGTTTTTACATTCCCTCTATAAGTGATAGCTTATGATAAGTGTCTTTTTCTGTGTGACTTATTTCACTTAGAATCACCGTAGCTAAAGCCACTCATCATGCTGCTACTAGCCTTATGACATTGATTTCATGGCTGAGTGATATTCCATTGTACATAAGGACCACCACTTCTTTATCCATTTTTCTCTTTCCTGGGATATTTAAGGTGTCACGAAGTGGAGGTTCTTGTCAACAGAGCAGCCCTAAACTTTGGGGTGCCTGTGTCTTGCTGATTTTTAGTTTTCCCAATTTATACGCCCGTGAGTGGAAGTGCCCTATGCGCTCTAAGCTGTGTTTTTTCGATGTTTCAGGACACACCGTACACTTCTCCAGAGTGGCTGTTGGCAATTTACATCCCGCCCATCAGCGTAGCAAGGCTCCCATTTCTCCATGGCCTGTTCTGCATTTCTGGTTTTGACACTTTTTTCCGCATGGCCCTTTTGACCGATGGGAAGCGAGACTTCTTTGTAGCGCCGATTTGCCTTTCCAGGTTGCTTGGTTGGCCAAAAAGGGCGTATGCGTTTTTTCCTGAATATATTCAGGAAAAAACGCATACGCCCTTTTTGGCCAAGGGCATCATTGTGGACGTTTTGCCGCTTTTCATGTGCTTTAAAGGCGATTCGAATCGACCTCCTGAAATCTGTTTCCTGCAATTCTGCCTTGCTTTCAGATCCTCTTCGTTGCCTTCCCTCAATATATTTGTGGACGAGAGTTATCATTTATAACTCTGCAGGTTTGTGAATTGCAGTGCCCCTGAGCTCCATTTTTCAACTCGCTTTTTTGGGAGCTGGCCGCAAAAGCGCAGGATTGCCTCAGGCCCTATTCTGGTTCCGGGCGGCAGGCTGAGCCTGTGGTTAATTCTTCTTCCTGATGGGAAAATAGAGTGACCTGTGCCTGTCCCAACACCTAGAGCTAGTCTCTCATTGGCTCCCCCTCTTCCCGTTCATCCTCAGGACAAATTGCAAGCTGTACGGAACGGGAGGTTAAAGGTGCTGATTCTCCAAGGAGGGAGATTGCTAGTAAAGCGGCTGGAATGGCGAACCCGAGCACAAGGAGATGAGAAATGAGGTGCGTTTTAGAAACCTTTCCCGATCACACGGTGTACCACCTTCTGGGTTTCTCATGCATGTTTTCGAGGTAGGAAGATGCTCTTGAACCTGGAGATTTGGGACCCATGGGATGGGTAACAGGCAGTATTACTGTAAAGGCTCTGCGTTTGCTCCCCCAACCTCACCAAACCTCTCAGCCCCGAGAGTGTCCACCCTTATGTCTCCTCCAGCTGTGGGTCTAGATATGGTCAATCCAGGTTGCATCACAGCCCCTGAACGAATTTTGTAAGAATTTCTCTCTCTTTCACTGTCTTTGTTTCACGGGTTTTTAAAAGTAATTTATTTTTATAATGGGGTTTAGCTGCTTTTCACGGCTGTGTTTCTGCCGCTTTACAGCCACTTGACTCACTTCCAGAGAGATATCAATACATAGGTTTTAAGATTCTTACTAGTCAGATATATTCTTGTGCGGTGAATAGGGGGTGTTGAGTCCAGTTCACTGAGCAAGGAGTAGGTCTTTCTATTACATATTGGGTTTATGGAACGGTATCTGAGCTCATTTGAAACCCTTGTTTTATGCATCACCCCACCCCACCTTTCCCGTTAAGCAGCCATAGTGTGTTTTGTAAACGTGTGACTCTGTTCTGTTTTGTAATTCAGTTCAAGTGTAGCGGTTTTTACATTCCCTCTATAAGTGATAGCTTATGATAAGTGTCTTTTTCTGTGTGACTTATTTCACTTAGAATCACCGTAGCTAAAGCCACTCATCATGCTGCTACTAGCCTTATGACATTGATTTCATGGCTGAGTGATATTCCATTGTACATAAGGACCACCACTTCTTTATCCATTTTTCTCTTTCCTGGGATATTTAAGGTGTCACGAAGTGGAGGTTCTTGTCAACAGAGCAGCCCTAAACTTTGGGGTGCCTGTGTCTTGCTGATTTTTAGTTTTCCCAATTTATACGCCCATGAGTGGAAGTGCCCTATGCGCTCTAAGCTGTGTTTTTTCGATGTTTCAGGACACACCGTACACTTCTCCAGAGTGGCTGTTGGCAATTTACATCCCGCCCATCAGCGTAGCAAGGCTCCCATTTCTCCATGGCCTCTTCTGCATTTCTGGTTTTGACACTTTTTTCCGCATGGCCCTTTTGACCGATGGGAAGCGAGACTTCTTTGTAGCGCCGATTTGCCTTTCCAGGTTGCTTGGTTGGCCAAAAAGGGCGTATGCGTTTTTTCCTGAATATATTCAGGAAAAAACGCATACGCCCTTTTTGGCCAAGGGCATCATTGTGGACGTTTTGCCGCTTTTCATGTGCTTTAAAGGCGATTCGAATCGACCTCCTGAAATCTGTTTCCTGCAATTCTGCCTTGCTTTCAGATCCTCTTCGTTGCCTTCCCTCAATATATTTGTGGACGAGAGTTATCATTTATAACTCTGCAGGTTTGTGAATTGCAGTGCCCCTGAGCTCCATTTTTCAACTCGCTTTTTTGGGAGCTGGCCGCAAAAGCGCAGGATTGCCTCAGGCCCTATTCTGGTTCCGGGCGGCAGGCTGAGCCTGTGGTTAATTCTTCTTCCTGATGGGAAAATAGAGTGACCTGTGCCTGTCCCAACACCTAGAGCTAGTCTCTCATTGGCTCCCCCTCTTCCCGTTCATCCTCAGGACAAATTGCAAGCTGTACGGAACGGGAGGTTAAAGGTGCTGATTCTCCAAGGAGGGAGATTGCTAGTAAAGCGGCTGGAATGGCGAACCCGAGCACAAGGAGATGAGAAATGAGGTGCGTTTTAGAAACCTTTCCCGATCACACGGTGTACCACCTTCTGGGTTTCTCATGCATGTTTTCGAGGTAGGAAGATGCCCTTGAACCTGGAGATTTGGGACCCATGGGATGGGTAACAGGCAGTATTACTGTAAAGGCTCTGCGTTTGCTCCCCCAACCTCACCAAACCTCTCAGCCCCGAGAGTGTCCACCCTTATGTCTCCTCCAGCTGTGGGTCTAGATATGGTCAATCCAGGTTGCATCACAGCCCCTGAACGAATTTTGTAAGAATTTCTCTCTCTTTCACTGTCTTTGTTTCACGGGTTTTTAAAAGTAATTTATTTTTATAATGGGGTTTAGCTGCTTTTCACGGCTGTGTTTCTGCCGCTTTACAGCCACTTGACTCACTTCCAGAGAGATATCAATACATAGGTTTTAAGATTCTTACTAGTCAGATATATTCTTGTGCGGTGAATAGGGGGTGTTGAGTCCAGTTCACTGAGCAAGGAGTAGGTCTTTCTATTACATATTGGGTTTATGGAACGGTATCTGAGCTCATTTGAAACCCTTGTTTTATGCATCACCCCACCCCACCTTTCCCGTTAAGCAGCCATAGTGTGTTTTGTAAACGTGTGACTCTGTTCTGTTTTGTAATTCAGTTCAAGTGTAGCGGTTTTTACATTCCCTCTATAAGTGATAGCTTATGATAAGTGTCTTTTTCTGTGTGACTTATTTCACTTAGAATCACCGTAGCTAAAGCCACTCATCATGCTGCTACTAGCCTTATGACATTGATTTCATGGCTGAGTGATATTCCATTGTACATAAGGACCACCACTTCTTTATCCATTTTTCTCTTTCCTGGGATATTTAAGGTGTCACGAAGTGGAGGTTCTTGTCAACAGAGCAGCCCCAAACTTTGGGGTGCCTGTGTCTTGCTGATTTTTAGTTTTCCCAATTTATACGCCCATGAGTGGAAGTGCCCTATGCGCTCTAAGCTGTGTTTTTTCGATGTTTCAGGACACACCGTACACTTCTCCAGAGTGGCTGTTGGCAATTTACATCCCGCCCATCAGCGTAGCAAGGCTCCCATTTCTCCATGGCCTGTTCTGCATTTCTGGTTTTGACACTTTTTTCCGCATGGCCCTTTTGACCGATGGGAAGCGAGACTTCTTTGTAGCGCCGATTTGCCTTTCCAGGTTGCTTGGTTGGCCAAAAAGTGCGTATGCGTTTTTTCCTGAATATATTCAGGAAAAAACGCATACGCCCTTTTTGGCCAAGGGCATCATTGTGGACGTTTTGCCGCTTTTCATGTGCTTTAAAGGCGATTCGAATCGACCTCCTGAAATCTGTTTCCTGCAATTCTGCCTTGCTTTCAGATCCTCTTCGTTGCCTTCCCTCAATATATTTGTGGACGAGAGTTATCATTTATAACTCTGCAGGTTTGTGAATTGCAGTGCCCCTGAGCTCCATTTTTCAACTCGCTTTTTTGGGAGCTGGCCGCAAAAGCGCAGGATTGCCTCAGGCCCTATTCTGGTTCCGGGCGGCAGGCTGAGCCTGTGGTTAATTCTTCTTCCTGATGGGAAAATAGAGTGACCTGTGCCTGTCCCAACACCTAGAGCTAGTCTCTCATTGGCTCCCCCTCTTCCCGTTCATCCTCAGGACAAATTGCAAGCTGTACGGAACGGGAGGTTAAAGGTGCTGATTCTCCAAGGAGGGAGATTGCTAGTAAAGCGGCTGGAATGGCGAACCCGAGCACAAGGAGATGAGAAATGAGGTGCGTTTTAGAAACCTTTCCCGATCACACGGTGTACCACCTTCTGGGTTTCTCATGCATGTTTTCGAGGTAGGAAGATGCCCTTGAACCTGGAGATTTGGGACCCATGGGATGGGTAACAGGCAGTATTACTGTAAAGGCTCTGCGTTTGCTCCCCCAACCTCACCAAACCTCTCAGCCCCGAGAGTGTCCACCCTTATGTCTCCTCCAGCTGTGGGTCTAGATATGGTCAATCCAGGTTGCATCACAGCCCCTGAACGAATTTTGTAAGAATTTCTCTCTCTTTCACTGTCTTTGTTTCACGGGTTTTTAAAAGTAATTTATTTTTATAATGGGGTTTAGCTGCTTTTCACGGCTGTGTTTCTGCCGCTTTACAGCCACTTGACTCACTTCCAGAGAGATATCAATACATAGGTTTTAAGATTCTTACTAGTCAGATATATTCTTGTGCGGTGAATAGGGGGTGTTGAGTCCAGTTCACTGAGCAAGGAGTAGGTCTTTCTATTACATATTGGGTTTATGGAACGGTATCTGAGCTCATTTGAAACCCTTGTTTTATGCATCACCCCACCCCACCTTTCCCGTTAAGCAGCCATAGTGTGTTTTGTAAACGTGTGACTCTGTTCTGTTTTGTAATTCAGTTCAAGTGTAGCGGTTTTTACATTCCCTCTATAAGTGATAGCTTATGATAAGTGTCTTTTTCTGTGTGACTTATTTCACTTAGAATCACCGTAGCTAAAGCCACTCATCATGCTGCTACTAGCCTTATGACATTGATTTCATGGCTGAGTGATATTCCATTGTACATAAGGACCACCACTTCTTTATCCATTTTTCTCTTTCCTGGGATATTTAAGGTGTCACGAAGTGGAGGTTCTTGTCAACAGAGCAGCCCTAAACTTTGGGGTGCCTGTGTCTTGCTGATTTTTAGTTTTCCCAATTTATACGCCCATGAGTGGAAGTGCCCTATGCGCTCTAAGCTGTGTTTTTTCGATGTTTCAGGACACACCGTACACTTCTCCAGAGTGGCTGTTGGCAATTTACATCCCGCCCATCAGCGTAGCAAGGCTCCCATTTCTCCATGGCCTGTTCTGCATTTCTGGTTTTGACACTTTTTTCCGCATGGCCCTTTTGACCGATGGGAAGCGAGACTTCTTTGTAGCGCCGATTTGCCTTTCCAGGTTGCTTGGTTGGCCAAAAAGGGCGTATGCGTTTTTTCCTGAATATATTCAGGAAAAAACGCATACGCCCTTTTTGGCCAAGGGCATCATTGTGGACGTTTTGCCGCTTTTCATGTGCTTTAAAGGCGATTCGAATCGACCTCCTGAAATCTGTTTCCTGCAATTCTGCCTTGCTTTCAGATCCTCTTCGTTGCCTTCCCTCAATATATTTGTGGACGAGAGTTATCATTTATAACTCTGCAGGTTTGTGAATTGCAGTGCCCCTGAGCTCCATTTTTCAACTCGCTTTTTTGGGAGCTGGCCGCAAAAGCGCAGGATTGCCTCAGGCCCTATTCTGGTTCCGGGCGGCAGGCTGAGCCTGTGGTTAATTCTTCTTCCTGATGGGAAAATAGAGTGACCTGTGCCTGTCCCAACACCTAGAGCTAGTCTCTCATTGGCTCCCCCTCTTCCCGTTCATCCTCAGGACAAATTGCAAGCTGTACGGAACGGGAGGTTAAAGGTGCTGATTCTCCAAGGAGGGAGATTGCTAGTAAAGCGGCTGGAATGGCGAACCCGAGCACAAGGAGATGAGAAATGAGGTGCGTTTTAGAAACCTTTCCCGATCACACGGTGTACCACCTTCTGGGTTTCTCATGCATGTTTTCGAGGTAGGAAGATGCCCTTGAACCTGGAGATTTGGGACCCATGGGATGGGTAACAGGCAGTATTACTGTAAAGGCTCTGCGTTTGCTCCCCCAACCTCACCAAACCTCTCAGCCCCGAGAGTGTCCACCCTTATGTCTCCTCCAGCTGTGGGTCTAGATATGGTCAATCCAGGTTGCATCACAGCCCCTGAACGAATTTTGTAAGAATTTCTCTCTCTTTCACTGTCTTTGTTTCACGGGTTTTTAAAAGTAATTTATTTTTATAATGGGGTTTAGCTGCTTTTCACGGCTGTGTTTCTGCCGCTTTACAGCCACTTGACTCACTTCCAGAGAGATATCAATACATAGGTTTTAAGATTCTTACTAGTCAGATATATTCTTGTGCGGTGAATAGGGGGTGTTGAGTCCAGTTCACTGAGCAAGGAGTAGGTCTTTCTATTACATATTGGGTTTATGGAACGGTATCTGAGCTCATTTGAAACCCTTGTTTTATGCATCACCCCACCCCACCTTTCCCGTTAAGCAGCCATAGTGTGTTTTGTAAACGTGTGACTCTGTTCTGTTTTGTAATTCAGTTCAAGTGTAGCGGTTTTTACATTCCCTCTATAAGTGATAGCTTATGATAAGTGTCTTTTTCTGTGTGACTTATTTCACTTAGAATCACCGTAGCTAAAGCCACTCATCATGCTGCTACTAGCCTTATGACATTGATTTCATGGCTGAGTGATATTCCATTGTACATAAGGACCACCACTTCTTTATCCATTTTTCTCTTTCCTGGGATATTTAAGGTGTCACGAAGTGGAGGTTCTTGTCAACAGAGCAGCCCTAAACTTTGGGGTGCCTGTGTCTTGCTGATTTTTAGTTTTCCCAATTTATACGCCCATGAGTGGAAGTGCCCTATGCGCTCTAAGCTGTGTTTTTTCGATGTTTCAGGACACACCGTACACTTCTCCAGAGTGGCTGTTGGCAATTTACATCCCGCCCATCAGCGTAGCAAGGCTCCCATTTCTCCATGGCCTGTTCTGCATTTCTGGTTTTGACACTTTTTTCCGCATGGCCCTTTTGACCGATGGGAAGCGAGACTTCTTTGTAGCGCCGATTTGCCTTTCCAGGTTGCTTGGTTGGCCAAAAAGGGCGTATGCGTTTTTTCCTGAATATATTCAGGAAAAAACGCATACGCCCTTTTTGGCCAAGGGCATCATTGTGGACGTTTTGCCGCTTTTCATGTGCTTTAAAGGCGATTCGAATCGACCTCCTGAAATCTGTTTCCTGCAATTCTGCCTTGCTTTCAGATCCTCTTCGTTGCCTTCCCTCAATATATTTGTGGACGAGAGTTATCATTTATAACTCTGCAGGTTTGTGAATTGCAGTGCCCCTGAGCTCCATTTTTCAACTCGCTTTTTTGGGAGCTGGCCGCAAAAGCGCAGGATTGCCTCAGGCCCTATTCTGGTTCCGGGCGGCAGGCTGAGCCTGTGGTTAATTCTTCTTCCTGATGGGAAAATAGAGTGACCTGTGCCTGTCCCAACACCTAGAGCTAGTCTCTCATTGGCTCCCCCTCTTCCCGTTCATCCTCAGGACAAATTGCAAGCTGTACGGAACGGGAGGTTAAAGGTGCTGATTCTCCAAGGAGGGAGATTGCTAGTAAAGCGGCTGGAATGGCGAACCCGAGCACAAGGAGATGAGAAATGAGGTGCGTTTTAGAAACCTTTCCCGATCACACGGTGTACCACCTTCTGGGTTTCTCATGCATGTTTTCGAGGTAGGAAGATGCCCTTGAACCTGGAGATTTGGGACCCATGGGATGGGTAACAGGCAGTATTACTGTAAAGGCTCTGCGTTTGCTCCCCCAACCTCACCAAACCTCTCAGCCCCGAGAGTGTCCACCCTTATGTCTCCTCCAGCTGTGGGTCTAGATATGGTCAATCCAGGTTGCATCACAGCCCCTGAACGAATTTTGTAAGAATTTCTCTCTCTTTCACTGTCTTTGTTTCACGGGTTTTTAAAAGTAATTTATTTTTATAATGGGGTTTAGCTGCTTTTCACGGCTGTGTTTCTGCCGCTTTACAGCCACTTGACTCACTTCCAGAGAGATATCAATACATAGGTTTTAAGATTCTTACTAGTCAGATATATTCTTGTGCGGTGAATAGGGGGTGTTGAGTCCAGTTCACTGAGCAAGGAGTAGGTCTTTCTATTACATATTGGGTTTATGGAACGGTATCTGAGCTCATTTGAAACCCTTGTTTTATGCATCACCCCACCCCACCTTTCCCGTTAAGCAGCCATAGTGTGTTTTGTAAACGTGTGACTCTGTTCTCTTTTGTAATTCAGTTCAAGTGTAGCGGTTTTTACATTCCCTCTATAAGTGATAGCTTATGATAAGTGTCTTTTTCTGTGTGACTTATTTCACTTAGAATCGTCGTAGCTAAAGCCACTCATCATGCTGCTACTAGCCTTATGACATTGATTTCAGGGCTGAGTGATATTCCATTGTACATAAGGACCACCACTTCTTTATCCATTTTTCTCTTTCCTGGGATATTTAAGGTGTCACGAAGTGGAGGTTCTTGTCAACAGAGCAGCCCTAAACTTTGGGGTGCCTGTGTCTTGCTGATTTTTAGTTTTCCCAATTTATACGCCCGTGAGTGGAAGTGCCCTATGCGCTCTAAGCTGTGTTTTTTCGATGTTTCAGGACACACCGTACACTTCTCCAGAGTGGCTGTTGGCAATTTACATCCCGCCCATCAGCGTAGCAAGGCTCCCATTTCTCCATGGCCTGTTCTGCATTTCTGGTTTTGACACTTTTTTCCGCATGGCCCTTTTGACCGATGGGAAGCGAGCCTTCTTTGTAGCGCTGATTTGCCTTTCCAGGTTGCTTGGTTGGCCAAAAAGGGCGTATGCGTTTTTTCCTGAATATATTCAGGAAAAAACGCATACGCCCTTTTTGGCCAAGGGCATCATTGTCGACGTTTTGCCGCTTTTCATGTGCTTTAAAGGCGATTCGAATCGACCTCCTGAAATCTGTTTCCTGCAATTCTGCCTTGCTTTCAATTCCTCTTCGTTGCCTTCCCTCAATATATTTGTGGACAAGAGTTATCATTTATAACTCGGCAGGTTTGTGAATTGCAGTGCCCCTGAGCTCCATTTTTCAACTCGCTTTTTTGGGAGCTGGCCGCAAAAGCGCAGGATTGCCTCAGGCCCTATTCTGGTTCCGGGCGGCAGGCTGAGCCTGTGGTTAATTCTTCTTCCTGATGGGAAAATAGAGTGACCTGTGCCTGTCCCAACACCTAGAGCTAGTCTCTCATTGGCTCCCCCTCTTCCCATTCATCCTCAGGACAAATTGCAAGCTGTACGGAACGGGAGGTTAAAGGTGCTGATTCTCCAAGGAGGGAGATTGCTAGTAAAGCGGCTGGAATGGCGAACCCGAGCACAAGGAGATGAGAAATGAGGTGCGTTTTAGAAACCTTTCCCGATCACATGGTGTACCAACTTCTGGGTTTCTCATGCATGTTTTCGAGGTAGGAAGATGCCCTTGAACCTGGAGATTTGGGACCCATGGGATGGGTAACAGGCAGTATTACTGTAAAGGCTCTGCGTTTGCTCCCCCAACCTCACCAAACCTCTCAGCCCCGAGAGTGTCCACCCTTATGTCTCCTCCAGCTGTGGGTCTAGATATGGTCAATCCAGGTTGCATCACAGCCCCTGAACGAATTTTGTAAGAATTTCTCTCTCTTTCACTGTCTTTGTTTCACGGGTTTTTAAAAGTAATTTATTTTTATAATGGGGTTTAGCTGCTTTTCACGGCTGTGTTTCTGCCGCTTTACAGCCACTTGACTCACTTCCAGAGAGATATCAATACATAGGTTTTAAGATTCTTACTAGTCAGATATATTCTTGTGCGGTGAATAGGGGGTGTTGAGTCCAGTTCACTGAGCAAGGAGTAGGTCTTTCTATTACATATTGGGTTTATGGAACGGTATCTGAGCTCATTTGAAACCCTTGTTTTATGCATCACCCCACCCCACCTTTCCCGTTAAGCAGCCATAGTGTGTTTTGTAAACGTGTGACTCTGTTCTGTTTTGTAATTCAGTTCAAGTGTAGCGGTTTTTACATTCCCTCTATAAGTGATAGCTTATGATAAGTGTCTTTTTCTGTGTGACTTATTTCACTTAGAATCGTCGTAGCTAAAGCCACTCATCATGCTGCTACTAGCCTTATGACATTGATTTCAGGGCTGAGTGATATTCCATTGTACATAAGGACCACCACTTCTTTATCCATTTTTCTCTTTCCTGGGATATTTAAGGTGTCACGAAGTGGAAGTTCTTGTCAACAGAGCAGCCCTAAACTTTGGGGTGCCTGTGTCTTGCTGATTTTTAGTTTTCCCAATTTATACGCCCATGAGTGGAAGTGCCCTATGCGCTCTAAGCTGTGTTTTTTCGATGTTTCAGGACACACCGTACACTTCTCCAGAGTGGCTGTTGGCAATTTACATCCCGCCCATCAGCGTAGCAAGGCTCCCATTTCTCCATGGCCTGTTCTGCATTTCTGGTTTTGACACTTTTTTCCGCATGGCCCTTTTGACCGATGGGAAGCGAGACTTCTTTGTAGCGCTGATTTGCCTTTCCAGGTTGCTTGGTTGGCCAAAAAGGGCGTATGCGTTTTTTCCTGAATATATTCAGGAAAAAACGCATACGCCCTTTTTGGCCAAGGGCATCATTGTCGACGTTTTGCCGCTTTTCATGTGCTTTAAAGGCGATTCGAATCGACCTCCTGAAATCTGTTTCCTGCAATTCTGCCTTGCTTTCAGATCCTCTTCGTTGCCTTCCCTCAATATATTTGTGGACGAGAGTTATCATTTATAACTCTGCAGGTTTGTGAATTGCAGTGCCCCTGAGCTCCATTTTTCAACTCGCTTTTTTGGGAGCTGGCCGCAAAAGCGCAGGATTGCCTCAGGCCCTATTCTGGTTCCGGGCGGCAGGCTGAGCCTGTGGTTAATTCTTCTTCCTGATGGGAAAATAGAGTGACCTGTGCCTGTCCCAACACCTAGAGCTAGTCTCTCATTGGCTCCCCCTCTTCCCGTTCATCCTCAGGACAAATTGCAAGCTGTACGGAACGGGAGGTTAAAGGTGCTGATTCTCCAAGGAGGGAGATTGCTAGTAAAGCGGCTGGAATGGCGAACCCGAGCACAAGGAGATGAGAAATGAGGTGCGTTTTAGAAACCTTTCCCGATCACACGGTGTACCACCTTCTGGGTTTCTCATGCATGTTTTTGAGGTAGGAAGATGCCCTTGAACCTGGAGATTTGGGACCCATGGGATGGGTAACAGGCAGTATTACTGTAAAGGCTCTGCGTTTGCTCCCCCAACCTCACCAAACCTCTCAGCCCCGAGAGTGTCCACCCTTATGTCTCCTCCAGCTGTGGGTCTAGATATGGTCAATCCAGGTTGCATCACAGCCCCTGAACGAATTTTGTAAGAATTTCTCTCTCTTTCACTGTCTTTGTTTCACGGGTTTTTAAAAGTAATTTATTTTTATAATGGGGTTTAGCTGCTTTTCACGGCTGTGTTTCTGCCGCTTTACAGCCACTTGACTCACTTCCAGAGAGATATCAATACATAGGTTTTAAGATTCTTACTAGTCAGATATATTCTTGTGCGGTGAATAGGGGGTGTTGAGTCCAGTTCACTGAGCAAGGAGTAGGTCTTTCTATTACATATTGGGTTTATGGAACGGTATCTGAGCTCATTTGAAACCCTTGTTTTATGCATCACCCCACCCCACCTTTCCCGTTAAGCAGCCATAGTGTGTTTTGTAAACGTGTGACTCTGTTCTGTTTTGTAATTCAGTTCAAGTGTAGCGGTTTTTACATTCCCTCTATAAGTGATAGCTTATGATAAGTGTCTTTTTCTGTGTGACTTATTTCACTTAGAATCGTCGTAGCTAAAGCCACTCATCATGCTGCTACTAGCCTTATGACATTGATTTCATGGCTGAGTGATAATCCATTGTACATAAGGACCACCACTTCTTTATCCATTTTTCTCTTTCCTGGGATATTTAAGGTGTCACGAAGTGGAGGTTCTTGTCAACAGAGCAGCCCTAAACTTTGGGGTGCCTGTGTCTTGCTGATTTTTAGTGTTCCCAATTTATACGCCCGTGAGTAGAAGTGCCCTATGTGCTCTAAGCTGTGTTTTTTCGATGTTTCAGGACACACCGTACACTTCTCCAGAGTGGCTGTTGGCAATTTACATCCCGCCCATCAGCGTAGCAAGGGTTCCATTTCTCCATGGCCTGTTCTGCATTTCTGGTTTTGACACTTTTTTCCGCATGGCCCTTTTGACCGATGGGAAGCGAGACTTCTTTGTAGCGCTGATTTGCCTTTCCAGGTTGCTTGGTTGGCCAAAAAGGGCGTATGCGTTTTTTCCTGAATATATTCAGGAAAAAATGCATACGCCCTTTTTGGCCAAGGGTATCATTGTGGACGTTTTGCCACTTTTCATGTGCTTTAAAGGCGATTCGAATCGACCTCCTGAAATCTGTTTCCTGCAATTCTGCCTTGCTTTCAGATCCTCTTCGTTGCCTTCCCTCAATATATTTGTGGACGAGAGTTATCATTTATAACTCTGCAGGTTTGTGAATTGCAGTGCCCCTGAGCTCCATTTTTCAACTCGCTTTTTTGGGAGCTGGCCGCAAAAGCGCAGGATTGCCTCAGGCCCTATTCTGGTTCCGGGCGGCAGGCTGAGCCTGTGGTTAATTCTTCTTCCTGATGGGAAAATAGAGTGACCTGTGCCTGTCCCAACACCTAGAGCTAGTCTCTCATTGGCTCCCCCTCTTCCCGTTCATCCTCAGGACAAATTGCAAGCTGTACGGAACGGGAGGTTAAAGGTGCTGATTCTCCAAGGAGGGAGATTGCTAGTAAAGCGGCTGGAATGGCGAACCCGAGCACAAGGAGGTGAGAAAAGAGGTGCGTTTTAGAAACCTTTCCCGATCACACGGTGTACCACCTTCTGGGTTTCTCATGCATGTTTTCGAGGTAGGAAGATGCCCTTGAACCTGGAGATTTGGGACCCATGGGATGGGTAACAGGCAGTATTACTTTAAAGGCTCTGCGTTTGCTCCCCCAACCTCACCAAACCTCTCAGCCCCGAGAGTGTCCACCCTTATGTCTCCTCCAGCTGTGGGTCTAGATATGGTCAATCCAGGTTGCATCACAGCCCCTGAACGAATTTTGTAAGAATTTCTCTCTCTTTCACTGTCTTTGTTTCACGGGTTTTTAAAAGTAATTTATTTTTATAATGGGGTTTAGCTGCTTTTCACGGCTGTGTTTCTGCCGCTTTACAGCCACTTGACTCACTTCCAGAGAGATATCAATACATAGGTTTTAAGATTCTTACTAGTCAGATATATTCTTGTGCGGTGAATAGGGGGTGTTGAGTCCAGTTCACTGAGCAAGGAGTAGGTCTTTCTATTACATATTGGGTTTATGGAACGGTATCTGAGCTCATTTGAAACCCTTGTTTTATGCATCACCCCACCCCACCTTTCCCGTTAAGCAGCCATAGTGTGTTTTGTAAACGTGTGACTCTGTTCTCTTTTGTAATTCAGTTCAAGTGTAGCGGTTTTTACATTCCCTCTATAAGTGATAGCTTATGATAAGTGTCTTTTTCTGTGTGACTTATTTCACTTAGAATCGTCGTAGCTAAAGCCACTCATCATGCTGCTACTAGCCTTATGACATTGATTTCAGGGCTGAGTGATATTCCATTGTACATAAGGACCACCACTTCTTTATCCATTTTTCTCTTTCCTGGGATATTTAAGGTGTCACGAAGTGGAGGTTCTTGTCAACAGAGCAGCCCTAAACTTTGGGGTGCCTGTGTCTTGCTGATTTTTAGTTTTCCCAATTTATACGCCCGTGAGTGGAAGTGCCCTATGCGCTCTAAGCTGTGTTTTTTCGATGTTTCAGGACACACCGTACACTTCTCCAGAGTGGCTGTTGGCAATTTACATCCCGCCCATCAGCGTAGCAAGGCTCCCATTTCTCCATGGCCTGTTCTGCATTTCTGGTTTTGACACTTTTTTCCGCATGGCCCTTTTGACCGATGGGAAGCGAGCCTTCTTTGTAGCGCTGATTTGCCCTTCCAGGTTGCTTGGTTGGCCAAAAAGGGCGTATGCGTTTTTTCCTGAATATATTCAGGAAAAAACGCATACGCCCTTTTTGGCCAAGGGCATCATTGTGGACGTTTTGCCGCTTTTCATGTGCTTTAAAGGCGATTCGAATCGACCTCCTGAAATCTGTTTCCTGCAATTCTGCCTTGCTTTCAGATCCTCTTCGTTGCCTTCCCTCAATATATTTGTGGACAAGAGTTATCATTTATAACTCGGCAGGTTTGTGAATTGCAGTGCCCCTGAGCTCCATTTTTCAACTCGCTTTTTTGGGAGCTGGCCGCAAAAGCGCAGGATTGCCTCAGGCCCTATTCTGGTTCCGGGCAGCAGGCTGAGCCTGTGGTTAATTCTTCTTCCTGATGGGAAAATAGAGTGACCTGTGCCTGTCCCAACACCTAGAGCTAGTCTCTCATTGGCTCCCCCTCTTCCCATTCATCCTCAGGACAAATTGCAAGCTGTACGGAACGGGAGGTTAAAGGTGCTGATTCTCCAAAGAGGGAGATTGCTAGTAAAGCGGCTGGAATGGCGAACCCGAGCACAAGGAGATGAGAAATGAGGTGCGTTTTAGAAACCTTTCCCGATCACATGGTGTACCACCTTCTGGGTTTCTCATGCATGTTTTCGAGGTAGGAAGATGCCCTTGAACCTGGAGATTTGGGACCCATGGGATGGGTAACAGGCAGTATTACTGTAAAGGCTCTGCGTTTGCTCCCCCAACCTCACCAAACCTCTCAGCCCCGAGAGTGTCCACCCTTATGTCTCCTCCAGCTGTGGGTCTAGATATGGTCAATCCAGGTTGCATCACAGCCCCTGAACGAATTTTGTAAGAATTTCTCTCTCTTTCACTGTCTTTGTTTCACGGGTTTTTAAAAGTAATTTATTTTTATAATGGGGTTTAGCTGCTTTTCACGGCTGTGTTTCTGCCGCTTTACAGCCACTTGACTCACTTCCAGAGAGATATCAATACATAGGTTTTAAGATTCTTACTAGTCAGATATATTCTTGTGCGGTGAATAGGGGGTGTTGAGTCCAGTTCACTGAGCAAGGAGTAGGTCTTTCTATTACATATTGGGTTTATGGAACGGTATCTGAGCTCATTTGAAACCCTTGTTTTATGCATCACCCCACCCCACCTTTCCCGTTAAGCAGCCATAGTGTGTTTTGTAAACGTGTGACTCTGTTCTCTTTTGTAATTCAGTTCAAGTGTAGCGGTTTTTACATTCCCTCTATAAGTGATAGCTTATGATAAGTGTCTTTTTCTGTGTGACTTATTTCACTTAGAATCGTCGTAGCTAAAGCCACTCATCATGCTGCTACTAGCCTTATGACATTGATTTCAGGGCTGAGTGATATTCCATTGTACATAAGGACCACCACTTCTTTATCCATTTTTCTCTTTCCTGGGATATTTAAGGTGTCACGAAGTGGAAGTTCTTGTCAACAGAGCAGCCCTAAACTTTGGGGTGCCTGTGTCTTGCTGATTTTTAGTTTTCCCAATTTATACGCCCATGAGTGGAAGTGCCCTATGCGCTCTAAGCTGTGTTTTTTCGATGTTTCAGGACACACCGTACACTTCTCCAGAGTGGCTGTTGGCAATTTACATCCCGCCCATCAGCGTAGCAAGGCTCCCATTTCTCCATGGCCTGTTCTGCATTTCTGGTTTTGACACTTTTTTCCGCATGGCCCTTTTGACCGATGGGAAGCGAGACTTCTTTGTAGCGCTGATTTGCCTTTCCAGGTTGCTTGGTTGGCCAAAAAGGGCGTATGCGTTTTTTCCTGAATATATTCAGGAAAAAACGCATACGCCCTTTTTGGCCAAGGGCATCATTGTCGACGTTTTGCCGCTTTTCATGTGCTTTAAAGGCGATTCGAATCGACCTCCTGAAATCTGTTTCCTGCAATTCTGCCTTGCTTTCAGATCCTCTTCGTTGCCTTCCCTCAATATATTTGTGGACGAGAGTTATCATTTATAACTCTGCAGGTTTGTGAATTGCAGTGCCCCTGAGCTCCATTTTTCAACTCGCTTTTTTGGGAGCTGGCCGCAAAAGCGCAGGATTGCCTCAGGCCCTATTCTGGTTCCGGGCGGCAGGCTGAGCCTGTGGTTAATTCTTCTTCCTGATGGGAAAATAGAGTGACCTGTGCCTGTCCCAACACCTAGAGCTAGTCTCTCATTGGCTCCCCCTCTTCCCGTTCATCCTCAGGACAAATTGCAAGCTGTACGGAACGGGAGGTTAAAGGTGCTGATTCTCCAAGGAGGGAGATTGCTAGTAAAGCGGCTGGAATGGCGAACCCGAGCACAAGGAGGTGAGAAAAGAGGTGCGTTTTAGAAACCTTTCCCGATCACACGGTGTACCACCTTCTGGGTTTCTCATGCATGTTTTCGAGGTAGGAAGATGCCCTTGAACCTGGAGATTTGGGACCCATGGGATGGGTAACAGGCAGTATTACTTTAAAGGCTCTGCGTTTGCTCCCCCAACCTCACCAAACCTCTCAGCCCCGAGAGTGTCCACCCTTATGTCTCCTCCAGCTGTGGGTCTAGATATGGTCAATCCAGGTTGCATCACAGCCCCTGAACGAATTTTGTAAGAATTTCTCTCTCTTTCACTGTCTTTGTTTCACGGGTTTTTAAAAGTAATTTATTTTTATAATGGGGTTTAGCTGCTTTTCACGGCTGTGTTTCTGCCGCTTTACAGCCACTTGACTCACTTCCAGAGAGATATCAATACATAGGTTTTAAGATTCTTACTAGTCAGATATATTCTTGTGCGGTGAATAGGGGGTGTTGAGTCCAGTTCACTGAGCAAGGAGTAGGTCTTTCTATTACATATTGGGTTTATGGAACGGTATCTGAGCTCATTTGAAACCCTTGTTTTATGCATCACCCCACCCCACCTTTCCCGTTAAGCAGCCATAGTGTGTTTTGTAAACGTGTGACTCTGTTCTCTTTTGTAATTCAGTTCAAGTGTAGCGGTTTTTACATTCCCTCTATAAGTGATAGCTTATGATAAGTGTCTTTTTCTGTGTGACTTATTTCACTTAGAATCGTCGTAGCTAAAGCCACTCATCATGCTGCTACTAGCCTTATGACATTGATTTCAGGGCTGAGTGATATTCCATTGTACATAAGGACCACCACTTCTTTATCCATTTTTCTCTTTCCTGGGATATTTAAGGTGTCACGAAGTGGAGGTTCTTGTCAACAGAGCAGCCCTAAACTTTGGGGTGCCTGTGTCTTGCTGATTTTTAGTTTTCCCAATTTATACGCCCGTGAGTGGAAGTGCCCTATGCGCTCTAAGCTGTGTTTTTTCGATGTTTCAGGACACACCGTACACTTCTCCAGAGTGGCTGTTGGCAATTTACATCCCGCCCATCAGCGTAGCAAGGCTCCCATTTCTCCATGGCCTGTTCTGCATTTCTGGTTTTGACACTTTTTTCCGCATGGCCCTTTTGACCGATGGGAAGCGAGCCTTCTTTGTAGCGCTGATTTGCCCTTCCAGGTTGCTTGGTTGGCCAAAAAGGGCGTATGCGTTTTTTCCTGAATATATTCAGGAAAAAACGCATACGCCCTTTTTGGCCAAGGGCATCATTGTGGACGTTTTGCCGCTTTTCATGTGCTTTAAAGGCGATTCGAATCGACCTCCTGAAATCTGTTTCCTGCAATTCTGCCTTGCTTTCAGATCCTCTTCGTTGCCTTCCCTCAATATATTTGTGGACAAGAGTTATCATTTATAACTCGGCAGGTTTGTGAATTGCAGTGCCCCTGAGCTCCATTTTTCAACTCGCTTTTTTGGGAGCTGGCCGCAAAAGCGCAGGATTGCCTCAGGCCCTATTCTGGTTCCGGGCAGCAGGCTGAGCCTGTGGTTAATTCTTCTTCCTGATGGGAAAATAGAGTGACCTGTGCCTGTCCCAACACCTAGAGCTAGTCTCTCATTGGCTCCCCCTCTTCCCATTCATCCTCAGGACAAATTGCAAGCTGTACGGAACGGGAGGTTAAAGGTGCTGATTCTCCAAAGAGGGAGATTGCTAGTAAAGCGGCTGGAATGGCGAACCCGAGCACAAGGAGATGAGAAATGAGGTGCGTTTTAGAAACCTTTCCCGATCACATGGTGTACCAACTTCTGGGTTTCTCATGCATGTTTTCGAGGTAGGAAGATGCCCTTGAACCTGGAGATTTGGGACCCATGGGATGGGTAACAGGCAGTATTACTGTAAAGGCTCTGCGTTTGCTCCCCCAACCTCACCAAACCTCTCAGCCCCGAGAGTGTCCACCCTTATGTCTCCTCCAGCTGTGGGTCTAGATATGGTCAATCCAGGTTGCATCACAGCCCCTGAACGAATTTTGTAAGAATTTCTCTCTCTTTCACTGTCTTTGTTTCACGGGTTTTTAAAAGTAATTTATTTTTATAATGGGGTTTAGCTGCTTTTCACGGCTGTGTTTCTGCCGCTTTACAGCCACTTGACTCACTTCCAGAGAGATATCAATACATAGGTTTTAAGATTCTTACTAGTCAGATATATTCTTGTGCGGTGAATAGGGGGTGTTGAGTCCAGTTCACTGAGCAAGGAGTAGGTCTTTCTATTACATATTGGGTTTATGGAACGGTATCTGAGCTCATTTGAAACCCTTGTTTTATGCATCACCCCACCCCACCTTTCCCGTTAAGCAGCCATAGTGTGTTTTGTAAACGTGTGACTCTGTTCTCTTTTGTAATTCAGTTCAAGTGTAGCGGTTTTTACATTCCCTCTATAAGTGATAGCTTATGATAAGTGTCTTTTTCTGTGTGACTTATTTCACTTAGAATCGTCGTAGCTAAAGCCACTCATCATGCTGCTACTAGCCTTATGACATTGATTTCAGGGCTGAGTGATATTCCATTGTACATAAGGACCACCACTTCTTTATCCATTTTTCTCTTTCCTGGGATATTTAAGGTGTCACGAAGTGGAAGTTCTTGTCAACAGAGCAGCCCTAAACTTTGGGGTGCCTGTGTCTTGCTGATTTTTAGTTTTCCCAATTTATACGCCCATGAGTGGAAGTGCCCTATGCGCTCTAAGCTGTGTTTTTTCGATGTTTCAGGACACACCGTACACTTCTCCAGAGTGGCTGTTGGCAATTTACATCCCGCCCATCAGCGTAGCAAGGCTCCCATTTCTCCATGGCCTGTTCTGCATTTCTGGTTTTGACACTTTTTTCCGCATGGCCCTTTTGACCGATGGGAAGCGAGACTTCTTTGTAGCGCTGATTTGCCTTTCCAGGTTGCTTGGTTGGCCAAAAAGGGCGTATGCGTTTTTTCCTGAATATATTCAGGAAAAAACGCATACGCCCTTTTTGGCCAAGGGCATCATTGTCGACGTTTTGCCGCTTTTCATGTGCTTTAAAGGCGATTCGAATCGACCTCCTGAAATCTGTTTCCTGCAATTCTGCCTTGCTTTCAGATCCTCTTCGTTGCCTTCCCTCAATATATTTGTGGACGAGAGTTATCATTTATAACTCTGCAGGTTTGTGAATTGCAGTGCCCCTGAGCTCCATTTTTCAACTCGCTTTTTTGGGAGCTGGCCGCAAAAGCGCAGGATTGCCTCAGGCCCTATTCTGGTTCCGGGCGGCAGGCTGAGCCTGTGGTTAATTCTTCTTCCTGATGGGAAAATAGAGTGACCTGTGCCTGTCCCAACACCTAGAGCTAGTCTCTCATTGGCTCCCCCTCTTCCCGTTCATCCTCAGGACAAATTGCAAGCTGTACGGAACGGGAGGTTAAAGGTGCTGATTCTCCAAGGAGGGAGATTGCTAGTAAAGCGGCTGGAATGGCGAACCCGAGCACAAGGAGGTGAGAAAAGAGGTGCGTTTTAGAAACCTTTCCCGATCACACGGTGTACCACCTTCTGGGTTTCTCATGCATGTTTTCGAGGTAGGAAGATGCCCTTGAACCTGGAGATTTGGGACCCATGGGATGGGTAACAGGCAGTATTACTGTAAAGGCTCTGCGTTTGCTCCCCCAACCTCACCAAACCTCTCAGCCCCGAGAGTGTCCACCCTTATGTCTCCTCCAGCTGTGGGTCTAGATATGGTCAATCCAGGTTGCATCACAGCCCCTGAACGAATTTTGTAAGAATTTCTCTCTCTTTCACTGTCTTTGTTTCACGGGTTTTTAAAAGTAATTTATTTTTATAATGGGGTTTAGCTGCTTTTCACGGCTGTGTTTCTGCCGCTTTACAGCCACTTGACTCACTTCCAGAGAGATATCAATACATAGGTTTTAAGATTCTTACTAGTCAGATATATTCTTGTGCGGTGAATAGGGGGTGTTGAGTCCAGTTCACTGAGCAAGGAGTAGGTCTTTCTATTACATATTGGGTTTATGGAACGGTATCTGAGCTCATTTGAAACCCTTGTTTTATGCATCACCCCACCCCACCTTTCCCGTTAAGCAGCCATAGTGTGTTTTGTAAACGTGTGACTCTGTTCTCTTTTGTAATTCAGTTCAAGTGTAGCGGTTTTTACATTCCCTCTATAAGTGATAGCTTATGATAAGTGTCTTTTTCTGTGTGACTTATTTCACTTAGAATCGTCGTAGCTAAAGCCACTCATCATGCTGCTACTAGCCTTATGACATTGATTTCAGGGCTGAGTGATATTCCATTGTACATAAGGACCACCACTTCTTTATCCATTTTTCTCTTTCCTGGGATATTTAAGGTGTCACGAAGTGGAGGTTCTTGTCAACAGAGCAGCCCTAAACTTTGGGGTGCCTGTGTCTTGCTGATTTTTAGTTTTCCCAATTTATACGCCCGTGAGTGGAAGTGCCCTATGCGCTCTAAGCTGTGTTTTTTCGATGTTTCAGGACACACCGTACACTTCTCCAGAGTGGCTGTTGGCAATTTACATCCCGCCCATCAGCGTAGCAAGGCTCCCATTTCTCCATGGCCTGTTCTGCATTTCTGGTTTTGACACTTTTTTCCGCATGGCCCTTTTGACCGATGGGAAGCGAGCCTTCTTTGTAGCGCTGATTTGCCCTTCCAGGTTGCTTGGTTGGCCAAAAAGGGCGTATGCGTTTTTTCCTGAATATATTCAGGAAAAAACGCATACGCCCTTTTTGGCCAAGGGCATCATTGTGGACGTTTTGCCGCTTTTCATGTGCTTTAAAGGCGATTCGAATCGACCTCCTGAAATCTGTTTCCTGCAATTCTGCCTTGCTTTCAGATCCTCTTCGTTGCCTTCCCTCAATATATTTGTGGACAAGAGTTATCATTTATAACTCGGCAGGTTTGTGAATTGCAGTGCCCCTGAGCTCCATTTTTCAACTCGCTTTTTTGGGAGCTGGCCGCAAAAGCGCAGGATTGCCTCAGGCCCTATTCTGGTTCCGGGCGGCAGGCTGAGCCTGTGGTTAATTCTTCTTCCTGATGGGAAAATAGAGTGACCTGTGCCTGTCCCAACACCTAGAGCTAGTCTCTCATTGGCTCCCCCTCTTCCCATTCATCCTCAGGACAAATTGCAAGCTGTACGGAACGGGAGGTTAAAGGTGCTGATTCTCCAAGGAGGGAGATTGCTAGTAAAGCGGCTGGAATGGCGAACCCGAGCACAAGGAGATGAGAAATGAGGTGCGTTTTAGAAACCTTTCCCGATCACATGGTGTACCAACTTCTGGGTTTCTCATGCATGTTTTCGAGGTAGGAAGATGCCCTTGAACCTGGAGATTTGGGACCCATGGGATGGGTAACAGGCAGTATTACTGTAAAGGCTCTGCGTTTGCTCCCCCAACCTCACCAAACCTCTCAGCCCCGAGAGTGTCCACCCTTATGTCTCCTCCAGCTGTGGGTCTAGATATGGTCAATCCAGGTTGCATCACAGCCCCTGAACGAATTTTGTAAGAATTTCTCTCTCTTTCACTGTCTTTGTTTCACGGGTTTTTAAAAGTAATTTATTTTTATAATGGGGTTTAGCTGCTTTTCACGGCTGTGTTTCTGCCGCTTTACAGCCACTTGACTCACTTCCAGAGAGATATCAATACATAGGTTTTAAGATTCTTACTAGTCAGATATATTCTTGTGCGGTGAATAGGGGGTGTTGAGTCCAGTTCACTGAGCAAGGAGTAGGTCTTTCTATTACATATTGGGTTTATGGAACGGTATCTGAGCTCATTTGAAACCCTTGTTTTATGCATCACCCCACCCCACCTTTCCCGTTAAGCAGCCATAGTGTGTTTTGTAAACGTGTGACTCTGTTCTCTTTTGTAATTCAGTTCAAGTGTAGCGGTTTTTACATTCCCTCTATAAGTGATAGCTTATGATAAGTGTCTTTTTCTGTGTGACTTATTTCACTTAGAATCGTCGTAGCTAAAGCCACTCATCATGCTGCTACTAGCCTTATGACATTGATTTCAGGGCTGAGTGATATTCCATTGTACATAAGGACCACCACTTCTTTATCCATTTTTCTCTTTCCTGGGATATTTAAGGTGTCACGAAGTGGAGGTTCTTGTCAACAGAGCAGCCCTAAACTTTGGGGTGCCTGTGTCTTGCTGATTTTTAGTTTTCCCAATTTATACGCCCGTGAGTGGAAGTGCCCTATGCGCTCTAAGCTGTGTTTTTTCGATGTTTCAGGACACACCGTACACTTCTCCAGAGTGGCTGTTGGCAATTTACATCCCGCCCATCAGCGTAGCAAGGCTCCCATTTCTCCATGGCCTGTTCTGCATTTCTGGTTTTGACACTTTTTTCCGCATGGCCCTTTTGACCGATGGGAAGCGAGACTTCTTTGTAGCGCTGATTTGCCTTTCCAGGTTGCTTGGTTGGCCAAAAAGGGCGTATGCGTTTTTTCCTGAATATATTCAGGAAAAAACGCATACGCCCTTTTTGGCCAAGGGCATCATTGTCGACGTTTTGCCGCTTTTCATGTGCTTTAAAGGCGATTCGAATCGACCTCCTGAAATCTGTTTCCTGCAATTCTGCCTTGCTTTCAGATCCTCTTCGTTGCCTTCCCTCAATATATTTGTGGACGAGAGTTATCATTTATAACTCTGCAGGTTTGTGAATTGCAGTGCCCCTGAGCTCCATTTTTCAACTCGCTTTTTTGGGAGCTGGCCGCAAAAGCGCAGGATTGCCTCAGGCCCTATTCTGGTTCCGGGCGGCAGGCTGAGCCTGTGGTTAATTCTTCTTTCTGATGGGAAAATAGAGTGACCTGTGCCTGTCCCAACACCTAGAGCTAGTCTCTCATTGGCTCCCCCTCTTCCCGTTCATCCTCAGGACAAATTGCAAGCTGTACGGAACGGGAGGTTAAAGGTGCTGATTCTCCAAGGAGGGAGATTGCTAGTAAAGCGGCTGGAATGGCGAACCCGAGCACAAGGAGGTGAGAAAAGAGGTGCGTTTTAGAAACCTTTCCCGATCACACGGTGTACCACCTTCTGGGTTTCTCATGCATGTTTTCGAGGTAGGAAGATGCCCTTGAACCTGGAGATTTGGGACCCATGGGATGGGTAACAGGCAGTATTACTTTAAAGGCTCTGCGTTTGCTCCCCCAACCTCACCAAACCTCTCAGCCCCGAGAGTGTCCACCCTTATGTCTCCTCCAGCTGTGGGTCTAGATATGGTCAATCCAGGTTGCATCACAGCCCCTGAACGAATTTTGTAAGAATTTCTCTCTCTTTCACTGTCTTTGTTTCACGGGTTTTTAAAAGTAATTTATTTTTATAATGGGGTTTAGCTGCTTTTCACGGCTGTGTTTCTGCCGCTTTACAGCCACTTGACTCACTTCCAGAGAGATATCAATACATAGGTTTTAAGATTCTTACTAGTCAGATATATTCTTGTGCGGTGAATAGGGGGTGTTGAGTCCAGTTCACTGAGCAAGGAGTAGGTCTTTCTATTACATATTGGGTTTATGGAACGGTATCTGACCTCATTTGAAACCCTTGTTTTATGCATCACCCCACCCCACCTTTCCCGTTAAGCAGCCATAGTGTGTTTTGTAAACGTGTGACTCTGTTCTCTTTTGTAATTCAGTTCAAGTGTAGCGATTTTTACATTCCCTCTATAAGTGATAGCTTATGATAAGTGTCTTTTTCTGTGTGACTTATTTCACTTAGAATCGTCGTAGCTAAAGCCACTCATCATGCTGCTACTAGCCTTATGACATTGATTTCAGGGCTGAGTGATATTCCATTGTACATAAGGACCACCACTTCTTTATCCATTTTTCTCTTTCCTGGGATATTTAAGGTGTCACGAAGTGGAGGTTCTTGTCAACAGAGCAGCCCTAAACTTTGGGGTGCCTGTGTCTTGCTGATTTTTAGTTTTCCCAATTTATACGCCCGTGAGTGGAAGTGCCCTATGCGCTCTAAACTGTGTTTTTTCGATGTTTCAGGACACACCGTACACTTCTCCAGAGTGGCTGTTGGCAATTTACATCCCGCCCATCAGCGTAGCAAGGCTCCCATTTCTCCATGGCCTGTTCTGCATTTCTGGTTTTGACACTTTTTTCCGCATGGCCCTTTTGACCGATGGGAAGCGAGCCTTCTTTGTAGCGCTGATTTGCCTTTCCAGGTTGCTTGGTTGGCCAAAAAGGGCGTATGCGTTTTTTCCTGAATATATTCAGGAAAAAACGCATACGCCCTTTTTGGCCAAGGGCATCATTGTGGACGTTTTGCCGCTTTTCATGTGCTTTAAAGGCGATCGAATCGACCTCCTGAAATCTGTTTCCTGCAATTCTGCCTTGCTTTCAGATCCTCTTCGTTGCCTTCCCTCAATATATTTGTGGACGAGAGTTATCATTTATAACTCTGCAGGTTTGTGAATTGCAGTGCCCCTGAGCTCCATTTTTCAACTCGCTTTTTTGGGAGCTGGCCGCAAAAGCGCAGGATTGCCTCAGGCCCTATTCTGCTTCCGGGCGGCAGGCTGAGCCTGTGGTTAATTCTTCTTCCTGATGGGAAAATAGAGTGACCTGTCCCTGTCCCAACACCTAGAGCTAGTCTCTCATTGGCTCCCCCTCTTCCCGTTCATCCTCAGGACAAATTGCAAGCTGTACGGAACGGGAGGTTAAAGGTGCTGATTCTCCAAGGAGGGAGATTGCTAGTAAAGCGGCTGGAATGGCGAACCCGAGCACAAGGAGGTGAGAAAAGAGGTGCGTTTTAGAAACCTTTCCCGATCACACGGTGTACCACCTTCTGGGTTTCTCATGCATGTTTTCGAGGTAGGAAGATGCCCTTGAACCTGGAGATTTGGGACCCATGGGATGGGTAACAGGCAGTATTACTGTAAAGGCTCTGCGTTTGCTCCCCCAACCTCACCAAACCTCTCAGCCCCGAGAGTGTCCACCCTTATGTCTCCTCCAGCTGTGGGTCTAGATATGGTCAATCCAGGTTGCATCACAGCCCCTGAACGAATTTTGTAAGAATTTCTCTCTCTTTCACTGTCTTTGTTTCACGGGTTTTTAAAAGTAATTTATTTTTATAATGGGGTTTAGCTGCTTTTCACGGCTGTGTTTCTGCCGCTTTACAGCCACTTGACTCACTTCCAGAGAGATATCAATACATAGGTTTTAAGATTCTTACTAGTCAGATATATTCTTGTGCGGTGAATAGGGGGTGTTGAGTCCAGTTCACTGAGCAAGGAGTAGGTCTTTCTATTACATATTGGGTTTATGGAACGGTATCTGAGCTCATTTGAAACCCTTGTTTTATGCATCACCCCACCCCACCTTTCCCGTTAAGCAGCCATAGTGTGTTTTGTAAACGTGTGACTCTGTTCTGTTTTGTAATTCAGTTCAAGTGTAGCGGTTTTTACATTCCCTCTATAAGTGATAGCTTATGATAAGTGTCTTTTTCTGTGTGACTTATTTCACTTAGAATCGTCGTAGCTAAAGCCACTCATCATGCTGCTACTAGCCTTATGACATTGATTTCATGGCTGAGTGATATTCCATTGTACATAAGGACCACCACTTCTTTATCCATTTTTCTCTTTCCTGGGATATTTAAGGTGTCACGAAGTGGAGGTTCTTGTCAACAGAGCAGCCCTAAACTTTGGGGTGCCTGTGTCTTGCTGATTTTTAGTTTTCCCAATTTATATGCCCGTGAGTGGAAGTGCCCTATGCGCTCTAAGCTGTGTTTTTTCGATGTTTCAGGACACACCGTACACTTCTCCAGAGTGGCTGTTGGCAATTTACATCCCGCCCATCAGCGTAGCAAGGGTCCCATTTCTCCATGGCCTGTTCTGCATTTCTGGTTTTGACACTTTTTTCCGCATGGCCCTTTTGACCGATGGGAAGCGAGCCTTCTTTGTAGCGCTGATTTGCCTTTCCAGGTTGCTTGGTTGGCCAAAAAGGGCGTATGCGTTTTTTCCTGAATATATTCAGGAAAAAACGCATACGCCCTTTTTGGCCAAGGGCATCATTGTGGACGTTTTGCCGCTTTTCATGTGCTTTAAAGGCGATCGAATCGACCTCCTGAAATCTGTTTCCTGCAATTCTGCCTTGCTTTCAGATCCTCTTCGTTGCCTTCCCTCAATATATTTGTGGACGAGAGTTATCATTTATAACTCTGCAGGTTTGTGAATTGCAGTGCCCCTGAGCTCCATTTTTCAACTCGCTTTTTTGGGAGCTGGCCGCAAAAGCGCAGGATTGCCTCAGGCCCTATTCTGGTTCCGGGCAGCAGGCTGAGCCTGTGGTTAATTCTTCTTCCTGATGGGAAAATAGAGTGACCTGTGCCTGTCCCAACACCTAGAGCTACTCTCTCATTGGCTCCCCCTCTTCCCGTTCATCCTCAGGACAAATTGCAAGCTGTACGGAACGGGAGGTTAAAGGTGCTGATTCTCCAAGGAGGGAGATTGCTAGTAAAGTGGCTGGAATGGCGAACCCGAGCACAAGGAGATGAGAAAAGCGGTGCGTTTTAGAAACCTTTCCCGATCACACGGTGTACCACCTTCTGGGTTTCTCATGCATGTTTTCGAGGTAGGAAGATGCCCTTGAACCTGGAGATTTGGGACCCATGGGATGGGTAATAGGCAGTATTACTTTAAAGGCTCTGCGTTTGCTCCCCTAACCTCACCAAACCTCTCAGCCCCGAGAATGTCCACCCTTATGTCTCATCCAGCTGTGGGTCTACATATGGCCAATCCAGTTTGCATCACAGCCCCTGAACGAATTTTGTAAGAATTTCTCTCTCTTTCACTGTCTTTGTTTCACGGGTTTTTAAAAGTAATTTATTTTTATAATGGGGTTTAGCTGCTTTTCACGGCTGTGTTTCTGCCGCTTTACAGCCACTTGACTCACTTCCAGAGAGATATCAATACATAGGTTTTAAGATTCTTACTAGTCAGATATATTCTTGTGCGGTGAATAGGGGGTGTTGAGTCCAGTTCACTGAGCAAGGAGTAGGTCTTTCTATTACATATTGGGTTTATGGAACGGTATCTGAGCTCATTTGAAACCCTTGTTTTATGCATCACCCCACCCCACCTTTCCCGTTAAGCAGCCATAGTGTGTTTTGTAAACATGTGACTCTGTTCTGTTTTGTAATTCAGTTCAAGTGTAGCGGTTTTTACATTCCCTCTATAAGTGATAGCTTATGATAAGTGTCTTTTTCTGTGTGACTTATTTCACTTAGAATCGTCGTAGCTAAAGCCACTCATCATGCTGCTACTAGCCTTATGACATTGATTTCATGGCTGAGTGATAATCCATTGTACATAAGGACCACCACTTCTTTATCCATTTTTCTCTTTCCTGGGATATTTAAGGTGTCACGAAGTGGAGGTTCTTGTCAACAGAGCAGCCCTAAACTTTGGGGTGCCTGTGTCTTGCTGATTTTTAGTTTTCCCAATTTATACGCCCATGAGTGGAAGTGCCCTATGCGCTCTAAGCTGTGTTTTTTCGATGTTTCAGGACACACCGTACACTTCTCCAGAGTGGCTGTTGGCAATTTACATCCCGCCCATCAGCGTAGCAAGGCTCCCATTTCTCCATGGCCTGTTCTGCATTTCTGGTTTTGACACTTTTTTCCGCATGGCCCTTTTGACCGATGGGAAGCGAGACTTCTTTGTAGCGCTGATTTGCCTTTCCAGGTTGCTTGGTTGGCCAAAAAGGGCGTATGCGTTTTTTCCTGAATATATTCAGGAAAAAACGCATACGCCCTTTTTGGCCAAGGGTATCATTGTCGACGTTTTGCCGCTTTTCATGTGCTTTAAAGGCGATTGGAATCGACCTCCTGAAATCTGTTTCCTGCAATTCTGCCTTGCTTTCAGATCCTCTTCGTTGCCTTCCCTCAATATATTTGTGGACGAGAGTTATCATTTATAACTCTGCAGGTTTGTGAATTGCAGTGCCCCTGAGCTCCATTTTTCAACTCGCTTTTTTGGGAGCTGGCCGCAAAAGCGCAGGATTGCCTCAGGCCCTATTCTGCTTCCGGGCGGCAGGCTGAGCCTGTGGTTAATTCTTCTTCCTGATGGGAAAATAGAGTGACCTGTGCCTGTCCCAACACCTAGAGCTAGTCTCTCATTGGCTCCCCCTCTTCCCGTTCATCCTCAGGACAAATTGCAAGCTGTACGGAACGGGAGGTTAAAGGTGCTGATTCTCCAAGGAGGGAGATTGCTAGTAAAGCGGCTGGAATGGCGAACCCGAGCACAAGGAGGTGAGAAAAGAGGTGCGTTTTAGAAACCTTTCCTGATCACACGGTGTACCAACTTCTGGGTTTCTCATGCATGTTTTCGAGGTAGGAAGATGCCCTTGAACCTGGAGATTTGGGACCCATGGGATGGGTAACAGGCAGTATTACTTTAAAGGCTCTGCGTTTGCTCCCTCAACCTCACCAAACCTCTCAGCCCCGAGAGTGTCCACCCTTATGTCTCCTCCAGCTGTGGGTCTAGATATGGTCAATCCAGGTTGCATCACAGCCCCTGAACGAATTTTGTAAGAATTTCTCTCTCTTTCACTGTCTTTGTTTCACGGGTTTTTAAAAGTAATTTATTTTTATAATGGGGTTTAGCTGCTTTTCACGGCTGTGTTTCTGCCGCTTTACAGCCACTTGACTCACTTCCAGAGAGATATCAATACATAGGTTTTAAGATTCTTACTAGTCAGATATATTCTTGTGCGGTGAATAGGGGGTGTTGAGTCCAGTTCACTGAGCAAGGAGTAGGTCTTTCTATTACATATTGGGTTTATGGAACGGTATCTGAGCTCATTTGAAACCCTTGTTTTATGCATCACCCCACCCCACCTTTCCCGTTAAGCAGCCATAGTGTGTTTTGTAAACGTGTGACTCTGTTCTGTTTTGTAATTCAGTTCAAGTGTAGCGGTTTTTACATTCCCTCTATAAGTGATAGCTTATGATAAGTGTCTTTTTCTGTGTGACTTATTTCACTTAGAATCGTCGTAGCTAAAGCCACTCATCATGCTGCTACTAGCCTTATGACATTGATTTCATGGCTGAGTGATATTCCATTGTACATAAGGACCACCACTTCTTTATCCATTTTTCTCTTTCCTGGGATATTTAAGGTGTCACGAAGTGGAGGTTCTTGTCAACAGAGCAGCCCTAAACTTTGGGGTGCCTGTGTCTTGCTGATTTTTAGTGTTCCCAATTCATACGCCCATGAGTGGAAGTGCCCTATGCGCTCTAAGCTGTGTTTTTTCGATGTTTCTGGACACACCGTACACTTCTCCAGAGTGGCTGTTGGCAATTTACATCCCGCCCATCAGCGTAGCAAGGCTCCCATTTCTCCATGGCCTGTTCTGCATTTCTTGTTTGACACTTTTTTCCGCATGGCCCTTTTGACCGATGGGAAGCGAGACTTCTTTGTAGCGCTGATTTGCCTTTCCAGGTTGCTTGGTTGGCCAAAAAGGGCGTATGCGTTTTTTCCTGAATATATTCAGGAAAAAACGCATACGCCCTTTTTGGCCAAGGGCATCATTGTCGACGTTTTGCCGCTTTTCATGTGCTTTAAAGGCGATTCGAATCGACCTCCTGAAATCTGTTTCCTGCAATTCTGCCTTGCTTTCAGATCCTCTTCGTTGCCTTCCCTCAATATATTTGTGGACGAGAGTTATCATTTATAACTCTGCAGGTTTGTGAATTGCAGTGCCCCTGAGCTCCATTTTTCAACTCGCTTTTTTGGGAGCTGGCCGCAAAAGCGCAGGATTGCCTCAGGCCCTATTCTGGTTCCGGGCGGCAGGCTGAGCCTGTGGTTAATTCTTCTTCCTGATGGGAAAATAGAGTGACCTGTGCCTGTCCCAACACCTAGAGCTAGTCTCTCATTGGCTCCCCCTCTTCCCGTTCATCCTCAGGACAAATTGCAAGCTGTACGGAACGGGAGGTTAAAGGTGCTGATTCTCCAAGGAGGGAGATTGCTAGTAAAGCGGCTGGAATGGCGAACCCGAGCACAAGGAGATGAGAAATGAGGTGCGTTTTAGAAACCTTTCCCGATCACACGGTGTACCACCTTCTGGGTTTCTCATGCATGTTTTCGAGGTAGGAAGATGCCCTTGAACCTGGAGATTTGGGACCCATGGGATGGGTAACAGGCAGTATTACTTTAAAGGCTCTGCGTTTGCTCCCCCAACCTCACCAAACCTCTCAGCCCCGAGAGTGTCCACCCTTATGTCTCCTCCAGCTGTGGGTCTAGATATGGTCAATCCAGGTTGCATCACAGCCCCTGAACGAATTTTGTAAGAATTTCTCTCTCTTTCACTGTCTTTGTTTCACGGGTTTTTAAAAGTAATTTATTTTTATAATGCGGTTTAGCTGCTTTTCACGGCTGTGTTTCTGCCGCTTTACAGCCACTTGACTCACTTCCAGAGAGATATCAATACATAGGTTTTAAGATTCTTACTAGTCAGATATATTCTTGTGCGGTGAATAGGGGGTGTTGAGTCCAGTTCACTGAGCAAGGAGTAGGTCTTTCTATTACATACTGGGTTTATGGAACGCTATCTGAGCTCATTTGAAACCCTTGTTTTATGCATCACCCCACCCCACCTTTCCCGTTAAGCAGCCATAGTGTGTTTTGTAAACGTGTGACTCTGTTCTGTTTTGTAATTCAGTTCAAGTGTAGCGGTTTTTACATTCCCTCTATAAGTGATAGCTTATGATAAGTGTCTTTTTCTGTGTGACTTATTTCACTTAGAATCGTCGTAGCTAAAGCCACTCATCATGCTGCTACTAGCCTTATGACATTGATTTCATGGCTGAGTGATATTCCATTGTACATAAGGACCACCACTTCTTTATCCATTTTTCTCTTTCCTGGGATATTTAAGGTGTCACGAAGTGGAGGTTCTTGTCAACAGAGCAGCCCTAAACTTTGGGGTGCCTGTGTCTTGCTGATTTTTAGTTTTCCCAATTTATATGCCCGTGAGTGGAAGTGCCCTATGCGCTCTAAGCTGTGTTTTTTCGATGTTTCAGGACACACCGTACACTTCTCCAGAGTGGCTGTTGGCAATTTACATCCCGCCCATCAGCGTAGCAAGGCTCCCATTTCTCCATGGCCTGTTCTGCATTTCTTGTTTGACACTTTTTTCCGCATGGCCCTTTTGACCGATGGGAAGCGAGACTTCTTTGTAGCGCTGATTTGCCTTTCCAGGTTGCTTGGTTGGCCAAAAAGGGCGTATGCGTTTTTTCCTGAATATATTCAGGAAAAAACGCATACGCCCTTTTTGGCCAAGGGCATCATTGTCGACGTTTTGCCGCTTTTCATGTGCTTTAAAGGCGATTCGAATCGACCTCCTGAAATCTGTTTCCTGCAATTCTGCCTTGCTTTCAGATCCTCTTCGTTGCCTTCCCTCAATATATTTGTGGACGAGAGTTATCATTTATAACTCTGCAGGTTTGTGAATTGCAGTGCCCCTGAGCTCCATTTTTCAACTCGCTTTCTTGGGAGCTGGCCGCAAAAGCGCAGGATTGCCTCAGGCCCTCTTCTGGTTCCGGGCGGCAGGCTGAGCCTGTGGTTAATTCTTCTTCCTGATGGGAAAATAGAGTGACCTGTGCCTGTCCCAACACCTAGAGCTAGTCTCTCATTGGCTCCCCCTCTTCCCGTTCATCCTCAGGACAAATTGCAAGCTGTACGGAACGGGAGGTTAAAGGTGCTGATTCTCCAAGGAGGGAGATTGCTAGTAAAGCGGCTGGAATGGCGAACCCGAGCACAAGGAGATGAGAAATGAGGTGCGTTTTAGAAACCTTTCCCGATCACACGGTGTACCACCTTCTGGGTTTCTCATGCATGTTTTCGAGGTAGGAAGATGCCCTTGAACCTGGAGATTTGGGACCCATGGGATGGGTAACAGGCAGTATTACTTTAAAGGCTCTGCGTTTGCTCCCCCAACCTCACCAAACCTCTCAGCCCCGAGAGTGTCCACCCTTATGTCTCCTCCAGCTGTGGGTCTAGATATGGTCAATCCAGGTTGCATCACAGCCCCTGAACGAATTTTGTAAGAATTTCTCTCTCTTTCACTGTCTTTGTTTCACGGGTTTTTAAAAGTAATTTATTTTTATAATGGGGTTTAGCTGCTTTTCACGGCTGTGTTTCTGCCGCTTTACAGCCACTTGACTCACTTCCAGAGAGATATCAATACATAGGTTTTAAGATTCTTACTAGTCAGATATATTCTTGTGCGGTGAATAGGGGGTGTTGAGTCCAGTTCACTGAGCAAGGAGTAGGTCTTTCTATTACATATTGGGTTTATGGAACGGTATCTGAGCTCATTTGAAACCCTTGTTTTATGCATCACCCCACCCCACCTTTCCCGTTAAGCAGCCATAGTGTGTTTTGTAAACATGTGACTCTGTTCTGTTTTGTAATTCAGTTCAAGTGTAGCGGTTTTTACATTCCCTCTATAAGTGATAGCTTATGATAAGTGTCTTTTTCTGTGTGACTTATTTCACTTAGAATCGTCGTAGCTAAAGCCACTCATCATGCTGCTACTAGCCTTATGACATTGATTTCATGGCTGAGTGATATTCCATTGTACATAAGGACCACCACTTCTTTATCCATTTTTCTCTTTCCTGGGATATTTAAGGTGTCACGAAGTGGAGGTTCTTGTCAACAGAGCAGCCCTAAACTTTGGGGTGCCTGTGTCTTGCTGATTTTTAGTTTTCCCAATTTATACGCCCGTGAGTGGAAGTGCCCTATGCGCTCTAAGCTGTGTTTTTTCGATGTTTCAGGACACACCGTACACTTCTCCAGAGTGGCTGTTGGCAATTTACATCCCGCCCATCAGCGTAGCAAGGCTCCCATTTCTCCATGGCCTGTTCTGCATTTCTGGTTTTGACACTTTTTTCCGCATGGCCCTTTTGACCGATGGGAAGCGAGCCTTCTTTGTAGCGCTGATTTGCCTTTCCAGGTTGCTTGGTTGGCCAAAAAGGGCGTATGCGTTTTTTCCTGAATATATTCAGGAAAAAACGCATACGCCCTTTTTGGCCAAGGGCATCATTGTCGACGTTTTGCCGCTTTTCATGTGCTTTAAAGGCGATTCGAATCGACCTCCTGAAATCTGTTTCCTGCAATTCTGCCTTGCTTTCAATTCCTCTTCGTTGCCTTCCCTCAATATATTTGTGGACAAGAGTTATCATTTATAACTCGGCAGGTTTGTGAATTGCAGTGCCCCTGAGCTCCATTTTTCAACTCGCTTTTTTGGGAGCTGGCCGCAAAAGCGCAGGATTGCCTCAGGCCCTATTCTGGTTCCGGGCGGCAGGCTGAGCCTGTGGTTAATTCTTCTTCCTGATGGGAAAATAGAGTGACCTGTGGCTGTCCCAACACCTAGAGCTAGTCTCTCATTGGCTCCCCCTCTTCCCATTCATCCTCAGGACAAATTGCAAGCTGTACGGAACGGGAGGTTAAAGGTGCTGATTCTCCAAGGAGGGAGATTGCTAGTAAAGCGGCTGGAATGGCGAACCCGAGCACAAGGAGATGAGAAATGAGGTGCGTTTTAGAAACCTTTCCCGATCACATGGTGTACCAACTTCTGGGTTTCTCATGCATGTTTTCGAGGTAGGAAGATGCCCTTGAACCTGGAGATTTGGGACCCATGGGATGGGTAACAGGCAGTATTACTGTAAAGGCTCTGCGTTTGCTCCCCCAACCTCACCAAACCTCTCAGCCCCGAGAGTGTCCACCCTTATGTCTCCTCCAGCTGTGGGTCTAGATATGGTCAATCCAGGTTGCATCACAGCCCCTGAACGAATTTTGTAAGAATTTCTCTCTCTTTCACTGTCTTTGTTTCACGGGTTTTTAAAAGTAATTTATTTTTATAATGGGGTTTAGCTGCTTTTCACGGCTGTGTTTCTGCCGCTTTACAGCCACTTGACTCACTTCCAGAGAGATATCAATACATAGGTTTTAAGATTCTTACTAGTCAGATATATTCTTGTGCGGTGAATAGGGGGTGTTGAGTCCAGTTCACTGAGCAAGGAGTAGGTCTTTCTATTACATATTGGGTTTATGGAACGGTATCTGAGCTCATTTGAAACCCTTGTTTTATGCATCACCCCACCCCACCTTTCCCGTTAAGCAGCCATAGTGTGTTTTGTAAACGTGTGACTCTGTTCTGTTTTGTAATTCAGTTCAAGTGTAGCGGTTTTTACATTCCCTCTATAAGTGATAGCTTATGATAAGTGTCTTTTTCTGTGTGACTTATTTCACTTAGAATCGTCGTAGCTAAAGCCACTCATCATGCTGCTACTAGCCTTATGACATTGATTTCATGGCTGAGTGATATTCCATTGTACATAAGGACCACCACTTCTTTATCCATTTTTCTCTTTCCTGGGATATTTAAGGTGTCACGAAGTGGAAGTTCTTGTCAACAGAGCAGCCCTAAACTTTGGGGTGCCTGTGTCTTGCTGATTTTTAGTTTTCCCAATTTATACGCCCATGAGTGGAAGTGCCCTATGCGCTCTAAGCTGTGTTTTTTCGATGTTTCAGGACACACCGTACACTTCTCCAGAGTGGCTGTTGGCAATTTACATCCCGCCCATCAGCGTAGCAAGGCTCCCATTTCTCCATGGCCTGTTCTGCATTTCTGGTTTTGACACTTTTTTCCGCATGGCCCTTTTGACCGATGGGAAGCGAGACTTCTTTGTAGCGCTGATTTGCCTTTCCAGGTTGCTTGGTTGGCCAAAAAGGGCGTATGCGTTTTTTCCTGAATATATTCAGGAAAAAACGCATACGCCCTTTTTGGCCAAGGGCATCATTGTCGACGTTTTGCTGCTTTTCATGTGCTTTAAAGGCGATTCGAATCGACCTCCTGAAATCTGTTTCCTGCAATTCTGCCTTGCTTTCAGATCCTCTTCGTTGCCTTCCCTCAATATATTTGTGGACGAGAGTTATCATTTATAACTCTGCAGGTTTGTGAATTGCAGTGCCCCTGAGCTCCATTTTTCAACTCGCTTTTTTGGGAGCTGGCCGCAAAAGCGCAGGATTGCCTCAGGCCCTATTCTGGTTCCGGGCGGCAGGCTGAGCCTGTGGTTAATTCTTCTTCCTGATGGGAAAATAGAGTGACCTGTGCCTGTCCCAACACCTAGAGCTAGTCTCTCATTGGCTCCCCCTCTTCCCGTTCATCCTCAGGACAAATTGCAAGCTGTACGGAACGGGAGGTTAAAGGTGCTGATTCTCCAAGGAGGGAGATTGCTAGTAAAGCGGCTGGAATGGCGAACCCGAGCACAAGGAGATGAGAAATGAGGTGCGTTTTAGAAACCTTTCCCGATCACACGGTGTACCACCTTCTGGGTTTCTCATGCATGTTTTTGAGGTAGGAAGATGCCCTTGAACCTGGAGATTTGGGACCCATGGGATGGGTAACAGGCAGTATTACTGTAAAGGCTCTGCGTTTGCTCCCCCAACCTCACCAAACCTCTCAGCCCCGAGAGTGTCCACCCTTATGTCTCCTCCAGCTGTGGGTCTAGATATGGTCAATCCAGGTTGCATCACAGCCCCTGAACGAATTTTGTAAGAATTTCTCTCTCTTTCACTGTCTTTGTTTCACGGGTTTTTAAAAGTAATTTATTTTTATAATGGGGTTTAGCTGCTTTTCACGGCTGTTTTTCTGCCGCTTTACAGCCACTTGACTCACTTCCAGAGAGATATCAATACATAGGTTTTAAGATTCTTACTAGTCAGATATATTCTTGTGCGGTGAATAGGGGGTGTTGAGTCCAGTTCACTGAGCAAGGAGTAGGTCTTTCTATTACATATTGGGTTTATGGAACGGTATCTGAGCTCATTTGAAACCCTTGTTTTATGCATCACCCCACCCCACCTTTCCCGTTAAGCAGCCATAGTGTGTTTTGTAAACGTGTGACTCTGTTCTGTTTTGTAATTCAGTTCAAGTGTAGCGGTTTTTACATTCCCTCTATAAGTGATAGCTTATGATAAGTGTCTTTTTCTGTGTGACTTATTTCACTTAGAATCGTCGTAGCTAAAGCCACTCATCATGCTGCTACTAGCCTTATGACATTGATTTCATGGCTGAGTGATAATCCATTGTACATAAGGACCACCACTTCTTTATCCATTTTTCTCTTTCCTGGGATATTTAAGGTGTCACGAAGTGGAGGTTCTTGTCAACAGAGCAGCCCTAAACTTTGGGGTGCCTGTGTCTTGCTGATTTTTAGTGTTCCCAATTTATACGCCCGTGAGTAGAAGTGCCCTATGTGCTCTAAGCTGTGTTTTTTCGATGTTTCAGGACACACCGTACACTTCTCCAGAGTGGCTGTTGGCAATTTACATCCCGCCCATCAGCGTAGCAAGGGTTCCATTTCTCCATGGCCTGTTCTGCATTTCTGGTTTTGACACTTTTTTCCGCATGGCCCTTTTGACCGATGGGAAGCGAGACTTCTTTGTAGCGCTGATTTGCCTTTCCAGGTTGCTTGGTTGGCCAAAAAGGGCGTATGCGTTTTTTCCTGAATATATTCAGGAAAAAACGCATACGCCCTTTTTGGCAAAGGGTATCATTGTGGACGTTTTGCCACTTTTCATGTGCTTTAAAGGCGATTCGAATCGACCTCCTGAAATCTGTTTCCTGCAATTCTGCCTTGCTTTCAGATCCTCTTCGTTGCCTTCCCTCAATATATTTGTGGACGAGAGTTATCATTTATAACTCTGCAGGTTTGTGAATTGCAGTGCCCCTGAGCTCCATTTTTCAACTCGCTTTTTTGGGAGCTGGCCGCAAAAGCGCAGGATTGCCTCAGGCCCTATTCTGGTTCCGGGCGGCAGGCTGAGCCTGTGGTTAATTCTTCTTCCTGATGGGAAAATAGAGTGACCTGTGCCTGTCCCAACACCTAGAGCTAGTCTCTCATTGGCTCCCCCTCTTCCCGTTCATCCTCAGGACAAATTGCAAGCTGTACGGAACGGGAGGTTAAAGGTGCTGATTCTCCAAGGAGGGAGATTGCTAGTAAAGCGGCTGGAATGGCGAACCCGAGCACAAGGAGGTGAGAAAAGAGGTGCGTTTTAGAAACCTTTCCCGATCACACGGTGTACCACCTTCTGGGTTTCTCATGCATGTTTTCGAGGTAGGAAGATGCCCTTGAACCTGGAGATTTGGGACCCATGGGATGGGTAACAGGCAGTATTACTTTAAAGGCTCTGCGTTTGCTCCCCCAACCTCACCAAACCTCTCAGCCCCGAGAGTGTCCACCCTTATGTCTCCTCCAGCTGTGGGTCTAGATATGGTCAATCCAGGTTGCATCACAGCCCCTGAACGAATTTTGTAAGAATTTCTCTCTCTTTCACTGTCTTTGTTTCACGGGTTTTTAAAAGTAATTTATTTTTATAATGGGGTTTAGCTGCTTTTCACGGCTGTGTTTCTGCCGCTTTACAGCCACTTGACTCACTTCCAGAGAGATATCAATACATAGGTTTTAAGATTCTTACTAGTCAGATATATTCTTGTGCGGTGAATAGGGGGTGTTGAGTCCAGTTCACTGAGCAAGGAGTAGGTCTTTCTATTACATATTGGGTTTATGGAACGGTATCTGAGCTCATTTGAAACCCTTGTTTTATGCATCACCCCACCCCACCTTTCCCGTTAAGCAGCCATAGTGTGTTTTGTAAACGTGTGACTCTGTTCTGTTTTGTAATTCAGTTCAAGTGTAGCGGTTTTTACATTCCCTCTATAAGTGATAGCTTATGATAAGTGTCTTTTTCTGTGTGACTTATTTCACTTAGAATCGTCGTAGCTAAAGCCACTCATCATGCTGCTACTAGCCTTATGACATTGATTTCAGGGCTGAGTGATATTCCATTGTACATAAGGACCACCACTTCTTTATCCATTTTTCTCTTTCCTGGGATATTTAAGGTGTCACGAAGTGGAGGTTCTTGTCAACAGAGCAGCCCTAAACTTTGGGGTGCCTGTGTCTTGCTGATTTTTAGTTTTCCCAATTTATACGCCCGTGAGTGGAAGTGCCCTATGCGCTCTAAGCTGTGTTTTTTCGATGTTTCAGGACACACCGTACACTTCTCCAGAGTGGCTGTTGGCAATTTACATCCCGCCCATCAGCGTAGCAAGGCTCCCATTTCTCCATGGCCTGTTCTGCATTTCTGGTTTTGACACTTTTTTCCGCATGGCCCTTTTGACCGATGGGAAGCGAGCCTTCTTTGTAGCGCTGATTTGCCTTTCCAGGTTGCTTGGTTGGCCAAAAAGGGCGTATGCGTTTTTTCCTGAATATATTCAGGAAAAAACGCATACGCCCTTTTTGGCCAAGGGCATCATTGTGGACGTTTTGCCGCTTTTCATGTGCTTTAAAGGCGATTCGAATCGACCTCCTGAAATCTCTTTCCTGCAATTCTGCCTTGCTTTCAGATCCTCTTCGTTGCCTTCCCTCAATATATTTGTGGACAAGAGTTATCATTTATAACTCGGCAGGTTTGTGAATTGCAGTGCCCCTGAGCTCCATTTTTCAACTCGCTTTTTTGGGAGCTGGCCGCAAAAGCGCAGGATTGCCTCAGGCCCTATTCTGGTTCCGGGAAGCAGGCTGAGCCTGTGGTTAATTCTTCTTCCTGATGGGAAAATAGAGTGACCTGTGCCTGTCCCAACACCTAGAGCTAGTCTCTCATTGGCTCCCCCTCTTCCCATTCATCCTCAGGACAAATTGCAAGCTGTACGGAACGGGAGGTTAAAGGTGCTGATTCTCCAAAGAGGGAGATTGCTAGTAAAGCGGCTGGAATGGCGAACCCGAGCACAAGGAGGTGAGAAAAGAGGTGCGTTTTAGAAACCTTTCCCGATCACACGGTGTACCACCTTCTGGGTTTCTCATGCATGTTTTCGAGGTAGGAAGATGCCCTTGAACCTGGAGATTTGGGACCCATGGGATGGGTAACAGGCAGTATTACTGTAAAGGCTCTGCGTTTGCTCCCCCAACCTCACCAAACCTCTCAGCCCCGAGAGTGTCCACCCTTATGTCTCCTCCAGCTGTGGGTCTAGATATGGTCAATCCAGGTTGCATCACAGCCCCTGAACGAATTTTGTAAGAATTTCTCTCTCTTTCACTGTCTTTGTTTCACGGGTTTTTAAAAGTAATTTATTTTTATAATGGGGTTTAGCTGCTTTTCACGGCTGTGTTTCTGCCGCTTTACAGCCACTTGACTCACTTCCAGAGAGATATCAATACATAGGTTTTAAGATTCTTACTAGTCAGATATATTCTTGTGCGGTGAATAGGGGGTGTTGAGTCCAGTTCACTGAGCAAGGAGTAGGTCTTTCTATTACATATTGGGTTTATGGAACGGTATCTGACCTCATTTGAAACCCTTGTTTTATGCATCACCCCACCCCACCTTTCCCGTTAAGCAGCCATAGTGTGTTTTGTAAACGTGTGACTCTGTTCTGTTTTGTAATTCAGTTCAAGTGTAGCGGTTTTTACATTCCCTCTATAAGTGATAGCTTATGATAAGTGTCTTTTTCTGTGTGACTTATTTCACTTAGAATCGTCGTAGCTAAAGCCACTCATCATGCTGCTACTAGCCTTATGACATTGATTTCAGGGCTGAGTGATATTCCATTGTACATAAGGACCACCACTTCTTTATCCATTTTTCTCTTTCCTGGGATATTTAAGGTGTCACGAAGTGGAAGTTCTTGTCAACAGAGCAGCCCTAAACTTTGGGGTGCCTGTGTCTTGCTGATTTTTAGTTTTCCCAATTTATACGCCCATGAGTGGAAGTGCCCTATGCGCTCTAAGCTGTGTTTTTTCGATGTTTCAGGACACACCGTACACTTCTCCAGAGTGGCTGTTGGCAATTTACATCCCGCCCATCAGCGTAGCAAGGCTCCCATTTCTCCATGGCCTGTTCTGCATTTCTGGTTTTGACACTTTTTTCCGCATGGCCCTTTTGACCGATGGGAAGCGAGACTTCTTTGTAGCGCTGATTTGCCTTTCCAGGTTGCTTGGTTGGCCAAAAAGGGCGTATGCGTTTTTTCCTGAATATATTCAGGAAAAAACGCATACGCCCTTTTTGGCCAAGGGCATCATTGTCGACGTTTTGCCGCTTTTCATGTGCTTTAAAGGCGATTCGAATCGACCTCCTGAAATCTGTTTCCTGCAATTCTGCCTTGCTTTCAGATCCTCTTCGTTGCCTTCCCTCAATATATTTGTGGACGAGAGTTATCATTTATAACTCTGCAGGTTTGTGAATTGCAGTGCCCCTGAGCTCCATTTTTCAACTCGCTTTTTTGGGAGCTGGCCGCAAAAGCGCAGGATTGCCTCAGGCCCTATTCTGGTTCCGGGCGGCAGGCTGAGCCTGTGGTTAATTCTTCTTTCTGATGGGAAAATAGAGTGACCTGTGCCTGTCCCAACACCTAGAGCTAGTCTCTCATTGGCTCCCCCTCTTCCCGTTCATCCTCAGGACAAATTGCAAGCTGTACGGAACGGGAGGTTAAAGGTGCTGATTCTCCAAGGAGGGAGATTGCTAGTAAAGCGGCTGGAATGGCGAACCCGAGCACAAGGAGGTGAGAAAAGAGGTGCGTTTTAGAAACCTTTCCCGATCACACGGTGTACCACCTTCTGGGTTTCTCATGCATGTTTTCGAGGTAGGAAGATGCCCTTGAACCTGGAGATTTGGGACCCATGGGATGGGTAACAGGCAGTATTACTTTAAAGGCTCTGCGTTTGCTCCCCCAACCTCACCAAACCTCTCAGCCCCGAGAGTGTCCACCCTTATGTCTCCTCCAGCTGTGGGTCTAGATATGGTCAATCCAGGTTGCATCACAGCCCCTGAACGAATTTTGTAAGAATTTCTCTCTCTTTCACTGTCTTTGTTTCACGGGTTTTTAAAAGTAATTTATTTTTATAATGGGGTTTAGCTGCTTTTCACGGCTGTGTTTCTGCCGCTTTACAGCCACTTGACTCACTTCCAGAGAGATATCAATACATAGGTTTTAAGATTCTTACTAGTCAGATATATTCTTGTGCGGTGAATAGGGGGTGTTGAGTCCAGTTCACTGAGCAAGGAGTAGGTCTTTCTATTACATATTGGGTTTATGGAACGGTATCTGACCTCATTTGAAACCCTTGTTTTATGCATCACCCCACCCCACCTTTCCCGTTAAGCAGCCATAGTGTGTTTTGTAAACGTGTGACTCTGTTCTCTTTTGTAATTCAGTTCAAGTGTAGCGATTTTTACATTCCCTCTATAAGTGATAGCTTATGATAAGTGTCTTTTTCTGTGTGACTTATTTCACTTAGAATCGTCGTAGCTAAAGCCACTCATCATGCTGCTACTAGCCTTATGACATTGATTTCAGGGCTGAGTGATATTCCATTGTACATAAGGACCACCACTTCTTTATCCATTTTTCTCTTTCCTGGGATATTTAAGGTGTCACGAAGTGGAGGTTCTTGTCAACAGAGCAGCCCTAAACTTTGGGGTGCCTGTGTCTTGCTGATTTTTAGTTTTCCCAATTTATACGCCCGTGAGTGGAAGTGCCCTATGCGCTCTAAGCTGTGTTTTTTCGATGTTTCAGGACACACCGTACACTTCTCCAGAGTGGCTGTTGGCAATTTACATCCCGCCCATCAGCGTAGCAAGGGTCCCATTTCTCCATGGCCTGTTCTGCATTTCTGGTTTTGACACTTTTTTCCGCATGGCCCTTTTGACCGATGGGAAGCGAGCCTTCTTTGTAGCGCTGATTTGCCTTTCCAGGTTGCTTGGTTGGCCAAAAAGGGCGTATGCGTTTTTTCCTGAATATATTCAGGAAAAAACGCATACGCCCTTTTTGGCCAAGGGCATCATTGTGGACGTTTTGCCGCTTTTCATGTGCTTTAAAGTCGATCGAATCGACCTCCTGAAATCTGTTTCCTGCAATTCTGCCTTGCTTTCAGATCCTCTTCGTTGCCTTCCCTCAATATATTTGTGGACGAGAGTTATCATTTATAACTCTGCAGGTTTGTGAATTGCAGTGCCCCTGAGCTCCATTTTTCAACTCGCTTTTTTGGGAGCTGGCCACAAAAGCGCAGGATTGCCTCAGGCCCTATTCTGCTTCCGGGCGGCAGGCTGAGCCTGTGGTTAATTCTTCTTCCTGATGGGAAAATAGAGTGACCTGTGCCTGTCCCAACACCTAGAGCTAGTCTCTCATTGGCTCCCCCTCTTCCCGTTCATCCTCAGGACAAATTGCAAGCTGTACGGAACGGGAGGTTAAAGGTGCTGATTCTCCAAGGAGGGAGATTGCTAGTAAAGCGGCTGGAATGGCGAACCCGAGCACAAGGAGGTGAGAAAAGAGGTGCGTTTTAGAAACCTTTCCCGATCACACGGTGTACCACCTTCTGGGTTTCTCATGCATGTTTTCGAGGTAGGAAGATGCCCTTGAACCTGCAGATTTGGGACCCATGGGATGGGTAACAGGCAGTATTACTTTAAAGGCTCTGCGTTTGCTCCCCTAACCTCACCAAACCTCTCAGCCCCGAGAATGTCCACCCTTATGTCTCATCCAGCTGTGGGTCTACATATGGCCAATCCAGTTTGCATCACAGCCCCTGAACGAATTTTGTAAGAATTTCTCTCTCTTTCACTGTCTTTGTTTCACGGGTTTTTAAAAGTAATTTATTTTTATAATGGGGTTTAGCTGCTTTTCACGGCTGTGTTTCTGCCGCTTTACAGCCACTTGACTCACTTCCAGAGAGATATCAATACATAGGTTTTAAGATTCTTACTAGTCAGATATATTCTTGTGCGGTGAATAGGGGGTGTTGAGTCCAGTTCACTGAGCAAGGAGTAGGTCTTTCTATTACATATTGGGTTTATGGAACGGTATCTGAGCTCATTTGAAACCCTTGTTTTATGCATCACCCCACCCCACCTTTCCCGTTAAGCAGCCATAGTGTGTTTTGTAAACATGTGACTCTGTTCTGTTTTGTAATTCAGTTCAAGTGTAGCGGTTTTTACATTCCCTCTATAAGTGATAGCTTATGATAAGTGTCTTTTTCTGTGTGACTTATTTCACTTAGAATCGTCGTAGCTAAAGCCACTCATCATGCTGCTACTAGCCTTATGACATTGATTTCATGGCTGAGTGATAATCCATTGTACATAAGGACCACCACTTCTTTATCCATTTTTCTCTTTCCTGGGATATTTAAGGTGTCACGAAGTGGAGGTTCTTGTCAACAGAGCAGCCCTAAACTTTGGGGTGCCTGTGTCTTGCTGATTTTTAGTTTTCCCAATTTATACGCCCATGAGTGGAAGTGCCCTATGCGCTCTAAGCTGTGTTTTTTCGATATTTCAGGACACACCGTACACTTCTCCAGAGTGGCTGTTGGCAATTTACATCCCGCCCATCAGCGTAGCAAGGGTCCCATTTCTCCATGGCCTGTTCTGCATTTCTGGTTTTGACACTTTTTTCCGCATGGCCCTTTTGACCGATGGGAAGCGAGACTTCTTTGTAGCGCTGATTTGCCTTTCCAGGTTGCTTGGTTGGCCAAAAAGGGCGTATGCGTTTTTTCCTGAATATATTCAGGAAAAAACGCATACGCCCTTTTTGGCCAAGGGTATCATTGTCGACGTTTTGCCGCTTTTCATGTGCTTTAAAGGCGATTGGAATCGACCTCCTGAAATCTGTTTCCTGCAATTCTGCCTTGCTTTCAGATCCTCTTCGTTGCCTTCCCTCAATATATTTGTGGACGAGAGTTATCATTTATAACTCTGCAGGTTTGTGAATTGCAGTGCCCCTGAGCTCCATTTTTCAACTCGCTTTTTTGGGAGCTGGCCGCAAAAGCGCAGGATTGCCTCAGGCCCTATTCTGGTTCCGGGCGGCAGGCTGAGCCTGTGGTTAATTCTTCTTCCTGATGGGAAAATAGAGTGACCTGTGCCTGTCCCAACACCTAGAGCTAGTCTCTCATTGGCTCCCCCTCTTCCCGTTCATCCTCAGGACAAATTGCAAGCTGTACGGAACGGGAGGTTAAAGGTGCTGATTCTCCAAGGAGGGAGATTGCTAGTAAAGCGGCTGGAATGGCGAACCCGAGCACAAGGAGGTGAGAAAAGAGGTGCGTTTTAGAAACCTTTCCTGATCACACGGTGTACCAACTTCTGGGTTTCTCATGCATGTTTTCGAGGTAGGAAGATGCCCTTGAACCTGGAGATTTGGGACCCATGGGATGGGTAACAGGCAGTATTACTTTAAAGGCTCTGCGTTTGCTCCCCCAACCTCACCAAACCTCTCAGCCCCGAGAGTGTCCACCCTTATGTCTCCTCCAGCTGTGGGTCTAGATATGGTCAATCCAGGTTGCATCACAGCCCCTGAACGAATTTTGTAAGAATTTCTCTCTCTTTCACTGTCTTTGTTTCACGGGTTTTTAAAAGTAATTTATTTTTATAATGGGGTTTAGCTGCTTTTCACGGCTGTGTTTCTGCCGCTTTACAGCCACTTGACTCACTTCCAGAGAGATATCAATACATAGGTTTTAAGATTCTTACTAGTCAGATATATTCTTGTGCGGTGAATAGGGGGTGTTGAGTCCAGTTCACTGAGCAAGGAGTAGGTCTTTCTATTACATATTGGGTTTATGGAACGGTATCTGAGCTCATTTGAAACCCTTGTTTTATGCATCACCCCACCCCACCTTTCCCGTTAAGCAGCCATAGTGTGTTTTGTAAACGTGTGACTCTGTTCTGTTTTGTAATTCAGTTCAAGTGTAGCGGTTTTTACATTCCCTCTATAAGTGATAGCTTATGATAAGTGTCTTTTTCTGTGTGACTTATTTCACTTAGAATCGTCGTAGCTAAAGCCACTCATCATGCTGCTACTAGCCTTATGACATTGATTTCATGGCTGAGTGATATTCCATTGTACATAAGGACCACCACTTCTTTATCCATTTTTCTCTTTCCTGGGATATTTAAGGTGTCACGAAGTGGAGGTTCTTGTCAACAGAGCAGCCCTAAACTTTGGGGTGCCTGTGTCTTGCTGATTTTTAGTGTTCCCAATTCATACGCCCATGAGTGGAAGTGCCCTATGCGCTCTAAGCTGTGTTTTTTCGATGTTTCTGGACACACCGTACACTTCTCCAGAGTGGCTGTTGGCAATTTACATCCCGCCCATCAGCGTAGCAAGGCTCCCATTTCTCCATGGCCTGTTCTGCATTTCTTGTTTGACACTTTTTTCCGCATGGCCCTTTTGACCGATGGGAAGCGAGCCTTCTTTGTAGCGCTGATTTGCCTTTCCAGGTTGCTTGGTTGGCCAAAAAGGGCGTATGCGTTTTTTCCTGAATATATTCAGGAAAAAACGCATACGCCCTTTTTGGCCAAGGGCATCATTGTCGACGTTTTGCCGCTTTTCATGTGCTTTAAAGGCGATTCGAATCGACCTCCTGAAATCTGTTTCCTGCAATTCTGCCTTGCTTTCAGATCCTCTTCGTTGCCTTCCCTCAATATATTTGTGGACGAGAGTTATCATTTATAACTCTGCAGGTTTGTGAATTGCAGTGCCCCTGAGCTCCATTTTTCAACTCGCTTTTTTGGGAGCTGGCCGCAAAAGCGCAGGATTGCCTCAGGCCCTATTCTGGTTCCGGGCGGCAGGCTGAGCCTGTGGTTAATTCTTCTTCCTGATGGGAAAATAGAGTGACCTGTGCCTGTCCCAACACCTAGAGCTAGTCTCTCATTGGCTCCCCCTCTTCCCGTTCATCCTCAGGACAAATTGCAAGCTGTACGGAACGGGAGGTTAAAGGTGCTGATTCTCCAAGGAGGGAGATTGCTAGTAAAGCGGCTGGAATGGCGAACCCGAGCACAAGGAGATGAGAAATGAGGTGCGTTTTAGAAACCTTTCCCGATCACACGGTGTACCACCTTCTGGGTTTCTCATGCATGTTTTCGAGGTAGGAAGATGCCCTTGAACCTGGAGATTTGGGACCCATGGAATGGGTAACAGGCAGTATTACTTTAAAGGCTCTGCGTTTGCTCCCCCAACCTCACCAAACCTCTCAGCCCCGAGAGTGTCCACCCTTATGTCTCCTCCAGCTGTGGGTCTAGATATGGTCAATCCAGGTTGCATCACAGCCCCTGAACGAATTTTGTAAGAATTTCTCTCTCTTTCACTGTCTTTGTTTCACGGGTTTTTAAAAGTAATTTATTTTTATAATGGGGTTTAGCTGCTTTTCACGGCTGTGTTTCTGCCGCTTTACAGCCACTTGACTCACTTCCAGAGAGATATCAATACATAGGTTTTAAGATTCTTACTAGTCAGATATATTCTTGTGCGGTGAATAGGGGGTGTTGAGTCCAGTTCACTGAGCAAGGAGTAGGTCTTTCTATTACATACTGGGTTTATGGAACGCTATCTGAGCTCATTTGAAACCCTTGTTTTATGCATCACCCCACCCCACCTTTCCCGTTAAGCAGCCATAGTGTGTTTTGTAAACGTGTGACTCTGTTCTGTTTTGTAATTCAGTTCAAGTGTAGCGGTTTTTACATTCCCTCTATAAGTGATAGCTTATGATAAGTGTCTTTTTCTGTGTGACTTATTTCACTTAGAATCGTCGTAGCTAAAGCCACTCATCATGCTGCTACTAGCCTTATGACATTGATTTCATGGCTGAGGGATATTCCATTGTACATAAGGACCACCACTTCTTTATCCATTTTTCTCTTTCCTGGGATATTTAAGGTGTCACGAAGTGGAGGTTCTTGTCAACAGAGCAGCCCTAAACTTTGGGGTGCCTGTGTCTTGCTGATTTTTAGTTTTCCCAATTTATACGCCCGTGAGTGGAAGTGCCCTATGCGCTCTAAGCTGTGTTTTTTCGATGTTTCAGGACACACCGTACACTTCTCCAGAGTGGCTGTTGGCAATTTACATCCCGCCCATCAGCGTAGCAAGGCTCCCATTTCTCCATGGCCTGTTCTGCATTTCTGGTTTTGAGGCTTTTTTCAGCATGGCCCTTTTGACCGATGGGAAGCGAGACTTCTTTGTAGCGCTGATTTGCCTTTCCAGGTTGCTTGGTTGGCCAAAAAGGGCGTATGCATTTTTTCCTGAATATATTCAGGAACAAACGCATACGCCCTTTTTGGCCAAGGGCATCATTGTCGACGTTTTGCCGCTTTTCATGTGCTTTAAAGGCGAATAGAATCGACCTCCTGAAATCTGTTTCCTGCAATTCTGCCTTGCTTTCAGATCCTCTTCGTTGCCTTCCCTCAATATATTTGTGGACGAGAGTTATCATTTATAACTCTGCAGGTTTGTGAATTGCAGTGCCCCTGAGCTCCATTTTTCAACTCGCTTTTTTGGGAGCTGGCCGCAAAAGCGCAGGATTGCCTCAGGCCCTATTCTGCTTCCGGGCGGCAGGCTGAGCCTGTGGTTAATTCTTCTTCCTGATGGGAAAATAGAGTGACCTGTGCCTGTCCCAACACCTAGAGCTAGTCTCTCATTGGCTCCCCCTCTTCCCGTTCATCCTCAGGACAAATTGCAAGCTGTACGGAACGGGAGGTTAAAGGTGCTGATTCTCCAAGGAGGGAGATTGCTAGTAAAGCGGCTGGAATGGCGAACCCGAGCACAAGGAGATGAGAAATGAGGTGCGTTTTAGAAACCTTTCCCGATCACACGGTGTACCACCTTCTGGGTTTCTCATGCATGTTTTCGAGGTAGGAAGATGCCCTTGAACCTGGAGATTTGGGACCCATGGGATGGGTAACAGGCAGTATTACTTTAAAGGCTCTGCGTTTGCTCCCCCAACCTCACCAAACCTCTCAGCCCCGAGAGTGTCCACCCTTATGTCTCCTCCAGCTGTGGGTCTAGATATGGTCAATCCAGGTTGCATCACAGCCCCTGAACGAATTTTGTAAGAATTTCTCTCTCTTTCACTGTCTTTGTTTCACGGGTTTTTAAAAGTAATTTATTTTTATAATGGGGTTTAGCTGCTTTTCACGGCTGTGTTTCTGCCGCTTTACAGCCACTTGACTCACTTCCAGAGAGATATCAATACATAGGTTTTAAGATTCTTACTAGTCAGATATATTCTTGTGCGGTGAATAGGGGGTGTTGAGTCCAGTTCACTGAGCAAGGAGTAGGTCTTTCTATTACATACTGGGTTTATGGAACGCTATCTGAGCTCATTTGAAACCCTTGTTTTATGCATCACCCCACCCCACCTTTCCCGTTAAGCAGCCATAGTGTGTTTTGTAAACGTGTGACTCTGTTCTGTTTTGTAATTCAGTTCAAGTGTAGCGGTTTTTACATTCCCTCTATAAGTGATAGCTTATGATAAGTGTCTTTTTCTGTGTGACTTATTTCACTTAGAATCGTCGTAGCTAAAGCCACTCATCATGCTGCTACTAGCCTTATGACATTGATTTCATGGCTGAGTGATATTCCATTGTACATAAGGACCACCACTTCTTTATCCATTTTTCTCTTTCCTGGGATATTTAAGGTGTCACGAAGTGGAGGTTCTTGTCAACAGAGCAGCCCTAAACTTTGGGGTGCCTGTGTCTTGCTGATTTTTAGTTTTCCCAATTTATACGCCCGTGAGTGGAAGTGCCCTATGCGCTCTAAGCTGTGTTTTTTCGATGTTTCAGGACACACCGTACACTTCTCCAGAGTGGCTGTTGGCAATTTACATCCCGCCCATCAGCGTAGCAAGGCTCCCATTTCTCCATGGCCTGTTCTGCATTTCTGGTTTTGAGACTTTTTTCAGCATGGCCCTTTTGACCGATGGGAAGCGAGACTTCTTTGTAGCGCTGATTTGCCTTTCCAGGTTGCTTGGTTGGCCAAAAAGGGCGTATGCATTTTTTCCTGAATATATTCAGGAACAAACGCATACGCCCTTTTTGGCCAAGGGCATCATTGTCGACGTTTTGCCGCTTTTCATGTGCTTTAAAGGCGAATAGAATCGACCTCCTGAAATCTGTTTCCTGCAATTCTGCCTTGCTTTCAGATCCTCTTCGTTGCCTTCCCTCAATATATTTGTGGACGAGAGTTATCATTTATAACTCTGCAGGTTTGTGAATTGCAGTGCCCCTGAGCTCCATTTTTCAACTCGCTTTTTTGGGAGCTGGCCGCAAAAGCGCAGGATTGCCTCAGGCCCTATTCTGCTTCCGGGCGGCAGGCTGAGCCTGTGGTTAATTCTTCTTCCTGATGGGAAAATAGAGTGACCTGTGCCTGTCCCAACACCTAGAGCTAGTCTCTCATTGGCTCCCCCTCTTCCCGTTCATCCTCAGGACAAATTGCAAGCTGTACGGAACGGGAGGTTAAAGGTGCTGATTCTCCAAGGAGGGAGATTGCTAGTAAAGCGGCTGGAATGGCGAACCCGAGCACAAGGAGATGAGAAATGAGGTGCGTTTTAGAAACCTTTCCCGATCACACGGTGTACCACCTTCTGGGTTTCTCATGCATGTTTTCGAGGTAGGAAGATGCCCTTGAACCTGGAGATTTGGGACCCATGGGATGGGTAACAGGCAGTATTACTTTAAAGGCTCTGCGTTTGCTCCCCCAACCTCACCAAACCTCTCAGCCCCGAGAGTGTCCACCCTTATGTCTCCTCCAGCTGTGGGTCTAGATATGGTCAATCCAGGTTGCATCACAGCCCCTGAACGAATTTTGTAAGAATTTCTCTCTCTTTCACTGTCTTTGTTTCACGGGTTTTTAAAAGTAATTTATTTTTATAATGGGGTTTAGCTGCTTTTCACGGCTGTGTTTCTGCCGCTTTACAGCCACTTGACTCACTTCCAGAGAGATATCAATACATAGGTTTTAAGATTCTTACTAGTCAGATATATTCTTGTGCGGTGAATAGGGGGTGTTGAGTCCAGTTCACTGAGCAAGGAGTAGGTCTTTCTATTACATATTGGGTTTATGGAACGGTATCTGAGCTCATTTGAAACCCTTGTTTTATGCATCACCCCACCCCACCTTTCCCGTTAAGCAGCCATAGTGTGTTTTGTAAACATGTGACTCTGTTCTGTTTTGTAATTCAGTTCAAGTGTAGCGGTTTTTACATTCCCTCTATAAGTGATAGCTTATGATAAGTGTCTTTTTCTGTGTGACTTATTTCACTTAGAATCGTCGTAGCTAAAGCCACTCATCATGCTGCTACTAGCCTTATGACATTGATTTCATGGCTGAGTGATAATCCATTGTACATAAGGACCACCACTTCTTTATGAATTTTTCTCTTTCCTGGGATATTTAAGGTGTCACGAAGTGGAGGTTCTTGTCAACAGAGCAGCCCTAAACTTTGGGGTGCCTGTGTCTTGCTGATTTTTAGTTTTCCCAATTTATACGCCCATGAGTGGAAGTGCCCTATGCGCTCTAAGCTGTGTTTTTTCGATGTTTCAGGACACACCGTACACTTCTCCAGAGTGGCTGTTGGCAATTTACATCCCGCCCATGAGCGTAGCAAGGGTCCCATTTCTCCATGGCCTGTTCTGCATTTCTGGTTTTGACACTTTTTTCCGCATGGCCCTTTTGACCGATGGGAAGCGAGACTTCTTTGTAGCGCTGATTTGCCTTTCCAGGTTGCTTGGTTGGCCAAAAAGGGCGTATGCGTTTTTTCCTGAATATATTCAGGAAAAAACGCATACGCCCTTTTTGGCCAAGGGTATCATTGTCGACGTTTTGCCGCTTTTCATGTGCTTTAAAGGCGATTGGAATCGACCTCCTGAAATCTGTTTCCTGCAATTCTGCCTTGCTTTCAGATCCTCTTCGTTGCCTTCCCTCAATATATTTGTGGACGAGAGTTATCATTTATAACTCTGCAGGTTTGTGAATTGCAGTGCCCCTGAGCTCCATTTTTCAACTCGCTTTTTTGGGAGCTGGCCGCAAAAGCGCAGGATTGCCTCAGGCCCTATTCTGCTTCCGGGTGGCAGGCTGAGCCTGTGGTTAATTCTTCTTCCTGATGGGAAAATAAAGTGACCTGTGCCTGTCCCAACACCTAGAGCTAGTCTCTCATTGGCTCCCCCTCTTCCCGTTCATCCTCAGGACAAATTGCAAGCTGTACGGAACGGGAGGTTAAAGGTGCTGATTCTCCAAGGAGGGAGATTGCTAGTAAAGCGGCTGGAATGGCGAACCCGAGCACAAGGAGATGAGAAATGAGGTGCGTTTTAGAAACCTTTCCCGATCACACGGTGTACCACCTTCTGGGTTTCTCATGCATGTTTTCGAGGTAGGAAGATGCCCTTGAACCTGGAGATTTGGGACCCATGGGATGGGTAACAGGCAGTATTACTTTCAAGGCTCTGTGTTTGCTCCCCCAACCTCACCAAACCTCTCAGCCCCGAGAGTGTCCACCCTTATGTCTCCTCCAGCTGTGGGTCTAGATATGGTCAATCCAGGTTGCATCACAGCCCCTGAACGAATTTTGTAAGAATTTCTCTCTCTTTCACTGTCTTTGTTTCACGGGTTTTTAAAAGGAATTTATTTTTATAATGGGGTTTAGCTGCTTTTCACGGCTGTGTTTCTGCCGCTTTACAGCCATTTGACTCACTTCCAGAGAGATATCAATACATAAGTTTTAAGATTCTTACTAGTCAGATATATTCTTGTGCGGTGAATAGGGGGTGTTGAGTCCAGTTCACTGAGCAAGGAGTAGGTCTTTCTATTACATATTGGGTTTATGGAACGGTATCTGAGCTCATTTGAAACCCTTGTTTTATGCATCACCCCACCCCACCTTTCCCGTTAAGCAGCCATAGTGTGTTTTGTAAACGTGTGACTCTGTTCTGTTTTGTAATTCAGTTCAAGTGTAGCGGTTTTTACATTCCCTCTATAAGTGATAGCTTATGATAAGTGTCTTTTTCTGTGTGACTTATTTCACTTAGAATCGTCGTAGCTAAAGCCACTCATCATGCTGCTACTAGCCTTATGACATTGATTTCATGGCTGAGTGATATTCCATTGTACATAAGGACCACCACTTCTTTATCCATTTTTCTCTTTCCTGGGATATTTAAGGTGTCACGAAGTGGAGGTTCTTGTCAACAGAGCAGCCCTAAACTTTGGGGTGCCTGTGTCTTGCTGATTTTTAGTGTTCCCAATTCATACGCCCATGAGTGGAAGTGCCCTATGCGCTCTAAGCTGTGTTTTTTCGATGTTTCTGGACACACCGTACACTTCTCCAGAGTGGCTGTTGGCAATTTACATCCCGCCCATCAGCGTAGCAAGGCTCCCATTTCTCCATGGCCTGTTCTGCATTTCTTGTTTGACACTTTTTTCCGCATGGCCCTTTTGACCGATGGGAAGCGAGACTTCTTTGTAGCGCTGATTTGCCTTTCCAGGTTGCTTGGTTGGCCAAAAAGGGCGTATGCGTTTTTTCCTGAATATATTCAGGAAAAAACGCATACGCCCTTTTTGGCCAAGGGCATCATTGTCGACGTTTTGCCGCTTTTCATGTGCTTTAAAGGCGATTAGAATCGACCTCCTGAAATCTGTTTCCTGCAATTCTGCCTTGCTTTCAGATCCTCTTCGTTGCCTTCCCTCAATATATTTGTGGACGAGAGTTATCATTTATAACTCTGCAGGTTTGTGAATTGCAGTGCCCCTGAGCTCCATTTTTCAACTCGCTTTTTTGGGAGCTGGCCGCAAAAGCGCAGGATTGCCTCAGGCCCTATTCTGGTTCCGGGCGGCAGGCTGAGCCTGTGGTTAATTCTTCTTCCTGATGGGAAAATAGAGTGACCTGTGCCTGTCCCAACACCTAGAGCTAGTCTCTCATTGGCTCCCCCTCTTCCCGTTCATCCTCAGGACAAATTGCAAGCTGTACGGAACGGGAGGTTAAAGGTGCTGATTCTCCAAGGAGGGAGATTGCTAGTAAAGCGGCTGGAATGGCGAACCCGAGCACAAGGAGATGAGAAATGAGGTGCGTTTTAGAAACCTTTCCCGATCACACGGTGTACCACCTTCTGGGTTTCTCATGCATGTTTTCGAGGTAGGAAGATGCCCTTGAACCTGGAGATTTGGGACCCATGGGATGGGTAACAGGCAGTATTACTTTAAAGGCTCTGCGTTTGCTCCCCCAACCTCACCAAACCTCTCAGCCCCGAGAGTGTCCACCCTTATGTCTCCTCCAGCTGTGGGTCTAGATATGGTCAATCCAGGTTGCATCACAGCCCCTGAACGAATTTTGTAAGAATTTCTCTCTCTTTCACTGTCTTTGTTTCACGGGTTTTTAAAAGTAATTTATTTTTATAATGGGGTTTAGCTGCTTTTCACGGCTGTGTTTCTGCCGCTTTACAGCCACTTGACTCACTTCCAGAGAGATATCAATACATAGGTTTTAAGATTCTTACTAGTCAGATATATTCTTGTGCGGTGAATAGGGGGTGTTGAGTCCAGTTCACTGAGCAAGGAGTAGGTCTTTCTATTACATATTGGGTTTATGGAACGGTATCTGAGCTCATTTGAAACCCTTGTTTTATGCATCACCCCACCCCACCTTTCCCGTTAAGCAGCCATAGTGTGTTTTGTAAACGTGTGACTCTGTTCTGTTTTGTAATTCAGTTCAAGTGTAGCGGTTTTTACATTCCCTCTATAAGTGATAGCTTATGATAAGTGTCTTTTTCTGTGTGACTTATTTCACTTAGAATCGTCGTAGCTAAAGCCACTCATCATGCTGCTACTAGCCTTATGACATTGATTTCATGGCTGAGTGATATTCCATTGTACATAAGGACCACCACTTCTTTATCCATTTTTCTCTTTCCTGGGATATTTAAGGTGTCACGAAGTGGAGGTTCTTGTCAACAGAGCAGCCCTAAACTTTGGGGTGCCTGTGTCTTGCTGATTTTTAGTTTTCCCAATTTATATGCCCATGAGTGGAAGTGCCCTATGCGCTCTAAGCTGTGTTTTTTCGATGTTTCAGGAAACACCGTACACTTCTCCAGAGTGGCTGTTGGCAATTTACATCCCGCCCATCAGCGTAGCAAGGCTCCCATTTCTCCATGGCCTGTTCTGCATTTCTGGTTTTGACACTTTTTTCCGCATGGCCCTTTTGACCGATGGGAAGCGAGACTTCTTTGTAGCGCTGATTTGCCTTTCCAGGTTGCTTGGTTGGCCAAAAAGGGCGTATGCGTTTTTTCCTGAATATATTCAGGAAAAAACGCATACGCCCTTTTTGGCCAAGGGCATCATTGTGGACGTTTTGCCGCTTTTCATGTGCTTTAAAGGCGATCGAATCGACCTCCTGAAATCTGTTTCCTGCAATTCTGCCTTGCTTTCAGATCCTCTTCGTTGCCTTCCCTCAATATATTTGTGGACGAGAGTTATCATTTATAACTCTGCAGGTTTGTGAATTGCAGTGCCCCTGAGCTCCATTTTTCTACTCGCTTTTTTGGGAGCTGGCCGCAAAAGCGCAGGATTGCCTCAGGCCCTATTCTGGTTCCGGGCGGCAGGCTGAGCCTGTGGTTAATTCTTCTTTCTGATGGGAAAATAGAGTGACCTGTGCCTGTCCCAACACCTAGAGCTAGTCTCTCATTGGCTCCCCCTCTTCCCGTTCATCCTCAGGACAAATTGCAAGCTGTACGGAACGGGAGGTTAAAGGTGCTGATTCTCCAAGGAGGGAGATTGCTAGTAAAGCGGCTGGAATGGCGAACCCGAGCACAAGGAGGTGAGAAAAGAGGTGCGTTTTAGAAACCTTTCCCGATCACACGGTGTACCACCTTCTGGGTTTCTCATGCATGTTTTCGAGGTAGGAAGATGCCCTTGAACCTGGAGATTTGGGACCCATGGGATGGGTAACAGGCAGTATTACTTTAAAGGCTCTGCGTTTGCTCCCCCAACCTCACCAAACCTCTCAGCCCCGAGAGTGTCCACCCTTATGTCTCCTCCAGCTGTGGGTCTAGATATGGTCAATCCAGGTTGCATCACAGCCCCTGAACGAATTTTGTAAGAATTTCTCTCTCTTTCACTGTCTTTGTTTCACGGGTTTTTAAAAGTAATTTATTTTTATAATGGGGTTTAGCTGCTTTTCACGGCTGTGTTTCTGCCGCTTTACAGCCACTTGACTCACTTCCAGAGAGATATCAATACATAGGTTTTAAGATTCTTACTAGTCAGATATATTCTTGTGCGGTGAATAGGGGGTGTTGAGTCCAGTTCACTGAGCAAGGAGTAGGTCTTTCTATTACATATTGGGTTTATGGAACGGTATCTGACCTCATTTGAAACCCTTGTTTTATGCATCACCCCACCCCACCTTTCCCGTTAAGCAGCCATAGTGTGTTTTGTAAACGTGTGACTTTGTTCTCTTTTGTAATTCAGTTCAAGTGTAGCGATTTTTACATTCCCTCTATAAGTGATAGCTTATGATAAGTGTCTTTTTCTGTGTGACTTATTTCACTTAGAATCGTCGTAGCTAAAGCCACTCATCATGCTGCTACTAGCCTTATGACATTGATTTCAAGGCTGAGTGATATTCCATTGTACATAAGGACCACCACTTCTTTATCCATTTTTCTCTTTCCTGGGATATTTAAGGTGTCACGAAGTGGAGGTTCTTGTCAACAGAGCAGCCCTAAACTTTGGGGTGCCTGTGTCTTGCTGATTTTTAGTTTTCCCAATTTATACGCCCGTGAGTGGAAGTGCCCTATGCGCTCTAAACTGTGTTTTTTCGATGTTTCAGGACACACCGTACACTTCTCCAGAGTGGCTGTTGGCAATTTACATCCCGCCCATCAGCGTAGCAAGGCTCCCATTTCTCCATGGCCTGTTCTGCATTTCTGGTTTTGACACTTTTTTCCGCATGGCCCTTTTGACCGATGGGAAGCGAGCCTTCTTTGTAGCGCTGATTTGCCTTTCCAGGTTGCTTGGTTGGCCAAAAAGGGCGTATGCGTTTTTTCCTGAATATATTCAGGAAAAAACGCATACGCCCTTTTTGGCCAAGGGCATCATTGTGGACGTTTTGCCGCTTTTCATGTGCTTTAAAGGCGATCGAATCGACCTCCTGAAATCTGTTTCCTGCAATTCTGCCTTGCTTTCAGATCCTCTTCGTTGCCTTCCCTCAATATATTTGTGGACGAGAGTTATCATTTATAACTCTGCAGGTTTGTGAATTGCAGTGCCCCTGAGCTCCATTTTTCAACTCGCTTTTTTGGGAGCTGGCCGCAAAAGCGCAGGATTGCCTCAGGCCCTATTCTGGTTCCGGGCGGCAGGCTGAGCCTGTGGTTAATTCTTCTTCCTGATGGGAAAATAGAGTGACCTGTGCCTGTCCCAACACCTAGAGCTAGTCTCTCATTGGCTCCCCCTCTTCCCGTTCATCCTCAGGACAAATTGCAAGCTGTACGGAACGGGAGGTTAAAGGTGCTGATTCTCCAAGGAGGGAGATTGCTAGTAAAGCGGCTGGAATGGCGAACCCGAGCACAAGGAGGTGAGAAAAGAGGTGCGTTTTAGAAACCTTTCCCGATCACACGGTGTACCACCTTCTGGGTTTCTCATGCATGTTTTCGAGGTAGGAAGATGCCCTTGAACCTGGAGATTTGGGACCCATGGGATGGGTAACAGGCAGTATTACTGTAAAGGCTCTGCGTTTGCTCCCCCAACCTCACCAAACCTCTCAGCCCCGAGAGTGTCCACCCTTATGTCTCCTCCAGCTGTGGGTCTAGATATGGTCAATCCAGGTTGCATCACAGCCCCTGAACGAATTTTGTAAGAATTTCTCTCTCTTTCACTGTCTTTGTTTCACGGGTTTTTAAAAGTAATTTATTTTTATAATGGGGTTTAGCTGCTTTTCACGGCTGTGTTTCTGCCGCTTTACAGCCACTTGACTCACTTCCAGAGAGATATCAATACATAGGTTTTAAGATTCTTACTAGTCAGATATATTCTTGTGCGGTGAATAGGGGGTGTTGAGTCCAGTTCACTGAGCAAGGAGTAGGTCTTTCTATTACATATTGGGTTTATGGAACGGTATCTGAGCTCATTTGAAACCCTTGTTTTATGCATCACCCCACCCCACCTTTCCCGTTAAGCAGCCATAGTGTGTTTTGTAAACGTGTGACTCTGTTCTGTTTTGTAATTCAGTTCAAGTGTAGCGGTTTTTACATTCCCTCTATAAGTGATAGCTTATGATAAGTGTCTTTTTCTGTGTGACTTATTTCACTTAGAATCGTCGTAGCTAAAGCCACTCATCATGCTGCTACTAGCCTTATGACATTGATTTCATGGCTGAGTGATATTCCATTGTACATAAGGACCACCACTTCTTTATCCATTTTTCTCTTTCCTGGGATATTTAAGGTGTCACGAAGTGGAGGTTCTTGTCAACAGAGCAGCCCTAAACTTTGGGGTGCCTGTGTCTTGCTGATTTTTAGTTTTCCCAATTTATATGCCCGTGAGTGGAAGTGCCCTATGCGCTCTAAGCTGTGTTTTTTCGATGTTTCAGGACACACCGTACACTTCTCCAGAGTGGCTGTTGGCAATTTACATCCCGCCCATCAGCGTAGCAAGGGTCCCATTTCTCCATGGCCTGTTCTGCATTTCTGGTTTTGACACTTTTTTCCGCATGGCCCTTTTGACCGATGGGAAGCGAGCCTTCTTTGTAGCGCTGATTTGCCTTTCCAGGTTGCTTGGTTGGCCAAAAAGGGCGTATGCGTTTTTTCCTGAATATATTCAGGAAAAAACGCATACGCCCTTTTTGGCCAAGGGCATCATTGTGGACGTTTTGCCGCTTTTCATGTGCTTTAAAGGCGATCGAATCGACCTCCTGAAATCTGTTTCCTGCAATTCTGCCTTGCTTTCAGATCCTCTTCGTTGCCTTCCCTCAATATATTTGTGGACGAGAGTTATCATTTATAACTCTGCAGGTTTGTGAATTGCAGTGCCCCTGAGCTCCATTTTTCAACTCGCTTTTTTGGGAGCTGGCCGCAAAAGCGCCGGATTGCCTCAGGCCCTATTCTGGTTCCGGGCAGCAGGCTGAGCCTGTGGTTAATTCTTCTTCCTGATGGGAAAATAGAGTGACCTGTGCCTGTCCCAACACCTAGAGCTAGTCTCTCATTGGCTCCCCCTCTTCCCGTTCATCCTCAGGACAAATTGCAAGCTGTACGGAACGGGAGGTTAAAGGTGCTGATTCTCCAAGGAGGGAGATTGCTAGTAAAGTGGCTGGAATGGCGAACCCGAGCACAAGGAGATGAGAAAAGCGGTGCGTTTTAGAAACCTTTCCCGATCACACGGTGTACCACCTTCTGGGTTTCTCATGCATGTTTTCGAGGTAGGAAGATGCCCTTGAACCTGGAGATTTGGGACCCATGGGATGGGTAACAGGCAGTATTACTTTAAAGGCTCTGCGTTTGCTCCCCTAACCTCACCAAACCTCTCAGCCCCGAGAATGTCCACCCTTATGTCTCATCCAGCTGTGGGTCTACATATGGCCAATCCAGTTTGCATCACAGCCCCTGAACGAATTTTGTAAGAATTTCTCTCTCTGTCACTGTCTTTGTTTCACGGGTTTTTAAAAGTAATTTATTTTTATAATGGGGTTTAGCTGCTTTTCACGGCTGTGTTTCTGCCGCTTTACAGCCACTTGACTCACTTCCAGAGAGATATCAATACATAGGTTTTAAGATTCTTACTAGTCAGATATATTCTTGTGCGGTGAATAGGGGGTGTTGAGTCCAGTTCACTGAGCAAGGAGTAGGTCTTTCTATTACATATTGGGTTTATGGAACGGTATCTGAGCTCATTTGAAACCCTTGTTTTATGCATCACCCCACCCCACCTTTCCCGTTAAGCAGCCATAGTGTGTTTTGTAAACATGTGACTCTGTTCTGTTTTGTAATTCAGTTCAAGTGTAGCGGTTTTTACATTCCCTCTATAAGTGATAGCTTATGATAAGTGTCTTTTTCTGTGTGACTTATTTCACTTAGAATCGTCGTAGCTAAAGCCACTCATCATGCTGCTACTAGCCTTATGACATTGATTTCATGGCTGAGTGATAATCCATTGTACATAAGGACCACCACTTCTTTATCCATTTTTCTCTTTCCTGGGATATTTAAGGTGTCACGAAGTGGAGGTTCTTGTCAACAGAGCAGCCCTAAACTTTGGGGTGCCTGTGTCTTGCTGATTTTTAGTTTTCCCAATTTATACGCCCATGAGTGGAAGTGCCCTATGCGCTCTAAGCTGTGTTTTTTCGATATTTCAGGACACACCGTACACTTCTCCAGAGTGGCTGTTGGCAATTTACATCCCGCCCATGAGCGTAGCAAGGGTCCCATTTCTCCATGGCCTGTTCTGCATTTCTGGTTTTGACACTTTTTTCCGCATGGCCCTTTTGACCGATGGGAAGCGAGACTTCTTTGTAGCGCTGATTTGCCTTTCCAGGTTGCTTGGTTGGCCAAAAAGGGCGTATGCGTTTTTTCCTGAATATATTCAGGAAAAAACGCATACGCCCTTTTTGGCCAAGGGTATCATTGTCGACGTTTTGCCGCTTTTCATGTGCTTTAAAGGCGATTGGAATCGACCTCCTGAAATCTGTTTCCTGCAATTCTGCCTTGCTTTCAGATCCTCTTCGTTGCCTTCCCTCAATATATTTGTGGACGAGAGTTATCATTTATAACTCTGCAGGTTTGTGAATTGCAGTGCCCCTGAGCTCCATTTTTCAACTCGCTTTTTTGGGAGCTGGCCGCAAAAGCGCAGGATTGCCTCAGGCCCTATTCTGCTTCCGGGCGGCAGGCTGAGCCTGTGGTTAATTCTTCTTCCTGATGGGAAAATAGAGTGACCTGTGCCTGTCCCAACACCTAGAGCTAGTCTCTCATTGGCTCCCCCTCTTCCCGTTCATCCTCAGGACAAATTGCAAGCTGTACGGAACGGGAGGTTAAAGGTGCTGATTCTCCAAGGAGGGAGATTGCTAGTAAAGCGGCTGGAATGGCGAACCCGAGCACAAGGAGGTGAGAAAAGAGGTGCGTTTTAGAAACCTTTCCTGATCACACGGTGTACCAACTTCTGGGTTTCTCATGCATGTTTTCGAGGTAGGAAGATGCCCTTGAACCTGGAGATTTGGGACCCATGGGATGGGTAACAGGCAGTATTACTTTAAAGGCTCTGCGTTTGCTCCCCCAACCTCACCAAACCTCTCAGCCCCGAGAGTGTCCACCCTTATGTCTCCTCCAGCTGTGGGTCTAGATATGGTCAATCCAGGTTGCATCACAGCCCCTGAACGAATTTTGTAAGAATTTCTCTCTCTTTCACTGTCTTTGTTTCACGGGTTTTTAAAAGTAATTTATTTTTATAATGGGGTTTAGCTGCTTTTCACGGCTGTGTTTCTGCCGCTTTACAGCCACTTGACTCACTTCCAGAGAGATATCAATACATAGGTTTTAAGATTCTTACTAGTCAGATATATTCTTGTGCGGTGAATAGGGGGTGTTGAGTCCAGTTCACTGAGCAAGGAGTAGGTCTTTCTATTACATATTGGGTTTATGGAACGGTATCTGAGCTCATTTGAAACCCTTGTTTTATGCATCACCCCACCCCACCTTTCCCGTTAAGCAGCCATAGTGTGTTTTGTAAACGTGTGACTCTGTTCTGTTTTGTAATTCAGTTCAAGTGTAGCGGTTTTTACATTCCCTCTATAAGTGATAGCTTATGATAAGTGTCTTTTTCTGTGTGACTTATTTCACTTAGAATCGTCGTAGCTAAAGCCACTCATCATGCTGCTACTAGCCTTATGACATTGATTTCATGGCTGAGTGATATTCCATTGTACATAAGGACCACCACTTCTTTATCCATTTTTCTCTTTCCTGGGATATTTAAGGTGTCACGAAGTGGAGGTTCTTGTCAACAGAGCAGCCCTAAACTTTGGGGTGCCTGTGTCTTGCTGATTTTTAGTGTTCCCAATTCATACGCCCATGAGTGGAAGTGCCCTATGCGCTCTAAGCTGTGTTTTTTCGATGTTTCTGGACACACCGTACACTTCTCCAGAGTGGCTGTTGGCAATTTACATCCCGCCCATCAGCGTAGCAAGGCTCCCATTTCTCCATGGCCTGTTCTGCATTTCTTGTTTGACACTTTTTTCCGCATGGCCCTTTTGACCGATGGGAAGCGAGACTTCTTTGTAGCGCTGATTTGCCTTTCCAGGTTGCTTGGTTGGCCAAAAAGGGCGTATGCGTTTTTTCCTGAATATATTCAGGAAAAAACGCATACGCCCTTTTTGGCCAAGGGCATCATTGTCGACGTTTTGCCGCTTTTCATGTGCTTTAAAGGCGATTCGAATCGACCTCCTGAAATCTGTTTCCTGCAATTCTGCCTTGCTTTCAGATCCTCTTCGTTGCCTTCCCTCAATATATTTGTGGACGAGAGTTATCATTTATAACTCTGCAGGTTTGTGAATTGCAGTGCCCCTGAGCTCCATTTTTCAACTCGCTTTTTTGGGAGCTGGCCGCAAAAGCGCAGGATTGCCTCAGGCCCTATTCTGGTTCCGGGCGGCAGGCTGAGCCTGTGGTTAATTCTTCTTCCTGATGGGAAAATAGAGTGACCTGTGCCTGTCCCAACACCTAGAGCTAGTCTCTCATTGGCTCCCCCTCTTCCCGTTCATCCTCAGGACAAATTGCAAGCTGTACGGAACGGGAGGTTAAAGGTGCTGATTCTCCAAGGAGGGAGATTGCTAGTAAAGCGGCTGGAATGGCGAACCCGAGCACAAGGAGATGAGAAATGAGGTGCGTTTTAGAAACCTTTCCCGATCACACGGTGTACCACCTTCTGGGTTTCTCATGCATGTTTTCGAGGTAGGAAGATGCCCTTGAACCTGGAGATTTGGGACCCATGGGATGGGTAACAGGCAGTATTACTTTAAAGGCTCTGCGTTTGCTCCCCCAACCTCACCAAACCTCTCAGCCCCGAGAGTGTCCACCCTTATGTCTCCTCCAGCTGTGGGTCTAGATATGGTCAATCCAGGTTGCATCACAGCCCCTGAACGAATTTTGTAAGAATTTCTCTCTCTTTCACTGTCTTTGTTTCACGGGTTTTTAAAAGTAATTTATTTTTATAATGGGGTTTAGCTGCTTTTCACGGCTGTGTTTCTGCCGCTTTACAGCCACTTGACTCACTTCCAGAGAGATATCAATACATAGGTTTTAAGATTCTTACTAGTCAGATATATTCTTGTGCGGTGAATAGGGGGTGTTGAGTCCAGTTCACTGAGCAAGGAGTAGGTCTTTCTATTACATACTGGGTTTATGGAACGCTATCTGAGCTCATTTGAAACCCTTGTTTTATGCATCACCCCACCCCACCTTTCCCGTTAAGCAGCCATAGTGTGTTTTGTAAACGTGTGACTCTGTTCTGTTTTGTAATTCAGTTCAAGTGTAGCGGTTTTTACATTCCCTCTATAAGTGATAGCTTATGATAAGTGTCTTTTTCTGTGTGACTTATTTCACTTAGAATCGTCGTAGCTAAAGCCACTCATCATGCTGCTACTAGCCTTATGACATTGATTTCATGGCTGAGTGATATTCCATTGTACATAAGGACCACCACTTCTTTATCCATTTTTCTCTTTCCTGGGATATTTAAGGTGTCACGAAGTGGAGGTTCTTGTCAACAGAGCAGCCCTAAACTTTGGGGTGCCTGTGTCTTGCTGATTTTTAGTTTTCCCAATTTATACGCCCGTGAGTGGAAGTGCCCTATGCGCTCTAAGCTGTGTTTTTTCGATGTTTCAGGACACACCGTACACTTCTCCAGAGTGGCTGTTGGCAATTTACATCCCGCCCATCAGCGTAGCAAGGCTCCCATTTCTCCATGGCCTGTTCTGCATTTCTGGTTTTGAGACTTTTTTCAGCATGGCCCTTTTGACCGATGGGAAGCGAGACTTCTTTGTAGCGCTGATTTGCCTTTCCAGGTTGCTTGGTTGGCCAAAAAGGGCGTATGCATTTTTTCCTGAATATATTCAGGAACAAACGCATACGCCCTTTTTGGCCAAGGGCATCATTGTCGACGTTTTGCCGCTTTTCATGTGCTTTAAAGGCGAATAGAATCGACCTCCTGAAATCTGTTTCCTGCAATTCTGCCTTGCTTTCAGATCCTCTTCGTTGCCTTCCCTCAATATATTTGTGGACGAGAGTTATCATTTATAACTCTGCAGGTTTGTGAATTGCAGTGCCCCTGAGCTCCATTTTTCAACTCGCTTTTTTGGGAGCTGGCCGCAAAAGCGCAGGATTGCCTCAGGCCCTATTCTGCTTCCGGGCGGCAGGCTGAGCCTGTGGTTAATTCTTCTTCCTGATGGGAAAATAGAGTGACCTGTGCCTGTCCCAACACCTAGAGCTAGTCTCTCATTGGCTCCCCCTCTTCCCGTTCATCCTCAGGACAAATTGCAAGCTGTACGGAACGGGAGGTTAAAGGTGCTGATTCTCCAAGGAGGGAGATTGCTAGTAAAGCGGCTGGAATGGCGAACCCGAGCACAAGGAGATGAGAAATGAGGTGCGTTTTAGAAACCTTTCCCGATCACACGGTGTACCACCTTCTGGGTTTCTCATGCATGTTTTCGAGGTAGGAAGATGCCCTTGAACCTGGAGATTTGGGACCCATGGGATGGGTAACAGGCAGTATTACTTTAAAGGCTCTGCGTTTGCTCCCCCAACCTCACCAAACCTCTCAGCCCCGAGAGTGTCCACCCTTATGTCTCCTCCAGCTGTGGGTCTAGATATGGTCAATCCAGGTTGCATCACAGCCCCTGAACGAATTTTGTAAGAATTTCTCTCTCTTTCACTGTCTTTGTTTCACGGGTTTTTAAAAGTAATTTATTTTTATAATGGGGTTTAGCTGCTTTTCACGGCTGTGTTTCTGCCGCTTTACAGCCACTTGACTCACTTCCAGAGAGATATCAATACATAGGTTTTAAGATTCTTACTAGTCAGATATATTCTTGTGCGGTGAATAGGGGGTGTTGAGTCCAGTTCACTGAGCAAGGAGTAGGTCTTTCTATTACATATTGGGTTTATGGAACGGTATCTGAGCTCATTTGAAACCCTTGTTTTATGCATCACCCCACCCCACCTTTCCCGTTAAGCAGCCATAGTGTGTTTTGTAAACATGTGACTCTGTTCTGTTTTGTAATTCAGTTCAAGTGTAGCGGTTTTTACATTCCCTCTATAAGTGATAGCTTATGATAAGTGTCTTTTTCTGTGTGACTTATTTCACTTAGAATCGTCGTAGCTAAAGCCACTCATCATGCTGCTACTAGCCTTATGACATTGATTTCATGGCTGAGTGATAATCCATTGTACATAAGGACCACCACTTCTTTATCAATTTTTCTCTTTCCTGGGATATTTAAGGTGTCACGAAGTGGAGGTTCTTGTCAACAGAGCAGCCCTAAACTTTGGGGTGCCTGTGTCTTGCTGATTTTTAGTTTTCCCAATTTATACGTCCATGAGTGGAAGTGCCCTATGCGCTCTAAGCTGTGTTTTTTCGATGTTTCAGGACACACCGTACACTTCTCCAGAGTGGCTGTTGGCAATTTACATCCCGCCCATGAGCGTAGCAAGGGTCCCATTTCTCCATGGCCTGTTCTGCATTTCTGGTTTTGACACTTTTTTCCGCATGGCCCTTTTGACCGATGGGAAGCGAGACTTCTTTGTAGCGCTGATTTGCCTTTCCAGGTTGCTTGGTTGGCCAAAAAGGGCGTATGCGTTTTTTCCTGAATATATTCAGGAAAAAACGCATACGCCCTTTTTGGCCAAGGGTATCATTGTCGACGTTTTGCCGCTTTTCATGTGCTTTAAAGGCGATTGGAATCGACCTCCTGAAATCTGTTTCCTGCAATTCTGCCTTGCTTTCAGATCCTCTTCGTTGCCTTCCCTCAATATATTTGTGGACGAGAGTTATCATTTATAACTCTGCAGGTTTGTGAATTGCAGTGCCCCTGAGCTCCATTTTTCAACTCGCTTTTTTGGGAGCTGGCCGCAAAAGCGCAGGATTGCCTCAGGCCCTATTCTGCTTCCGGGTGGCAGGCTGAGCCTGTGGTTAATTCTTCTTCCTGATGGGAAAATAAAGTGACCTGTGCCTGTCCCAACACCTAGAGCTAGTCTCTCATTGGCTCCCCCTCTTCCCGTTCATCCTCAGGACAAATTGCAAGCTGTACGGAACGGGAGGTTAAAGGTGCTGATTCTCCAAGGAGGGAGATTGCTAGTAAAGCGGCTGGAATGGCGAACCCGAGCACAAGGAGATGAGAAATGAGGTGCGTTTTAGAAACCTTTCCCGATCACACGGTGTACCACCTTCTGGGTTTCTCATGCATGTTTTCGAGGTAGGAAGATGCCCTTGAACCTGGAGATTTGGGACCCATGGGATGGGTAACAGGCAGTATTACTTTCAAGGCTCTGTGTTTGCTCCCCCAACCTCACCAAACCTCTCAGCCCCGAGAGTGTCCACCCTTATGTCTCCTCCAGCTGTGGGTCTAGATATGGTCAATCCAGGTTGCATCACAGCCCCTGAACGAATTTTGTAAGAATTTCTCTCTCTTTCACTGTCTTTGTTTCACGGGTTTTTAAAAGGAATTTATTTTTATAATGGGGTTTAGCTGCTTTTCACGGCTGTGTTTCTGCCGCTTTACAGCCACTTGACTCACTTCCAGAGAGATATCAATACATAAGTTTTAAGATTCTTACTAGTCAGATATATTCTTGTGCGGTGAATAGGGGGTGTTGAGTCCAGTTCACTGAGCAAGGAGTAGGTCTTTCTATTACATATTGGGTTTATGGAACGGTATCTGAGCTCATTTGAAACCCTTGTTTTATGCATCACCCCACCCCACCTTTCCCGTTAAGCAGCCATAGTGTGTTTTGTAAACGTGTGACTCTGTTCTGTTTTGTAATTCAGTTCAAGTGTAGCGGTTTTTACATTCCCTCTATAAGTGATAGCTTATGATAAGTGTCTTTTTCTGTGTGACTTATTTCACTTAGAATCGTCGTAGCTAAAGCCACTCATCATGCTGCTACTAGCCTTATGACATTGATTTCATGGCTGAGTGATATTCCATTGTACATAAGGACCACCACTTCTTTATCCATTTTTCTCTTTCCTGGGATATTTAAGGTGTCACGAAGTGGAGGTTCTTGTCAACAGAGCAGCCCTAAACTTTGGGGTGCCTGTGTCTTGCTGATTTTTAGTGTTCCCAATTCATACGCCCATGAGTGGAAGTGCCCTATGCGCTCTAAGCTGTGTTTTTTCGATGTTTCTGGACACACCGTACACTTCTCCAGAGTGGCTGTTGGCAATTTACATCCCGCCCATCAGCGTAGCAAGGCTCCCATTTCTCCATGGCCTGTTCTGCATTTCTTGTTTGACACTTTTTTCCGCATGGCCCTTTTGACCGATGGGAAGCGAGACTTCTTTGTAGCGCTGATTTGCCTTTCCAGGTTGCTTGGTTGGCCAAAAAGGGCGTATGCGTTTTTTCCTGAATATATTCAGGAAAAAACGCATACGCCCTTTTTGGCCAAGGGCATCATTGTCGACGTTTTGCCGCTTTTCATGTGCTTTAAAGGCGATTAGAATCGAACTCCTGAAATCTGTTTCCTGCAATTCTGCCTTGCTTTCAGATCCTCTTCGTTGCCTTCCCTCAATATATTTGTGGACGAGAGTTATCATTTATAACTCTGCAGGTTTGTGAATTGCAGTGCCCCTGAGCTCCATTTTTCAACTCGCTTTTTTGGGAGCTGGCCGCAAAAGCGCAGGATTGCCTCAGGCCCTATTCTGCTTCCGGGCGGCAGGCTGAGCCTGTGGTTAATTCTTCTTCCTGATGGGAAAATAGAGTGACCTGTGCCTGTCCCAACACCTAGAGCTAGTCTCTCATTGGCTCCCCCTCTTCCCGTTCATCCTCAGGACAAATTGCAAGCTGTACGGAACGGGAGGTTAAAGGTGCTGATTCTCCAAGGAGGGAGATTGCTAGTAAAGCGGCTGGAATGGCGAACCCGAGCACAAGGAGATGAGAAATGAGGTGCGTTTTAGAAACCTTTCCCGATCACACGGTGTACCACCTTCTGGGTTTCTCATGCATGTTTTCGAGGTAGGAAGATGCCCTTGAACCTGGAGATTTGGGACCCATGGGATGGGTAACAGGCAGTATTACTTTAAAGGCTCTGCGTTTGCTCCCCCAACCTCACCAAACCTCTCAGCCCCGAGAGTGTCCACCCTTATGTCTCCTCCAGCTGTGGGTCTAGATATGGTCAATCCAGGTTGCATCACAGCCCCTGAACGAATTTTGTAAGAATTTCTCTCTCTTTCACTGTCTTTGTTTCACGGGTTTTTAAAAGTAATTTATTTTTATAATGGGGTTTAGCTGCTTTTCACGGCTGTGTTTCTGCCGCTTTACAGCCACTTGACTCACTTCCAGAGAGATATCAATACATAGGTTTTAAGATTCTTACTAGTCAGATATATTCTTGTGCGGTGAATAGGGGGTGTTGAGTCCAGTTCACTGAGCAAGGAGTAGGTCTTTCTATTACATATTGGGTTTATGGAACGGTATCTGAGCTCATTTGAAACCCTTGTTTTATGCATCACCCCACCCCACCTTTCCCGTTAAGCAGCCATAGTGTGTTTTGTAAACGTGTGACTCTGTTCTGTTTTGTAATTCAGTTAAAGTGTAGCGGTTTTTACATTCCCTCTATAAGTGATAGCTTATGATAAGTGTCTTTTTCTGTGTGACTTATTTCACTTAGAATCGTCGTAGCTAAAGCCACTCATCATGCTGCTACTAGCCTTATGACATTGATTTCATGGCTGAGTGATATTCCATTGTACATAAGGACCACCACTTCTTTATCCATTTTTCTCTTTCCTGGGATATTTAAGGTGTCACGAAGTGGAGGTTCTTGTCAACAGAGCAGCCCTAAACTTTGGGGTGCCTGTGTCTTGCTGATTTTTAGTTTTCCCAATTTATATGCCCATGAGTGGAAGTGCCCTATGCGCTCTAAGCTGTGTTTTTTCGATGTTTCAGGAAACACCGTACACTTCTCCAGAGTGGCTGTTGGCAATTTACATCCCACCCATCAGCGTAGCAAGGCTCCCATTTCTCCATGGCCTGTTCTGCATTTCTGGTTTTGACACTTTTTTCCGCATGGCCCTTTTGACCGATGGGAAGCGAGACTTCTTTGTAGCGCTGATTTGCCTTTCCAGGTTGCTTGGTTGGCCAAAAAGGGCGTATGCGTTTTTTCCTGAATATATTCAGGAAAAAACGCATACGCCCTTTTTGGCCAAGGGCATCATTGTGGACGTTTTGCCGCTTTTCATGTGCTTTAAAGGCGATCGAATCGACCTCCTGAAATCTGTTTCCTGCAATTCTGCCTTGCTTTCAGATCCTCTTCGTTGCCTTCCCTCAATATATTTGTGGACGAGAGTTATCATTTATAACTCTGCAGGTTTGTGAATTGCAGTGCCCCTGAGCTCCATTTTTCTACTCGCTTTTTTGGGAGCTGGCCGCAAAAGCGCAGGATTGCCTCAGGCCCTATTCTGGTTCCGGGCGGCAGGCTGAGCCTGTGGTTAATTCTTCTTTCTGATGGGAAAATAGAGTGACATGTGCCTGTCCCAACACCTAGAGCTAGTCTCTCATTGGCTCCCCCTCTTCCCGTTCATCCTCAGGACAAATTGCAAGCTGTACGGAACGGGAGGTTAAAGGTGCTGATTCTCCAAGGAGGGAGATTGCTAGTAAAGCGGCTGGAATGGCGAACCCGAGCACAAGGAGGTGAGAAAAGAGGTGCGTTTTAGAAACCTTTCCCGATCACACGGTGTACCACCTTCTGGGTTTCTCATGCATGTTTTCGAGGTAGGAAGATGCCCTTGAACCTGGAGATTTGGGACCCATGGGATGGGTAACAGGCAGTATTACTTTAAAGGCTCTGCGTTTGCTCCCCCAACCTCACCAAACCTCTCAGCCCCGAGAGTGTCCACCCTTATGTCTCCTCCAGCTGTGGGTCTAGATATGGTCAATCCAGGTTGCATCACAGCCCCTGAACGAATTTTGTAAGAATTTCTCTCTCTTTCACTGTCTTTGTTTCACGGGTTTTTAAAAGTAATTTATTTTTATAATGGGGTTTAGCTGCTTTTCACGGCTGTGTTTCTGCCGCTTTACAGCCACTTGACTCACTTCCAGAGAGATATCAATACATAGGTTTTAAGATTCTTACTAGTCAGATATATTCTTGTGCGGTGAATAGGGGGTGTTGAGTCCAGTTCACTGAGCAAGGAGTAGGTCTTTCTATTACATATTGGGTTTATGGAACGGTATCTGACCTCATTTGAAACCCTTGTTTTATGCATCACCCCACCCCACCTTTCCCGTTAAGCAGCCATAGTGTGTTTTGTAAACGTGTGACTCTGTTCTCTTTTGTAATTCAGTTCAAGTGTAGCGATTTTTACATTCCCTCTATAAGTGATAGCTTATGATAAGTGTCTTTTTCTGTGTGACTTATTTCACTTAGAATCGTCGTAGCTAAAGCCACTCATCATGCTGCTACTAGCCTTATGACATTGATTTCAGGGCTGAGTGATATTCCATTGTACATAAGGACCACCACTTCTTTATCCATTTTTCTCTTTCCTGGGATATTTAAGGTGTCACGAAGTGGAGGTTCTTGTCAACAGAGCAGCCCTAAACTTTGGGGTGCCTGTGTCTTGCTGATTTTTAGTTTTCCCAATTTATACGCCCGTGAGTGGAAGTGCCCTATGCGCTCTAAACTGTGTTTTTTCGATGTTTCAGGACACACCGTACACTTCTCCAGAGTGGCTGTTGGCAATTTACATCCCGCCCATCAGCGTAGCAAGGCTCCCATTTCTCCATGGCCTGTTCTGCATTTCTGGTTTTGACACTTTTTTCCGCATGGCCCTTTTGACCGATGGGAAGCGAGCCTTCTTTGTAGCGCTGATTTGCCTTTCCAGGTTGCTTGGTTGGCCAAAAAGGGCGTATGCGTTTTTTCCTGAATATATTCAGGAAAAAACGCATACGCCCTTTTTGGCCAAGGGCATCATTGTGGACGTTTTGCCGCTTTTCATGTGCTTTAAAGGCGATCGAATCGACCTCCTGAAATCTGTTTCCTGCAATTCTGCCTTGCTTTCAGATCCTCTTCGTTGCCTTCCCTCAATATATTTGTGGACGAGAGTTATCATTTATAACTCTGCAGGTTTGTGAATTGCAGTGCCCCTGAGCTCCATTTTTCAACTCGCTTTTTTGGGAGCTGGCCGCAAAAGCGCAGGATTGCCTCAGGCCCTATTCTGGTTCCGGGCGGCAGGCTGAGCCTGTGGTTAATTCTTCTTCCTGATGGGAAAATAGAGTGACCTGTGCCTGTCCCAACACCTAGAGCTAGTCTCTCATTGGCTCCCCCTCTTCCCGTTCATCCTCAGGACAAATTGCAAGCTGTACGGAACGGGAGGTTAAAGGTGCTGATTCTCCAAGGAGGGAGATTGCTAGTAAAGCGGCTGGAATGGCGAACCCGAGCACAAGGAGGTGAGAAAAGAGGTGCGTTTTAGAAACCTTTCCCGATCACACGGTGTACCACCTTCTGGGTTTCTCATGCATGTTTTCGAGGTAGGAAGATGCCCTTGAACCTGGAGATTTGGGACCCATGGGATGGGTAACAGGCAGTATTACTGTAAAGGCTCTGCGTTTGCTCCCCCAACCTCACCAAACCTCTCAGCCCCGAGAGTGTCCACCCTTATGTCTCCTCCAGCTGTGGGTCTAGATATGGTCAATCCAGGTTGCATCACAGCCCCTGAACGAATTTTGTAAGAATTTCTCTCTCTTTCACTGTCTTTGTTTCACGGGTTTTTAAAAGTAATTTATTTTTATAATGGGGTTTAGCTGCTTTTCACGGCTGTGTTTCTGCCGCTTTACAGCCACTTGACTCACTTCCAGAGAGATATCAATACATAGGTTTTAAGATTCTTACTAGTCAGATATATTCTTGTGCGGTGAATAGGGGGTGTTGAGTCCAGTTCACTGAGCAAGGAGTAGGTCTTTCTATTACATATTGGGTTTATGGAACGGTATCTGAGCTCATTTGAAACCCTTGTTTTATGCATCACCCCACCCCACCTTTCCCGTTAAGCAGCCATAGTGTGTTTTGTAAACGTGTGACTCTGTTCTGTTTTGTAATTCAGTTCAAGTGTAGCGGTTTTTACATTCCCTCTATAAGTGATAGCTTATGATAAGTGTCTTTTTCTGTGTGACTTATTTCACTTAGAATCGTCGTAGCTAAAGCCACTCATCATGCTGCTACTAGCCTTATGACATTGATTTCATGGCTGAGTGATATTCCATTGTACATAAGGACCACCACTTCTTTATCCATTTTTCTCTTTCCTGGGATATTTAAGGTGTCACGAAGTGGAGGTTCTTGTCAACAGAGCAGCCCTAAACTTTGGGGTGCCTGTGTCTTGCTGATTTTTAGTGTTCCCAATTCATACGCCCATGAGTGGAAGTGCCCTATGCGCTCTAAGCTGTGTTTTTTCGATGTTTCTGGACACACCGTACACTTCTCCAGAGTGGCTGTTGGCAATTTACATCCCGCCCATCAGCGTAGCAAGGCTCCCATTTCTCCATGGCCTGTTCTGCATTTCTTGTTTGACACTTTTTTCCGCATGGCCCTTTTGACCGATGGGAAGCGAGACTTCTTTGTAGCGCTGATTTGCCTTTCCAGGTTGCTTGGTTGGCCAAAAAGGGCGTATGCGTTTTTTCCTGAATATATTCAGGAAAAAACGCATACGCCCTTTTTGGCCAAGGGCATCATTGTCGACGTTTTGCCGCTTTTCATGTGCTTTAAAGGCGATTCGAATCGACCTCCTGAAATCTGTTTCCTGCAATTCTGCCTTGCTTTCAGATCCTCTTCGTTGCCTTCCCTCAATATATTTGTGGACGAGAGTTATCATTTATAACTCTGCAGGTTTCTGAATTGCAGTGCCCCTGAGCTCCATTTTTCAACTCGCTTTTTTGGGAGCTGGCCGCAAAAGCGCAGGATTGCCTCAGGCCCTATTCTGCTTCCGGGCGGCAGGCTGAGCCTGTGGTTAATTCTTCTTCCTGATGGGAAAATAGAGTGACCTGTGCCTGTCCCAACACCTAGAGCTAGTCTCTCATTGGCTCCCCCTCTTCCCGTTCATCCTCAGGACAAATTGCAAGCTGTACGGAACGGGAGGTTAAAGGTGCTGATTCTCCAAGGAGGGAGATTGCTAGTAAAGCGGCTGGAATGGCGAACCCGAGCACAAGGAGATGAGAAATGAGGTGCGTTTTAGAAACCTTTCCCGATCACACGGTGTACCACCTTCTGGGTTTCTCATGCATGTTTTCGAGGTAGGAAGATGCCCTTGAACCTGGAGATTTGGGACCCATGGGATGGGTAACAGGCAGTATTACTTTAAAGGCTCTGCGTTTGCTCCCCCAACCTCACCAAACCTCTCAGCCCCGAGAGTGTCCACCCTTATGTCTCCTCCAGCTGTGGGTCTAGATATGGTCAATCCAGGTTGCATCACAGCCCCTGAACGAATTTTGTAAGAATTTCTCTCTCTTTCACTGTCTTTGTTTCACGGGTTTTTAAAAGTAATTTATTTTTATAATGGGGTTTAGCTGCTTTTCACGGCTGTGTTTCTGCCGCTTTACAGCCACTTGACTCACTTCCAGAGAGATATCAATACATAGGTTTTAAGATTCTTACTAGTCAGATATATTCTTGTGCGGTGAATAGGGGGTGTTGAGTCCAGTTCACTGAGCAAGGAGTAGGTCTTTCTATTACATACTGGGTTTATGGAACGCTATCTGAGCTCATTTGAAACCCTTGTTTTATGCATCACCCCACCCCACCTTTCCCGTTAAGCAGCCATAGTGTGTTTTGTAAACGTGTGACTCTGTTCTGTTTTGTAATTCAGTTCAAGTGTAGCGGTTTTTACATTCCCTCTATAAGTGATAGCTTATGATAAGTGTCTTTTTCTGTGTGACTTATTTCACTTAGAATCGTCGTAGCTAAAGCCACTCATCATGCTGCTACTAGCCTTATGACATTGATTTCATGGCTGAGTGATATTCCATTGTACATAAGGACCACCACTTCTTTATCCATTTTTCTCTTTCCTGGGATATTTAAGGTGTCACGAAGTGGAGGTTCTTGTCAACAGAGCAGCCCTAAACTTTGGGGTGCCTGTGTCTTGCTGATTTTTAGTTTTCCCAATTTATATGCCCGTGAGTGGAAGTGCCCTATGCGCTCTAAGCTGTGTTTTTTCGATGTTTCAGGACACACCGTACACTTCTCCAGAGTGGCTGTTGGCAATTTACATCCCGCCCATCAGCGTAGCAAGGCTCCCATTTCTCCATGGCCTGTTCTGCATTTCTTGTTTGACACTTTTTTCCGCATGGCCCTTTTGACCGATGGGAAGCGAGACTTCTTTGTAGCGCTGATTTGCCTTTCCAGGTTGCTTGGTTGGCCAAAAAGGGCGTATGCATTTTTTCCTGAATATATTCAGGAACAAACGCATACGCCCTTTTTGGCCAAGGGCATCATTGTCGACGTTTTGCCGCTTTTCATGTGCTTTAAAGGCGAATAGAATCGACCTCCTGAAATCTGTTTCCTGCAATTCTGCCTTGCTTTCAGATCCTCTTCGTTGCCTTCCCTCAATATATTTGTGGACGAGAGTTATCATTTATAACTCTGCAGGTTTGTGAATTGCAGTGCCCCTGAGCTCCATTTTTCAACTCGCTTTTTTGGGAGCTGGCCGCAGAAGCGCAGGATTGCCTCAGGCCCTATTCTGCTTCCGGGCGGCAGGCTGAGCCTGTGGTTAATTCTTCTTCCTGATGGGAAAATAGAGTGACCTGTGCCTGTCCCAACACCAAGAGCTAGTCTCTCATTGGCTCCCCCTCTTCCCGTTCATCCTCAGGACAAATTGCAAGCTGTACGGAACGGGAGGTTAAAGGTGCTGATTCTCCAAGGAGGGAGATTGCTAGTAAAGCGGCTGGAATGGCGAACCCGAGCACAAGGAGATGAGAAATGAGGTGCGTTTTAGAAACCTTTCCCGATCACACGGTGTACCACCTTCTGGGTTTCTCATGCATGTTTTCGAGGTAGGAAGATGCCCTTGAACCTGGAGATTTGGGACCCATGGGATGGGTAACAGGCAGTATTACTTTAAAGGCTCTGCGTTTGCTCCCCCAACCTCACCAAACCTCTCAGCCCCGAGAGTGTCCACCCTTATGTCTCCTCCAGCTGTGGGTCTAGATATGGTCAATCCAGGTTGCATCACAGCCCCTGAACGAATTTTGTAAGAATTTCTCTCTCTTTCACTGTCTTTGTTTCACGGGCTTTTAAAAGTAATTTATTTTTATAATGGGGTTTAGCTGCTTTTCACGGCTGTGTTTCTGCCGCTTTACAGCCACTTGACTCACTTCCAGAGAGATATCAATACATAGGTTTTAAGATTCTTACTAGTCAGATATATTCTTGTGCGGTGAATAGGGGGTGTTGAGTCCAGTTCACTGAGCAAGGAGTAGGTCTTTCTATTACATATTGGGTTTATGGAACGGTATCTGAGCTCATTTGAAACCCTTGTTTTATGCATCACCCCACCCCACCTTTCCCGTTAAGCAGCCATAGTGTGTTTTGTAAACATGTGACTCTGTTCTGTTTTGTAATTCAGTTCAAGTGTAGCGGTTTTTACATTCCCTCTATAAGTGATAGCTTATGATAAGTGTCTTTTTCTGTGTGACTTATTTCACTTAGAATCGTCGTAGCTAAAGCCACTCATCATGCTGCTACTAGCCTTATGACATTGATTTCATGGCTGAGTGATAATCCATTGTACATAAGGACCACCACTTCTTTATCCATTTTTCTCTTTCCTGGGATATTTAAGGTGTCACGAAGTGGAGGTTCTTGTCAACAGAGCAGCCCTAAACTTTGGGGTGCCTGTGTCTTGCTGATTTTTAGTTTTCCCAATTTATACGCCCATGAGTGGAAGTGCCCTATGCGCTCTAAGCTGTGTTTTTTCGATGTTTCAGGACACACCGTACACTTCTCCAGAGTGGCTGTTGGCAATTTACATCCCGCCCATGAGCGTAGCAAGGGTCCCATTTCTCCATGGCCTGTTCTGCATTTCTGGTTTTGACACTTTTTTCCGCATGGCCCTTTTGACCGATGGGAAGCGAGACTTCTTTGTAGCGCTGATTTGCCTTTCCAGGTTGCTTGGTTGGCCAAAAAGGGCGTATGCGTTTTTTCCTGAATATATTCAGGAAAAAACGCATACGCCCTTTTTGGCCAAGGGTATCATTGTCGACGTTTTGCCGCTTTTCATGTGCTTTAAAGGCGATTGGAATCGACCTCCTGAAATCTGTTTCCTGCAATTCTGCCTTGCTTTCAGATCCTCTTCGTTGCCTTCCCTCAATATATTTGTGGACGAGAGTTATCATTTATAACTCTGCAGGTTTGTGAATTGCAGTGCCCCTGAGCTCCATTTTTCAACTCGCTTTTTTGGGAGCTGGCCGCAAAAGCGCAGGATTGCCTCAGGCCCTATTCTGCTTCCGGGTGGCAGGCTGAGCCTGTGGTTAATTCTTCTTCCTGATGGGAAAATAAAGTGACCTGTGCCTGTCCCAACACCTAGAGCTAGTCTCTCATTGGCTCCCCCTCTTCCCGTTCATCCTCAGGACAAATTGCAAGCTGTACGGAACGGGAGGTTAAAGGTGCTGATTCTCCAAGGAGGGAGATTGCTAGTAAAGCGGCTGGAATGGCGAACCCGAGCACAAGGAGATGAGAAATGAGGTGCGTTTTAGAAACCTTTCCCGATCACACGGTGTACCACCTTCTGGGTTTCTCATGCATGTTTTCGAGGTAGGAAGATGCCCTTGAACCTGGAGATTTGGGACCCATGGGATGGGTAACAGGCAGTATTACTTTCAAGGCTCTGTGTTTGCTCCCCCAACCTCACCAAACCTCTCAGCCCCGAGAGTGTCCACCCTTATGTCTCCTCCAGCTGTGGGTCTAGATATGGTCAATCCAGGTTGCATCACAGCCCCTGAACGAATTTTGTAAGAATTTCTCTCTCTTTCACTGTCTTTGTTTCACGGGTTTTTAAAAGGAATTTATTTTTATAATGGGGTTTAGCTGCTTTTCACGGCTGTGTTTCTGCCGCTTTACAGCCACTTGACTCACTTCCAGAGAGATATCAATACATAAGTTTTAAGATTCTTACTAGTCAGATATATTCTTGTGCGGTGAATAGGGGGTGTTGAGTCCAGTTCACTGAGCAAGGAGTAGGTCTTTCTATTACATATTGGGTTTATGGAACGGTATCTGAGCTCATTTGAAACCCTTGTTTTATGCATCACCCCACCCCACCTTTCCCGTTAAGCAGCCATAGTGTGTTTTGTAAACGTGTGACTCTGTTCTGTTTTGTAATTCAGTTCAAGTGTAGCGGTTTTTACATTCCCTCTATAAGTGATAGCTTATGATAAGTGTCTTTTTCTGTGTGACTTATTTCACTTAGAATCGTCGTAGCTAAAGCCACTCATCATGCTGCTACTAGCCTTATGACATTGATTTCATGGCTGAGTGATATTCCATTGTACATAAGGACCACCACTTCTTTATCCATTTTTCTCTTTCCTGGGATATTTAAGGTGTCACGAAGTGGAGGTTCTTGTCAACAGAGCAGCCCTAAACTTTGGGGTGCCTGTGTCTTGCTGATTTTTAGTGTTCCCAATTCATACGCCCATGAGTGGAAGTGCCCTATGCGCTCTAAGCTGTGTTTTTTCGATGTTTCTGGACACACCGTACACTTCTCCAGAGTGGCTGTTGGCAATTTACATCCCGCCCATCAGCGTAGCAAGGCTCCCATTTCTCCATGGCCTGTTCTGCATTTCTTGTTTGACACTTTTTTCCGCATGGCCCTTTTGACCGATGGGAAGCGAGACTTCTTTGTAGCGCTGATTTGCCTTTCCAGGTTGCTTGGTTGGCCAAAAAGGGCGTATGCGTTTTTTCCTGAATATATTCAGGAAAAAACGCATACGCCCTTTTTGGCCAAGGGCATCATTGTCGACGTTTTGCCGCTTTTCATGTGCTTTAAAGGCGATTAGAATCGACCTCCTGAAATCTGTTTCCTGCAATTCTGCCTTGCTTTCAGATCCTCTTCGTTGCCTTCCCTCAATATATTTGTGGACGAGAGTTATCATTTATAACTCTGCAGGTTTGTGAATTGCAGTGCCCCTGAGCTCCATTTTTCAACTCGCTTTTTTGGGAGCTGGCCGCAAAAGCGCAGGATTGCCTCAGGCCCTATTCTGGTTCCGGGCGGCAGGCTGAGCCTGTGGTTAATTCTTCTTCCTGATGGGAAAATAGAGTGACCTGTGCCTGTCCCAACACCTAGAGCTAGTCTCTCATTGGCTCCCCCTCTTCCCGTTCATCCTCAGGACAAATTGCAAGCTGTACGGAACGGGAGGTTAAAGGTGCTGATTCTCCAAGGAGGGAGATTGCTAGTAAAGCGGCTGGAATGGCGAACCCGAGCACAAGGAGATGAGAAATGAGGTGCGTTTTAGAAACCTTTCCCGATCACACGGTGTACCACCTTCTGGGTTTCTCATGCATGTTTTCGAGGTAGGAAGATGCCCTTGAACCTGGAGATTTGGGACCCATGGGATGGGTAACAGGCAGTATTACTTTAAAGGCTCTGCGTTTGCTCCCCCAACCTCACCAAACCTCTCAGCCCCGAGAGTGTCCACCCTTATGTCTCCTCCAGCTGTGGGTCTAGATATGGTCAATCCAGGTTGCATCACAGCCCCTGAACGAATTTTGTAAGAATTTCTCTCTCTTTCACTGTCTTTGTTTCACGGGTTTTTAAAAGTAATTTATTTTTATAATGGGGTTTAGCTGCTTTTCACGGCTGTGTTTCTGCCGCTTTACAGCCACTTGACTCACTTCCAGAGAGATATCAATACATAGGTTTTAAGATTCTTACTAGTCAGATATATTCTTGTGCGGTGAATAGGGGGTGTTGGGTCCAGTTCACTGAGCAAGGAGTAGGTCTTTCTATTACATATTGGGTTTATGGAACGGTATCTGAGCTCATTTGAAACCCTTGTTTTATGCATCACCCCACCCCACCTTTCCCGTTAAGCAGCCATAGTGTGTTTTGTAAACGTGTGACTCTGTTCTGTTTTGTAATTCAGTTCAAGTGTAGCGGTTTTTACATTCCCTCTATAAGTGATAGCTTATGATAAGTGTCTTTTTCTGTGTGACTTATTTCACTTAGAATCGTCGTAGCTAAAGCCACTCATCATGCTGCTACTAGCCTTATGACATTGATTTCATGGCTGAGTGATATTCCATTGTACATAAGGACCACCACTTCTTTATCCATTTTTCTCTTTCCTGGGATATTTAAGGTGTCACGAAGTGGAGGTTCTTGTCAACAGAGCAGCCCTAAACTTTGGGGTGCCTGTGTCTTGCTGATTTTTAGTTTTCCCAATTTATATGCCCGTGAGTGGAAGTGCCCTATGTGCTCTAAGCTGTGTTTTTTTGATGTTTCAGGACACACCGTACACTTCTCCAGAGTGGCTGTTGGCAATTTACATCCCGCCCATCAGCGTAGCAAGGGTCCCATTTCTCTATGGCTTGTTCTGCATTTCTGGTTTTGACACTTTTTTCCGAATGGCCCTTTTAACCTATGGGAAGCGAGACTTCTTTGTAGCGCTGATTTGCCTTTCCAGGTTGCTTGGTTGGCCAAAAAGGGCGTATGCGTTTTTTCCTGAAAACGCATACGCCCTTTTTGGCCAAGGGCATCATTGTGGACGTTTTGCCGCTTTTCATGTGCTTTAAAGGCGATTAGAATCGACCTCCTGAAATCTGTTTCCTGCAATTCTGCCTTGCTTTCAGATCCTCTTCGTTGCCTTCCCTCAATATATTTGTGGACGAGAGTTATCATTTATAACTCTGCAGGTTTCTGAATTGCAGTGCCCCTGAGCTCCATTTTTCAACTCGCTTTTTTGGGAGCTGGCCGCAAAAGCGCAGGATTGCCTCAGGCCCTATTCTGGTTCTGGGTAGCAGGCTGAGCCTGTGGTTAATTCTTCTTCCTGATGGGAAAATAGAGTGACCTGTGCCTGTCCCAACACCTAGAGCTAGTCTCTCATTGGCTCCCCCTCTTCCCGTTCATCCTCAGGACAAATTGCAAGCTGTACGGAACGGGAGGTTAAAGGTGCTGATTCTCCAAGGAGGGAGATTGCTAGTAAAGCGGCTGGAATGGCGAACCCGAGCACAAGGAGATGAGAAATGAGGTGCGTTTTAGAAACCTTTCCCGATCACACGGTGTACCACCTTCTGGGTTTCTCATGCATGTTTTCGAGGTAGGAAGATGCCCTTGAACCTGCAGATTTGGGACCCATGGGATGGGTAACAGGCAGTATTACTTTAAAGGCTCTGCGTTTGCTCCCCCATCCTCACCAAACCTCTCAGCCCCGAGAGTGTCCACCCTTATGTCTCCTCCAGCTGTGGGTCTAGATATGGTCAATCCAGGTTGCATCACAGCCCCTGAACGAATTTTGTAAGAATTTCTCTCTCTTTCACTGTCTTTGTTTCACGGGTTTTTAAAAGTAATTTATTTTTATAATGGGGTTTAGCTGCTTTTCACGGCTGTGTTTCTGCCGCTTTACAGCCACTTGACTCACTTCCAGAGAGATATCAATACATAGGTTTTAAGATTCTTACTAGTCAGATATATTCTTGTGCGGTGAATAGGGGGTGTTGAGTCCAGTTCACTGAGCAAGGAGTAGGTCTTTCTATTACATATTGGGTTTATGGAACGGTATCTGAGCTCATTTGAATCCCTTGTTTTATGCATCACCCCACCCCACCTTTCCCGTTAAGCAGCCATAGTGTGTTTTGTAAACGTGTGACTCTGTTCTGTTTTGTAATTCAGTTCAAGTGTAGCGGTTTTTACATTCCCTCTATAAGTGATAGCTTATGATAAGTGTCTTTTTCTGTGTGACTTATTTCACTTAGAATCGTCGTAGCTAAAGCCACTCATCATGCTGCTACTAGCCTTATGACATTGATTTCATGGCTGAGTGATATTCCATTGTACATAAGGACCACCACTTCTTTATCCATTTTTCTCTTTCCTGGGATATTTAAGGTGTCACGAAGTGGAGGTTCTTGTCAACAGAGCAGCCCTAAACTTTGGGGTGCCTGTGTCTTGCTGATTTTTAGTTTTCCCAATTTATATGCCCGTGAGTGGAAGTGCCCTATGCGCTCTAAGCTGTGTTTTTTCGATGTTTCAGGACACACCGTACACTTCTCCAGAGTGGCTGTTGGCAATTTACATCCCGCCCATCAGCGTAGCAAGGGTCCCATTTCTCCATGGCCTGTTCTGCATTTCTGGTTTTGACACTTTTTTCCGCATGGCCCTTTTGACCGATGGGAAGCGAGCCTTCTTTGTAGCGCTGATTTGCCTTTCCAGGTTGCTTGGTTGGCCAAAAAGGGCGTATGCGTTTTTTCCTGAATATATTCAGGAAAAAACGCATACGCCCTTTTTGGCCAAGGGCATCATTGTGGACGTTTTGCCGCTTTTCATGTGCTTTAAAGGCGATCGAATCGACCTCCTGAAATCTGTTTCCTGCAATTCTGCCTTGCTTTCAGATCCTCTTCGTTGCCTTCCCTCAATATATTTGTGGACGAGAGTTATCATTTATAACTCTGCAGGTTTGTGAATTGCAGTGCCCCTGAGCTCCATTTTTCAACTCGCTTTTTTGGGAGCTGGCCGCAAAAGCGCAGGATTGCCTCAGGCCCTATTCTGGTTCCGGGCAGCAGGCTGAGCCTGTGGTTAATTCTTCTTCCTGATGGGAAAATAGAGTGACCTGTGCCTGTCCCAACACCTAGAGCTAGTCTCTCATTGGCTCCCCCTCTTCCCGTTCATCCTCAGGACAAATTGCAAGCTGTACGGAACGGGAGGTTAAAGGTGCTGATTCTCCAAGGAGGGAGATTGCTAGTAAAGTGGCTGGAATGGCGAACCCGAGCACAAGGAGATGAGAAAAGCGGTGCGTTTTAGAAACCTTTCCCGATCACACGGTGTACCACCTTCTGGGTTTCTCATGCATGTTTTCGAGGTAGGAAGATGCCCTTGAACCTGCAGATTTGGGACCCATGGGATGGGTAACAGGCAGTATTACTTTAAAGGCTCTGCGTTTGCTCCCCTAACCTCACCAAACCTCTCAGCCCCGAGAATGTCCACCCTTATGTCTCATCCAGCTGTGGGTCTACATATGGCCAATCCAGTTTGCATCACAGCCCCTGAACGAATTTTGTAAGAATTTCTCTCTCTTTCACTGTCTTTGTTTCACCGGTTTTTAAAAGTAATTTATTTTTATAATGGGGTTTAGCTGCTTTTCACGGCTGTGTTTCTGCCGCTTTACAGCCACTTGACTCACTTCCAGAGAGATATCAATACATAGGTTTTAAGATTCTTACTAGTCAGATATATTCTTGTGCGGTGAATAGGGGGTGTTGAGTCCAGTTCACTGAGCAAGGAGTAGGTCTTTCTATTACATATTGGGTTTATGGAACGGTATCTG